>NW_016806652.1:190960-201890 GCF_001698545.2 Rhinopithecus bieti | reverse complement strand
AAAAAAAAAGAGTCGTCAAAAAGTAGGCAAAGGATATGAACAGACATTTCTCAAAAGACTACATTTATGCAGTCAAACACGAAAAAAGCTCAACATTACTCATTAGAGATATGCAAATCAAAACCACAATGAGATACCATCTCACGCCAGTTAGAATGGCGATCATTAAAGTCAGGAAACAACAGATGGAGAGGATGTGGAGAAATAGAAATGCTTTTACACTGTTGGTGGGAGTGTAAATTAGTTCAACTTTGGAAGACAGTGTGAAAATTCATCAAGGACCTAGAACCAGAAATACCATTTGACCCAGCAATCCCATTACTGAGTATATACCCAAAGGATTATAAATCATTCTAAGACGCATGTACACGTATGTTTACTGTGGCACTATTTACAATAGCAAAGACTTGGAACCAACCCAAACGTTCATCAGTGATAGACTGGATAAAGAAAATGTGGCACATAGACATCATGGAATACTATGCAGCCATAAAAACGATGAGTTCATGTCCTTTGCAGGGACATGGATGAAGCTGGAAAACATCATTCTGAGCAAAACATTGCAAGGACAGAAAAACCAACCACCACATGTTCTCACTCACAGGTGGGAATTGAACAATGAGAACACATGGACACAGGGCGGGGAACATCACACACCAGGACCTGTTGTAGGGTGGTGGACTGGGAAAGGGATAGCATTAGGAGAAATACATAATGTAGATGGATTAGATGGGTGCAGCAAACCACCATGGCACTTGTATACCTATGTAACAAACCTGCACGTTCGGAACACATATCCCAGAACTTAAATTTTTAAAAATGTGGTTTTTGCATTGTTGGAATTTTCTGTGTGATACTAGAATACATTCTTAAATAAATATGATTATATTATGTATCATTTTAATGTGCATTTCTCACTTTATGTATTTTGCTAGTGACTTACTACTTGCTATTTTATGTTTTAGACTAGAAATTACATTAGACAAAAAACAAATTCAAGTGATTTTCTTATTCAAGTATAAAATGGTTTGTAAAGCAACAGAAACACACAACATCAAAAAATCATTTAGCCCAGGAACTGCTAACTAATATACAGTGCAGTGGTGGTTCAACAAGTTTTGCAAAGACAAGAGTCTTGGAGATGCAGTGGCCCGCCATCGGAAGCTGACAACTACCAACTGAGAGCAATCAAAGTTGATCCTCTTACAAGAAGTTGCCAAAGAACTCAACATCGACCATTCTACAGACATTTAGCATTTGAAGCAAATTGGAAAGGTGAAATAAGTGGTACCTTATGAGCTGAGCAAAAAATCAAAAGAACCATGATTTTGAAGTTTCGTTTTCTCTTATCCTATGTAACAACAATGAACCATTTCATGATTTGATTGTGACATGCAACAAAAAGTGAGTTTTATAAGACAACTGATGAGGACCAGCTCAACGGTTGGACTGAGAAGCTCCAAAGCACTTCCCAAAGCCAAATTTGCACCAAAAAAGGTCGTGGTCACTGTTTGGTAGTCTGCTGCTGGTCTGATCCACTACAGCTTTCTGAATCCCAGCAAAATCATCACATCTGAGAAGTATGCTCAGCAGATCTATGAGATGCGCTGAAAACTGCAATGCCTATAGCAGGCACTGGTCAACAGAAATGGCCTATTTTTTCTCCATAATGCCCAATCGCACGTCGCACAACCAGCGCTTCAAAAACGGAAGGAATTGTGCTACAAAATTTTGAGTCATTCGCCATATTCACCTGACTTCTCGCCAACCAACACTTTTGAAGTGTCTTGACAACTTTTGCAGGAAAATGCTTCCACAACCAGCTTGATACAGAAAATGCTTTCCACGAGTTCACAGAATCCTGAAGCATGGATTTTATGTTACAGGAACAAACGTATTTCTCATTGGCAAAAATGTGTCGGTTGTTCCTCTTTTGATTAACAAAGATGTGTTTAATATTAGGGAGTTTTTCTCGGTGTGGTAGTTAGAGCTCGAAGAATCAGAAACTAATTATGAAAACACACTATGAAATAAGTGAATAAATCAAATAAGTACTAATATAGTGAAAATTCTTAAACTGAAACAAAGGGTCGAGAAGGAGACAGATAATGGGGACTGGGAAGCTACATTGAATAGAGTGACACAGGGATGAAGACCTCACTAAGATGAGACTGAAGCTCAGAACCAAATGATGAGATAGAGGGGGTGACATGGTGCTCTAGGGAACCTTTGTTCAGACAGGTACAATTCTTGATGTGACTCAAGTACTTTCCTAAAGGAGAACTTGGCAAGGACATGGTCATATTGTTGCGGGGGGAGGGGTTGTGAGTCTCAGGAGACCCCATTTGGAGCCAGTGCCTCTGCTGGACTTCTCCCAGGACCTGGAAGAAGTAATCCAGAGCCAGGAGATGAGACTTAGCAGTGTGACTTAGATTTGCCCATGCTCTTAACCGTGACACCTGCTTCTGGTTCCAGAAATGTAGTGTCACACTTAAATGTGCTCCCCCCTACACATTACACCTAAAAACAGTAGAAGTCCCCCCATACACATTACACCGAAAAAACAGAAATGTTGAGAAAAGAAAGTAGGTTGTCTAGGGACCTAGACTCCAGGACTCAGGATATGACTGGGCAGTGAGTCCTCTGGATCTTTTTGCCTCCTGTGTATCCTGGACTGGGAACTGAGGAGGCGCATGACCTAGAAACACCAGTGGGCACAGTCAGCAAAACAAAGCAAACAAAGGTGGAAAAACAGGATGAGGGCCGGGCGCGGTGGCTCAAGCCTGTAATCCCAGCACTTTTGGAGGCCGAGACGGGCGGATCACGAGGTCAGGAGATCGAGACCATCCTGGCTAATACTGTGAAACCCCGTCTCTACTAAAAAATACAAAAAACTAGCCAGGCGAGGTGGCAGGCGCCTGTAGTCCCAGCTACTCAGGAGGCTGAGGCAGGAGAATGGCATAAACCCGGGAGGCGGAGCTTGCAGTGAGCTGAGATGCGGCCACTGCACTCCAGCCTGGGCAACAGAGTGAGACTCTGTCTCAAAAAACAAACAAACAAACAAACAAACAAACAAACAAACAAAACAGGATGAGGTGGCTCCCTTCAGGCAGGAAAGTCATCAAACATGGGTAATGAAAAATGTAAGATGGTGCAGCCACATTGAAAAACAGTGAGGCAGTTTAACAAGTTAAACATACACTTATCCTAGGTCCCAGAAGTTCCATTCCTAGACAACTATCCAAAAGAAAACTGTAGGTTCACAAAGACTCCTACACAAGTGTTCATTGTACCATTGCTACTCATAATAGCCAAAAACTAGAAACAATCTCAATTCCATTCACTGGTGGATAGAGAAACAGAATGTGGTACATCCATACAATGGAACAAATACTTCTCAATGAGAAGGAGCAAACTATCGGTACAGGCAGGAGCAAAACAACCACAAATATTTTATCAAGTGAAAGTCAAATATTTAAAAAATTGTTTGACTGGATTTTTATAAGATTTCTGGAAGAGGTGAAGCTTTCTAGACAGAAAGTAGGTTAGAGGTTACTTAGAGCTGGTGTTGGGAGCAGGGATTGCCTGGAAATGGACAGAGAAATTTTTTCCGGTGATGAAGTGTTTCAAAACGAGATTGTGGTTATAGGGCCAAAAAGGGAAACCTTACATCTTTATCCTTTGAAGTTTCACTAAAAATGAACAACAACAACAACAACAAAAACACATTATGAGGAGAGAAAAGGCATATAAATGTATTATGTGTATAGCATGGAAGAATTGCAGAAGAATCATGACCCAATAACCCAGGTGAGGTCCAGGTGCTTATACACCTCACTTCACGGGAGAAAGGGAGCTGGGAAATAGGCCGTATGGGAGTCAATGGTTTTCAGGAAAGGTGAATGGACCTGGGAGGCAAAGATCATCCTGTAGTCTATTTACTTTGGATGTTGGGAACACAGAACAAATAATTTGGGACTAAGTTGGTTTAGGCTGTAGATGTTGGTGTTTAAGTTTCAGTCTCTTCCTCTGTTACGTAAGTCCTAATCTCCTTTGTTAATGAAATTTCAGGGGAGAGATTGAAAGCAATTTTGTTCCTCTTTGTGAGTCTAGTTTCTAGGTAGATAAGGAAACTTCAGAAAAGAGCCTAATCCTGCACCTTCTTGGGAGACAGAGGAAGGAGAGGTGGGAGGAGGAAAGGGGTATGGTAGGGGAGACCCTGAGGCTGCTGTCTGAGTTCAGCCTGTCAAAGCACCCTACCTTGGGGTATCATTTATCCACTTTGTATTATTTTCTGAGCCTCAACATAGGGATGATTGCAGAACTCTAGACATTTGCTAAAACTCATTGAACTGTATGTTAAAACTTGGTGAGTTTCATGATATGTAAATTACTTCAGTAAAGGTGCTGGCAAACAGCAGTAAGTATTCTTGTTGTTACTGTTCCAATAGCCTCAGCATTTGTCTAACTTCCTGCGGCATGAAAACCAGGAATGCAGATAATTTTAGGCATGAGGAGCTGCATGGCAGATTTCATTCGGTCTCGGGGGTGGGAGGGTGGCGGGTACCCTGGGGCTGAGAGAAGGATCTGCTCATGTCTTGAGTGGGTCCCAATTACTCCCAACTGCTCTCTTGGATGCTGGGTGTCTCCTCTTTTCCTACAGTTCACACACTTAGAACACCCAAGGCTAGGAGAGGAGAAAACTAGGGATGCTGACTGCAGTGAGCTTTTCAGTATTAAAGGGCAGCTGTGTTCTCTGAAGTTGGAGTGTCTTCAGCCGTGACTTATCCCCCCTTCAGCAAGCACAGGTCCCATGGCATGGATTCTGAGGAAGACCTTGGTGAGGAATGCACACTCCCTAGCTCAGGCCAAACTCTGCAACCTTAGCAAAGCTGGATATTCAATCTGTTGCACTCTTCTCATCATGTGTTACAACCTACAAATGGCAGAGCTGTTGGCAATCAAACACCTGAGGTTTTTCCCTGGTGTAATCCATGCCCCAGACAGGAAATTCTCCCTTGGTCTTCTAGGCCAGTTTGGGAAGGTGTTTACCCCTGGGACCAGGGGCTTCAAAATTCAGCAATAATTACTGATATAATTTTGATATTTGTGCATTCCAAATCCCATGCAGAAATGTAATCCCCAGTGCTGGAGGCAGGGCCTGGTGGAAGGTGATTGGATCATGCATGGGATCCCTCACTAATGGCTCAGCACCATCCCCTTGTGATTAGTTCTTGTTGTGAGTTCATGGGCAATCTGGCTATGTCAAGTGTGGCACATGCCCCCTCACTCTGTCTGGCTCCCACTCTTGTGGTGTGAGACATGGGCTCCCCCCTTACCTTCTGCTATCACTGTAAGCTCCCTGTGGCCCTCCCCAGAAGCAGATGCCAGCACCATGCTTCATGTCCAGCCTGCAGACCATGGGCCAATTGAACCCCTTTTTTTTAAAAAATCAATAACCCAAGTCTCGGGTATTCTTTCATCATGATGCAATTGCCCTAACTGCATCACTCCCATGTCCCAGTTTCAAAAACGGCTCTTTAGTCCCAGCCCAAGGAAACATGTGAACATATAGCCTCACAAAACCAATGTGGAAACTCTTACTTATTCACGTGCCTGACTTTAAAAAATAGTGTCAAAAGTCAAGTTTCCTCTTCAAAGTTTTCCTTGTGAAATAATTCATGTTAGAAATGATAGTTTCTTTTAAAGACTAACTTCCTTCAAGCCTCCTTGCTTTATGCTAATAACTTTAAGCCCTATGCTATACAGCTGTTAGACATGCTCACAGGCATATATACATCCTATGTCCTTGTACCTTAACCAAGATATGTGTGTTGGACATGCTCATAGGCATGTCCAAGCTCACAGCCTATGCCCCTTCCTTATTTGGGAATATTATTACTTTTCTATCTATTTTAAAAAGTTTGAAATTAGCCAATCAGGTTTTAATTCAGATTGTGAGGTCTGGCTCCAGCCAGTGGAGAAAGGATACAGCAATAGGGACCTCATGCATAAGGAATAAATGTTCTGATGTCTCTTTATTCTATGTGTGCCCTCACCATTGTTCCATCCGCAAGGGGTACCCTTTCTGCAGAAAGTAAAAATTGCCCCACTGAGAGAACTTTTGGTCTGAATACTATTTTTCCTTCTGCCAAGAAAGAACAAAACATTTTGCATTTCTAACACTAGGAACACTGATTTCTACCATAAAGGATACTCAGTAAATATTTCTGGAACTGAATTTCAGGTAGGGTATTAGCCCCACCTATTAATCCTAACCTCTGGCAAAGGTGGCTTCAATCTTATGAATGCTTAAGCTTTAATGAGATTTAAGAATTTTCCCAGGAACAAATACTGTTTTTCGTGTGTTCTAGCTATCCGCCTCAGTGAACACCATGACAATTACATAACCCAGCGTTCCCGCCCCATCAGCCTGAACTACAGAAGGCGGTGGATTTCATTCATACCCCACCGAGGACGGGGGCCAGGATGAGCCTGACAAATTCCTGTCTGCTCAGTGCCCCTCCCTCCTCCCTCTCCTGCTCTGCTGTAGAGCCCAGGAGGGCAGCCCTCTTCAGCCCTGGGTACTGCCCTTCTCTACCTGCTGCCTTCCAGCTGGGCTTGGCCACTTTGAGGTACTGCTGAGAGCAGAAAGGGAAGCTGGAGTCCGCGTGCCTTTCTTCCTTTCTCTGGAGGACACAGCAGCGTCCATCCCTGCAGTCGTCCTGGCTGCCTCTCTCAGGCCCTCCATAGTTGCTGCTTCCTCCAGGGTGCCCAGGGTCTGCCCCCAGCACTGCCTCCTCTGCTTCTCTAGCCTAGGAGGGTAGCAGCTTCCTGTGTTTAAAAGCCTCTGGGTTGCTTCATTGTTCCCTACTGGCTTCGAGGTATTCCCACCATCTGAGGACACATCCCATTTAAATAAGCAGCATGGATATTTATATCCTGGTTCATGACTGATGCTGTTCCCTCAAGATGTCCCTGGTCACCTCAACCTCCTCAGGGCTGCCACCCTGCACCTGTCCACAAGCGGCCAAGTGTGAACTCTCCCTGTGGCCACCATGCTGGCCTGCTGTGCTGCTGTGTTCTGTGATTAGGGCGTTTGTCACTCAGCTGGGCATAGCTGTACTCTGCTGAGGAAGGCCCTGCTGTTAGTCCCAGCCCCGAGGGGAAGGATGACGAATGCTTTGCTGCTCTATTTGAGTGCAACATGGGCCTCTCAGTTTCCCACTGCAAAAAAACAGTTTTGGATGCAACCTTAGTAAGGATTTAGAAACAATTTGGAAATCACAGAAAATAACAGCACAGAGGAACTTAAAAACCCAACTGTGGCCATGCTTAGAGCTCAATTTCATTCATTCCACAAATATTTATTGAGCACTGACCACGCACTAGGGAGCTTTTCTAGGTGTGGTGATTGGTGTTGGAGAAGTCAGTTGATAAATATGAAAACACACCACAAAATGGGTGAATAATTCAGGCAATCGCTCTGGTCACAATTGTTCTGAAGAAACTAAAACAGAGGAGTGAGATGGAGAGACAGAGTGGGGACTGGGGAGCTACTTTGATTAGAGGGACACAGGGACAAAGACATCACCAAGAAGGGGAGACTGAAGCTAAGAACCAATGATGAGAGAGGGGATGACAGGAGACACTGGACAGACTCTACACAGGTAGGTACAAGTCTCTATGTGACTCTCACATTTTCCTAGAGAAGAACTTGACAAGGATATGGCCATCTTGTTGCAGTGGCAGGGAGTGAGCCTCAGGAGACCTTATTTGAGCCAGCACCTTTGCTTGGAATGCAGGACCTGGGAGAGGTGGCTCAGAGCAGCATGAAGGCCTTGACTGGGGTGGGGCAGGCCTGGGAGTGAGGGGCAGTGAGCAGCCCCAGAACACTGACTATTACGAGAATGACCCGCTGCTATGGCCTCCCTTTGCCCCATGCAATGGATGGGATATTTCCATCCCCATCAAAGACATATGAAGCCTTAACCCCCAAGGTAATGCTATTTGGTGGTGGGTCCTGTGGATGTGATTCGGTCGTGAGGGTGGAATCCTCATGAATGAGATTAGAGCCCCTCTTGGTCCATTTATTGTTGCTATAAAAACTTGAAGCTGGGTCATTTCTAGAGAAAAGTATATTCAGCTCACAGTTCTGCTGGCTGGAAGTTTCAGGATTGGGCTTCTGGTGAGGGCCTCAGGCTGCTTCGAATCATGGAGGAAGGTGAAGGGGAGCTGGTGTGTGCAGAGATCGCCTGGTGAGAGGGGAAGCAGGAAGGAGGGGAGGGGCCAGGTTCTGTTTAACAAGCAGCTCTCTTGGGAACTAATAGAGTAAGACCCCTCCCCAGAGAGGGCATTCATGTATTCATGAGGGGCCAACCCCATGACCCCAAACCTCCCATTAGACTCCACCTCCAACAATGCAGGTCATACCTCAACATGGAATTTGGAAGGGACAAACGTCCAAACTAGACTAGTGCTTCTGATAAAATAGCCCCCAGAGAGATCTCATGCTTGTTTCACCACATGAATACAGTGAGAGGACAGCTCTCTATGACACAGGATGCAGCCCCTGCCAGACCCTGAATCTGACAGCACCTTGATCTTAGACTTTTATCCTCCAGATCTGTGAGATATGTTTTTGTTTTTAAGACACCCAGTCTACAGTACTTTGTCATAGCAGCATTAATGAACTAGATTCCCAGTCAGAAGGCATGGTATTTACCAGCCTTTTCAGGGGCATTTTGAGAACCTTGAAAGGTGATCTTTTTGGCTCACTACTTGTGAAGTGGTAAAGGAGGGGTGAGGTGTGTTTCCCTAGCGAATCCAGCAGCATTTCTCTTTGTTGCTTGACAATGGACTTTCACTTGTTCAGGGAGGATTGTATGAGTGTCTTAATCTGTTTTCTGTTACAGAATTACCTGAGGCTGAGTGACTTAAAGAAAATAGGTTATTTAGCTCAGTCTTGGAGGCTTGAAAGTCCAGGTGCACGGGGCCCACACCTGCTGAGGACATTTGTGCTGTGTCATCCCATGGCAGAAGGCAGGGGGTGGGAAGCAGGGGTAAGAGGATAAGTGAACAAGAGGGCTGAAATGACTTTTACAATAAACCCCCTCATGATAATGGACCCATTTTCACAATGTCAGTGATGAGAACAGGGACCTTATGATCTAGTGACCTCTTAGAGGGCATATCTCTTTACACTGTTGCCTTGGAGATTATACTTTCAACACATGGACTTTGGGGGATACAGTCAAACCACAGCAAGGTGTTTGGCATTTTGTGCTCATGCAATGTTAACATTGCTGATAGTGGTCTGGTTCCAAGATGGTCTAATAGGAACAGCTGCAGTCTACAGCTCCCAGCACGTGCAATGCACAAGACGGGTGATTTCTGCAATTCCAACTGAAGTACCGGGTTCATCTCACTAGGGCTTGTTGGACAGTGTGAGCTGAAGCACGGCTGGACATCTCCTCACCTTGAAAGTGCAAGGGGTTCCCTTCCTAGCCAAGGGAAGCCATGACAGACGGTACCTGGAAAATTGGGACACTCCCACCCTAATACTGTGCTTTTCCAATGGTCTTAGCAAACAGCACACCAGAAGACTACATCCCACGCCTAGCTTGGAGAGTCCCATGCCCACAGAGCTTCGCTCCCTGCTAGCACAGCAGTCTGAGGTCCAACTGCAAGGTGGCAGCAAGGCTGGGGAAGGTGTGTCCACCATTGCTGAGGCTTGAGTAGGTAAACAAAGCAGCTAGGAAGCTCAAACAGGGTGTGATGCATGCGCAAGCTTCAATAGCTGATTCAATCAAGTGGAAGAAAGGGTATCAGTGATTCAAGATCAAATGAATGAAATGAAGCAAGAGAAGTTTAGAGGAAAAAAAAGTAAAAAGAAGTGAACAAAGCCTCCAAGAAATATGGTACTATGTGAAAAGACCAAATCTGCGTCTGATTGGTATACCTGAAAGTGACGGGGAGAATGAAAACAAGTTGGGAAACACTCTGCAGGATATTATCCAGGAGAACTTCCCCAACCTAGCAAGGCAGGCCAACATTCAAATTCAGAAAATACAGAGAACATCACAAAGATATTCCTGGAGAAGAGCAACTCCAAGACACATAATTGTAGATTCAACAAAGTTGAAATGAAGGAAAAATCTTAAGGGCAGCCAGAGAGAAAGGTTGGGTTACCCACAAAGGGAAGCCCATCAGACTAACAGTGTGTCTCTGCAGAAACTCTACAAGCCAGAAGAGAGTGGGGGCCAATATTCAACATTCTTAAAGAATTTAACCCAGAATTTCATATCCATCCAAACTAAGCATCAAAGTGAAGGAGAAATAAAATCCTTTACAGACAAGCAAGTGCGTAGAGATTTTGTCACCACCAGGCCTGCCGCCTTACAAGGTCTCCTGAAGGAAGCACTAAACATGGAAAGGAACAACCAGTACCAGGCACTGCAAAAACGTGCCAAATTGTTAAGACAGTTGATGCTAGGAAGAAACTGCATCAACTAATGAGCAAAATAACCAGCTAACATCATAATGACAGGATCAAATTCATACATAGCAATATTAACCTTAAATGTAAATGGGCTAAATGCTCCAATTAAAAGACACAGACTGGCAATTTGGATAAAAAGTCAAGACCCATCAGTCTTCTGTATTCAGGAGACCCATCTCACATGCAGAGACATACATAGGCTCAAAATAAAGGGATGGAGGAAGATCTACCAAGCAAATGGAGAACAAAAAGCAGGGGTTGCAATCCTAGTCTCTGATAAAACAGACTTTAAACCATCAAAGATCAAAAGAGACAAAGAAGGCCATTACATGATGGTAAAGGGATAAATTCAGCAAGAAGAGTTAACTATCCTAAATATATATGCACCCAATACAGGAGCACCCAGATTCATAAAGCAAGTCCTTAGAG
>NW_016806652.1:186569-189978 GCF_001698545.2 Rhinopithecus bieti | reverse complement strand
AAAAAAAAAAAAAAAAAAAAAATTGGCGAGGCGCGGTGGCTCAAGCCTGTAATCCCAGCACTTTGGGAGGCCGAGACGGGCAGATCACGGAAGACAGTGTGGTAATTCCTCAAGGATCTAGAACTAGAAATACCATTTGACCCATCCATCCCATTATTGAGTATATACCCAAAGGATTATATATCATGCTGCTATAAAGACCCATGCACACGTATGTTTATTGCGGCACTATTCACAATAGCAAAGACTTGGAACCAATCCAAATGTCCAGCAATGATAGACCGGATTAAGAAAATGTGGCACATATACACCATGGAATACTACACAACCGTAAAAAAAGGATGAGTTCATGTGCTTTTTAGGGACACGGATGAAACTGGAAACCATCATTCTGAGCAAACTATCACAAGGACAGAAAAACCAAACTCCACATGTTCTCACTCATAGGTGGGAATTGAACAATGAGAACACTTGGACACTGGGTTGGGAGCATCACACACTGGGGCCTGTCGTGGGGTGGGGGAGATGGGGGAGGGATAGCATTAGGAGATATAGCTAATGTAAATGACGAGTTATTGGGTGCAGCACACCAGCAGGGCACATGTATACATATGTAACAAACCTGCACATTATGCACATGTACCCTAGAACTTAAATTTAAAAAATATTCAGATTTATAGAAAAGTTGAAAGAGTAGACCAATGAATACTTATTGTTAGCCTATTATCACATTTAATACTTTTCCCTGTTTTTATTGAAACAATAAAAAAAAGTGCAGACATCGTGATTTTCCTTAGCCTGCATCTCCTATGGATAAGAACACTGTCCTACATAACCACAATACTATTATCACACTTTTGAAAACTAACAGTTGCCTAATATTTTCTAATAAACAACCCATGTTCAGATTTCCCCAGTTGTCCCCAAAATGTCCTTTTAGCTTTTAAAGAAGAATCAACTCAGAATCCAACCAAGGTTCAAGAATTGGTTGTGTCTCTTTGGTCCTTTTAAATCTAGAACAATTCCTCCTTTTTGGGTGTGTGTGTTTCATGTCATTGACCTTTTTGAAGGATCTAGCACAGCTGTCTTGCTAATTATTAAGCATCCTACATTTGTTTCCTTGTCTGCTTTATATTTTTTGATTTTTTTTCAGTGAATATTTTGAAATATACATACAGAAATGTGCTTAAGTTATAAATATGTGGGTTTGTGAAAACTTACTTTTCAGCCCCTGGAATTTTAAACTTTTGGCTACTTTGCAAACCCTCATTTCTGTACTTCATTCCCCCATTGCCTCTAGAAAATGCCTATTGCCAAGACAATTTCCTGGCACTTTCCTACAGATGAGGGTGCTAAGGATGGGCGGCATCCAATTTAGGCAGTTCCATTGTACTTATCTCAGATTCCCTACCAGGGTTTCAGTTAAAGTCATTGTTCAGTTCCCACTTCTAAAAATGTTACATTATGTAATTATCCTGGCTTTAGGAGAGTTAGGTTTTTATACCACGTGAATGAATTGGCTATCAGGAAAGTCATTTTAAAGCTTTCAGTGATCTAAATTCAATTGTGAAAACTGCTTTAATAACTAAGTTGTAGAAGACAATATAGCAGGTCCTTGAATAATGTTGTTTTGTTCAATGTCCTTTTGTTACAATGTTGATGAGACAAAAAAATCCAATTCCTGGCTGGGGCCACTATCAGTGGAGTTCACACTTTGTCCCCCAGCCAGCGTGGGTTTTCTCTGGGTGCTGCACTTTGCTCCTACATTCCAAGGATGTGCACATAGTGGTTAATTGGTCCCATTCTGAGTGACTGTGGGCATAGATTGTGAGTGCACCCTGCCATGGGATGGTCTCCTGTCCGGGTGTGGTTCCTACCTTGTGTCTGGAGCTGCTGGGATGGGTTCTGGCCACCGTTGGTCCCGAACTGTAGTAAACAGGTTGGGAAAGGAATGAATGAATAAATGCAAATTATTGTAAAATAAAAATTTGTAAGGTCTACAATAACCCTACAAATGCATGACAATAAATGATGTGGTATGAAAGTAAAAAAAAAAAAAAAAAAAAATCTTTCTGATAAACCTGAGTGCCTTTTCCTCATGAATTGCAGAGTCCTTACTGAACTTTGTTCCATTTGGTTAAATTCCCTATCAGAGTTTAAACTCTATCCCACTCCTCATGGTTTTTCTGTAAATAACTTTCTTTTATTCCAGCAAAATGTTTTAAAACAAATACCGCCTTTTCTCAGTTTATAATTTTACATGGAAGGGCTCAAACATCCTTTATTTCTGGGAAGTGAAGAAATTCATTATCCTCTCCTCCCATCTGGTGGTTCCTGCTAGAGAAACCCTGCCAGGATTTCCTTCAGTGCAGGTAGAAGGGTGACGCCACAGCTGAGATTTGCTGAGAGGGCTATTCTTGCTCAGTTATTTAAGGTCTCAGTTACCCATATTTTGCCGCATAGATTAGCAGCTGTTACTGTTTAGTTTGGCTTTCACGAGATGTAAAAGAGGGAGTGAGTGAGGTGGAGAAACAGTCCACCAATATCCAGAAACATGGAAAATGGGCAGCAAAGGTGCTCAAAGAAATTAGAAGTGTTATCATACAGATTAAGAAATATCACAAAGAACTAGCTCATACTCCAGGGAAGATCTGGGTTATTGACGTCTCTAGGTCTAGAGAAATTTCATGTGTCTCATCATTTCCCAGCTCCTGTTGCTTTATCTAACTGGTTCCCCTCAACTAAACAAAACTACAAACACAGAACATCTGAATCATAAGAATCTGAATCTTATCCTATTCTTTAGGACAGAATAGGATAAGAAAAATAAACTACTGGCTGGGCACGGTGGCTCAAGCCTGTAATCCCAGCACTTTGGGAGGCCGAGATGGGCGGATCATGAGGTCAGGAGATCGAGACCATCCTGGCTAACACGGTGAAACCCCGTCTCTACTAAAAAAATACAAAAAAACCAAAAAAAAACAAAAAAAACTAGCCAGGCGCAGTGGCGGGTGCCTGTAGTCCCAGCTACTCCGGAGGCTGAGGCAGGAGAATGGCGTAAACCTGGGAGGCGCAGCTTGCAGTGAGCCGAGATCCAGCCACTGCACTCCAGCCCGGGCGACACAGCGAGGCTCTGTCTCAAAAAAAATAAAAATAAAAAATAAACTACAAAAGTCTCATTCTCCAGAGAATACTCAGGTAAAAAAAGGTGAAAATAAGCATAAAGGAACAGTGTCATATATCTACTTTTGTAGCTATTAAAGATGGTACCAAGCTATAAGTAAGAAACCCATTGTGCTGGGCCGCTAGTAACCTATAGGGCTTAGTTGGGGGTTACTTACAAGGTGATCCGGTGTCAGCAGGCTGGACCGGAAAACTGTAATCACTTGCCAAAAAAAAAAAAAAAAAA
>NW_016806652.1:158056-185921 GCF_001698545.2 Rhinopithecus bieti | reverse complement strand
AAAAAAAAAAAAAAAAAAAGCATGCAGTTTATATAGCACCATCACTGAACTCCCTCCCACCAGCGACCTCCACGTGGCAACCCTCATTTCGTAGGATAAGTTATTGCTGTCTTGTGCACCTGCCTTACATGGAATGCCTACGTTATTGCTGCCAGGTGAATCTACCTTGCAGGGTATGCCTAAGTTATTGTTGTCAGGTGAGTCTGCCTTACAGGGTATGCCTATGTTATTGTTGTCAGGTGAGTCTGCCTTACAGGGTATGCCTACATTATTGCTGACAGGTGCATCTGCCTTACAGCGTATACCTAAGTTATTGCTGACAGCTATGTCTACCCTACAAGGTATGCCTACCACACAGCACCAAAGACAATGGAACAAATCCAGGGAGAGAAATGGATCAGGACTCCAATTCATGAAAAGCAATGCAAAGAGAAGATGCCGAGACAGCAACTCTGGCAGCAAATTCAGAAGACAGAAGAGGTTCCTCAAGTTATGAGCTGTATGAAGATTCAAGACAGGGTTCTTCATAATCTTCTGCTTTGCAAACATCCCCCTGGCCAACAATTGATGACTTTAGGAAACTGACACTGGTGTGCGGGTGTCATGGTGGTGATGAGAACGGCCAATGCTTGGGTTCGTAAATCTGAGAGTCAGAAACAACCAGATGACCAAGCGGGGTTTGAAAGGAATTCGGCCCAGGAGGGTAAAAGGACCACAGGAAACATTAAGAGTTGAAAAATAGTCCTAGCTTTTGCACCACAGCAAGCACAATGGAGAAATCTGGAGGTGGCATCCATATCAGAAAAGGTTCCCTGAAACCATACAGTGCAGAGGGAGGGAGAAAAGGGGACAGAGGAACAACACAAGCTCCGTGAGGGAGCTGCCCCCAGGTGTCCCTGGTGTATCACAGGCATTTGGATTAGGATGCACAGCAGGTAGTGCATGAAGGTTGTTGCCCAAAGGAATGAATGTCCATTCCCAAGAACCCGAGGAGGGGTTCTTACCGGGGCAGCTCCCCTGAGGAGCTTCCAAGAAATGCAAATGCCTGGGCCTAACCTTGGGAGATGCTGAATCAGGAAGCCAGAGGTAGGGTCTTTATTTTTAAACAAAGTCAATAAAAACTGAAGGAAACCAAAGTATTTCAGCCTAATATGGGTCTTTCTTTGACATATTTTGAGGTGGCTTTTCAAAGGGACTGCCAACAGAAACAGCTCTGCAAAGCTGGCTTTGGCAGGGGAGAGTTGCATCTGGATAGAATCTGCCTGGATGCAGCCTGGCTTCCTCGGAGCCCCTCCCTTAGACCTAGGGATGATTAACTGAGAGTCTGATATCTTTTAAGACCTGAAACCTCACCTCTTCTCTCTGAGCGCTGCTCCCTGTGAGGTTTCAGCTACACAACAAGACCACCTTTGCTAGCCAGGCTTCCTTTTCTCTTCTTCTCATAACTTATTTCCCCACCAGAGCCTGTCTGTGCCATGCTCTCAACTCCCATTCTTTTGGTAACCTTAAGCTACTACATAAACTTCTGAACCCAGTTGAGGGAGGGGTTGGGGGAATCACCCTGATTCTGTCCTTTGCACACTAATACTTTTGTGCACCTGTTCTCTTATTAATCTGCCTTTTGCCAGTTAATTTTCCAGTAAGCCTTTCTCAGAGGCAAAGGGGACGGTTTCCCTTGGTCCCTACAAAACCAAGAAACACAAAAACGTGTGCTATTTTGACCTGTTGTCAGGGTTCCAACCTTGCATTAGAGTTTTGGTAAACCCATTTTTTCTTTTCTAGGATTCCTAGACCCTGTACTTATGCTAACTTCAAGTTCCTTCGGTGGATTTTAGTTCATCTCAGCTGTGCTGAAGGAGAAACAAGGCCACGCAGTCTTGTCACCTCTGCTGCGGGTGTGGACAGCGTGGAGATCATCAGGTCAATGCAAGTAAGATGAGGACTTGGGCCAGGAAGCACAGAGAATGCTGGGCCGCTGTCCTTTTCTTCACGGGAGGGTGTTTACAGAGCATTCTCTGGTGACAAGGACTCTCTTCTTGCCCCAACCCTAGTCAGGCTCCTCTGAGCTCCTTTTTCAGTGAGGCCCCATTTTGGGGTGTGTCCCAAGACCCCAGTTTTAGCAAGAATCCTGTTACCTCAGTTTAGTCAGAATCCCCCACCCTTGATGTCTGTCACCCTCAGCCTCAATATCTGGCCAGGTTCCTTGTCCCTCACCATCCCCAAGGAATTTCTGGCCACTCTGAGCTGCCTTCATCAGGAATCCTGTTAGGTTGGTCGAGTCAGAATGCCCCTTACCCTGGGCACTTCCTCCTAGTGATCCTCCATCCCCCGCCCCAACCCTGCTTCTTGGCTTTCCTTCAGCTGCACACTCCTGTTTTAAACAGTCATTCCCAGAATTATGTGGCTACATGGTGCAAACAAACAAAACTATAGTTTGTGAAGTCGTATGGCTTGCTGTTCATGAAAGAGTCATCTCTATGTATTTGTGAGAATCACATTGCAGTGGTCCCTGTTTCAGCACCTGACTGAGATTATTCAAATCAAGTAAACTCTTTACCTGAACTTCAAATGTTCATAACAGCCTCTAGCCATTTCCCTGCTGCAACAGGATAATTTTTTTTTTTCACTGAAGAAAATTTGTGATTTGTCTTAGTCTGAACATGAGGCATGTGAAGAGAAACACTTACGGAAATGTTTGGCAATAAGATTAATTTGCATCATTTTTTTCCCCAAGAAGAATTTTGTTGGACTGAGCTATGCAGAGCAAAGGGCTATTCACTTGCCCAGTGGGTCCCCTGAGTCCCCCAGCGAGTCTTGAGTAGCTGTTTCTCATGGAGAGGAGAGGGTTGGTAGATTCCTGGTCACAGAATTTTATCTTGGCTGTCAGTGGAGAAGACCAAGAAGCAGAGAAGGAAGAAAAATGTCTCTGCCAAGAAAATAATGGGCCAAACCAAAACTGGGCTTGATTTTCTTGTGTTGCTGGTTGTGACGTTGTTCTAGTGGGAAATGTAATATCTGCGTTCTGAATTTCGCAATTCTCCTTGACTGTCTACATAACCCTTCATTCTTAAGAGACTGGCACCTGATCACTTTGTCCTGCTTTGAAAATGCAGTGTTTATTTTCTGGATGGATTTCTGAAGACAAAGGAAGAACATTAAAGTTTCATTTTTTGTGTGTCTATCTGGGCTATCAATTTGATTTTTTTGAACATGCCCCATAGTAAAATGACAGATGTCATTAACTGGCATCACAACTCACCACAGTTTTAAATACCAAGTAGGTCAACAGTATACTACTTGTTTGTGAGTCAATTTTTCCTCTAGTCCAGTAATTGTCTTCAATATATTTTCTAATTAGCTTAGGGATTGCAGTTTCAGATATACAAGTTATATAAACATATATGTAAACATATTTATAAAAACATATATATATCATATACATATATGAGATACATATCAAGCAGCCCAGAAAGGTTAAGACCATTAGTGGTTTAAATGCTGTTACCTTTGCTTTGTAGTTAGTGTTGGAAGTTGAAAATATTTCCCACCTGTGCTAGTGACAATTTGCCTCAAGGTTAAACAGGTGAAGAGGAGCTTCCAGAGGCCGGCTTTGGTAAAGGGCGGGGCAGGCCCATCTGCTGTCAGGAGCAGACATTTCTCCCTTGTCCCACCCTCATTTACGAACTCATGCCCACCACAGTGGATAATCCAAAAGTGATTCAATAGTGTTAAATCCAGCCGCCCTCTCTGGACAATATCGCCGATTCACAGTGACCAAGGGGCTTTGATGGCATGCTAGAACTGTCAATCACCAACCTGGATCAGGGAACGTGCTCTGAGTTGCACAGGTTTTAGTACCACCTGGTTGAAAGGAGGCTCCTAAAATGGAGCTATTAATTTTCCAATCATTCCATGTGCTGAAGTTCTCCCCAGATTTCTGAAGTTCTCCAAGGAAAATACCAGGGAGCAAGTATGCCAACAGCACTGCCGTTCGGGGAATATTGTGTGACAAGGACTTTCCTGGCCTCCCGAGCAGCAGGTTTTTCCCACTGCATTTCAGTCATTTCTAGAGAACTGAGGGAGGGTAAACTTCATGAACTTGACCTAGAGAAATGGCAGCGGCTCCTCTGAGGTATAGGCAAGGACAATGCTCCAATGTGAAGATCGCAGAAGTTTTTCTCTGACCTCCTCCTGCTGTTCTGTCTCCCGTTCCCCCGAGGTGCCACAGAAACTAGACTCCCTCTTCCTCGAAGTGGGTCATAGAAGGCAGAGCCCCTTTCCCAAAGCCAGCCATGAAACATAAAAATATTACTCTAACTGTGGGAGGCCAAGGCAGGTGGATCACCTGAGGTCAGGAATTTGAGACCACTTTGACCAACATGGTGAAACACCCTCTCTACTAAAAATACAAAATTAACCGGGCATGGTGGTGCATGCCTGTAATTCCAGCTACTTTGGAGGCTGAGGCAGGAGAATTGCTTACACCCAGGAGGCGGAGGTTGCAGTGAGTCAAGATTGTACCATGGCGCCCCAGCCTGGGCAACAAGAGCGGGACTCCATCTCAAAAAAAAATATTACTCTAAATTTCCCCCTGCTTTTCTGTGTAAATGCTGTCTATTAAATAATTATTTGCCCACCTTCTTTGACTGTAGGTCATAAAAGCCCCACTCCACAGAGGGCCCTGCCCCACAGCAGGAAGGAGGGAGTGCGGCACAGGGAGGCTGCAGAGAATCTAGACAGTCAGGCCTTGCTGGGGGCCCCGCTCTGTTCGTTAGCATTAGGTCAGGCCCTTCTTATCCCATCCTATTTCTACACAGCTGTCCATACTTTGTTGAACCTAAGAATAAACATGTGTAATTTCCCCTGTATCTTTGGGTCTTTATTCCGAAGGTTTCTGGTTGTATATGTTAAATACATTTTTCCAAATAATCTGTCTTTTTTGAGTTGAGTTTCCAGTGAAACTTCAAAGGGACAAAGGGAGAGGATGAAAAGCGAGTGACTATTTGAAAGGTAAAGAGGCTGAGACGGGTGGATCACCTGAGGTCAGGAGTTTGAGACCAGCCTGGCCAACATGGAGAAACTTGTCTCTACTAATAATACAAAAATTAGCCGAGTGTGGTGGCATACACCTGTAATCCCAGTTACTCTGGAGGCTGAGGCAGGAGAATCACTTGAACCCAGGAGGCAGAGGTTGCAGTGAGCCAAGATCATCCCGTTGCACTCACTGCAGCCTGGGCGACCAGAGCTAAACTTCATCTCCAAAAAAAAAAAAAAAAAAAAAAAAGAAGAAGAAAAAAAGGCTAAGAACAATATCTGGGTGTGGTACCCACTATACCTGTCTGAGAAGAGAGGATTAGAGTTGCTTCCAGGGATATTTATGGTAATTGAGGTTTTTTAAAACTCTTTTGGGAGGCTGTGCAAAAAGTTTCTTAATCAGGTCACCAATGACTTCCATGTTGCAAAATTTAACAGTTATTTCTCAGTGCGTGATCTGCCTAATCTTCCAGGCTTAGGAATTGATGTTTATTTCCCATTGGTCAGGCCTCCTCTTCGCTCCTTCCCACAACCTGGCTTGCACCATAACCTGACTCATCACCATCATGCTCTGAGCCCACATTACTTTGTGACCTCAAGATGGTATCCAAGCCTCTGTACCACTTTGGGGCTGGGTAGTCACTCTGTGGTTCTCCTTGTGCGTGTTAATAAGTCTGTATCCCTTTTCTTCTATTAATCCACCTTCTGCCAGTTGATTTTTCAACGAAACTTCAGAAGGCAAAGGGAAAGTTTTCTCTTGGTCCAAACAGCCCCTATAAGGGTA
Organism: Rhinopithecus bieti; assembly: GCF_001698545.2. Classification (NCBI taxonomy): domain Eukaryota; kingdom Metazoa; phylum Chordata; class Mammalia; order Primates; family Cercopithecidae; genus Rhinopithecus; species Rhinopithecus bieti. The sequence continues at coordinate 180,103 of NW_016806652.1, read as the reverse complement.
TCTGCATGGTGTAAAAAGAAAAAAAGTTGAGGAAAATAAGAAATCCCAGTCCTAGAAGTAGCAAACATGGCCTTGACAATGGCAATGGGGAATGGTGCACAGCCTAAGATTGGTCTCCCCAGGACTGAGGGCCATCAGGGTCAAGTCTCTCATCTTTCCTTCCTCCCTTCCCTACACCCCCAGCTGTACACAGCTGGACACAGGCCAGGGTTTAGTAAGAGCATCTGGTTAGGGAGGGTAGCTGGGAAATAGAATGTGAGTTTGTGTGAATATGTTATGAATTGAGTTGAGAAAAATCTTTCCTTGTACAAGTATATTTACTCATATGTATGTATGCATGTGTGTGTGTGTTTTTATACACACACACACACACACACACAATACATATACATTGCAATGGAGTTTTCCTCTTGTCACCCAGGCTGGAATGCAATGGCTCCATCTTGGCTCACCGCAACCTCCACCTCCCTGATTCAAGTGATTCTCCTGCCTCAGCCTCCCAAGTAACTGGGATTACAGGCATGCGCCACCATGTCCAGCTAATTTTGTATTTTTTAGTAGAAATGAGGTTTCTCCATGTTGGTCAGGCTGGTCTCAAACCCCTGACCTCAGGTGATCAACCCACCTCGGCCTCCCAAAGTGCTGGGATTACAGGCGTGAGCCACTGCGCCCAGCCACTGTAATTATTATCTTTAGTTTTTTAATTGTAAGACTTTTCACAGCCTGCCATTGGATGTTGTGTGATCCTCTGGAGGGATGTTGAAGAAGATGTCACCTGTGTCTCACTTTGTCCTTAGGGTTAGGTGAACTTTCTCATGGACACTTGACAGGGAACACACTTGTTCTGAGGGGCAGCTGGGCTGCAGTGGCCATCGATCGATGAGGCTACAGTGCTTGCATTGACGGAAATCTTTCCTTCATATGAATGACACCCTCCATGGTAAGCACTAGGTCATGAGGGTCTTTGGAAAACACTCAGTGTCCACAAGAAATGTGTTTTGTGGTTAAACACAAAGCTCTTTGTTTACTCAAGGGAAGGCTGTTGATCTCAGCACGTCTTTCAATGCTGCCACCACCCAGCAGTTTCTCAGGACTTACAGAGAGCCATACAACTAAGCATAGCTCTGAATATCACTCACTAATCCTGACTCTGCCTCCTTCCTAGGTGGGGAGTTAAAGGCAGAAATGCTCCTCCTTCTTTCCCCTTCCCCTGTGTCTCTCTCCTGAGGCTTTTCTGCATGGCATCACTGCGCAGCTTAACGTCTGTCCTGGGCATTGGTAATAATGTGGTACCGTTCACTCCCTCTTAGCATTTGATCACTCATCAGGAGCCCTCACATCCTGGGGGAAGAACACAGAGAGTGAGCTTCTGATTTCTTGCTTCTTTTTCTCTTTGTTTCTTCTCTGATATCTCCAAGTTGCAACAGAGGAATAGAACTGGCATGGCATTCACCCTAAACCTACTTTGCATAACTTAGAAGGAACATTATACTTTACAGTGAGAGGAAAATATCCTCCATTCTATCAATTCTCCAGCTGGGTCTACCATAGATAGAGGGAGTTTCACTGTCTAGAGTGAGTCCTCTTTTCCTTGGCCACCACTTCACAGTCAGGAGTCATGAGAAATCTTGTTCCTACTCTTGCTATTTGATGTGCTTGCTCCTCTTGTGACCTTCTACCATGAGTAAATGCTTCCTGAGGCCTCACCAGAACCAAATGCTGGTGCCATGCTTTTTGTACAGTCTGCAAAATGGTGAGCCAAATAAACCTTCTTTCTGTATATTTTATCCAACCTCAGGTATTTCTTTTTTTTTCTTTCTTTTTTCATTTCTTTTTTTTTTTTTTTTTGAGATGGAGTCTCGCTCTGTCACCCAGGCTGGAGTGTAGTGGGGATAAGAGAGAAAATGAAGAAAGAAATGTCAGACTCTTTTTTAAACTAGATTTCATGTGAACTAATACAGTGAACACTCAGTCATGACCGTGGGTAGGGTGCCCAGCCATTCATGAGGGATGCCCCTATGATACAAACACCTCCCACCAGGTCCCACTTCCATCACTGGGAATCACATTTCAACATGAGCTTAGGAGGGGACAAATACCCAAACTGTCTAAACTATAAGTTTCAAAATTTCCCTCTAGATTCTTCCGAATCTTCTAAGTACATGAACCAGTAGTGTGCACACAAGGTCAGTTTTATTCTATCTCTAGTTTCTGTTGAGATATTCTCTTTCTCTGAAGTGTTGTGCAGTTTTAATGTATAATATCTAGGAATGGATTTATGTTTCTTTTTTACCTGATGTTCTTTAATCACTTGAGAGTTTAGAAATGCCTTTCATAACTTTGGAAACATCAAATATTTTAAATATTGCCTCTACACCCTACTGTCTGATATACTTGGCTATTCCAAGTTGACAATTATGCAATCTAACAACAATAAAAGTTTTCTACTTCTTTGATAGATTTCTGAATTCCAGTTGACTTCAGAGGATATGAAAGTTCTAGATACCTTAAACAGAAATTTTCGATATGTTGCCCTAGATTAGTAAGTGACTTTGGTAAATGGGTTGCCTAATCTATTTTTGGAGAAGGAATATCAGATGGCTTTTAAATGTTACCTCAGTACCAGCGGGAACAGAGGCCAGTGTGTGTGAGAGGTGAGACAGGAGATTTCTGGAATCCTCCTCCTGGATTCATTCCAGAGCTCTCTTCTCTGGCAGGTCTGAGAGGGTGAGTGGGCACAGGGTGAGTGGGCACAGGGTCAGAATGGCTCAACCTGAGCCTCTGCTCTCCTGACTCCATGGAACTTTCCAGGCCAGCCGATATTATTGCTGAGTCTGCATCTTTCATGTAGGCCTGGCATTTCTGCTATGGCCTACTGGACGAACTGTGGATATTGCCCGTGTGTTCTGATTAGACGTTCTTCCAAATCTGCTCAGTTCCTTATCAGATAAAAAACATTTCAATTAACCTTGGGATCCATGCCAGAAATTCTCATCTCCTCCATACGGAATTGTTCACAAGATCATGTCAATACAGTATTTTTAATCGTTTCAAATATCTTTCTTCCTTCTCTTTAGACGTTTGCTCATGACCCAAACACTGCATCTTGCCTCAAGAAAGTTTGCCTTTAGTGGGCAATAGAACTCTTGGCTTCGATTTTTTGCAATATCAAAATCTCAGTGCCAGAGTATAAAGAAGTTTTAGAGAAGAGAGATTAAAAAATCAAGGGAAGAGTTGGAGACTAAAGCTCCATTTTGGAGATAATGTATAGTTGACAAAGATCTTACTCTTTCTACATGCTCCAAGGTTCTAGGATTCACAGAAAGGCACTCATGTGATGAGGACAAAACAAGTTATGTCACTGCTTGCAGTGGAGATATTAACAGGTAATAGACAGGAGATAATGTATTAAAAAGGAAAAGCACAGCAGCACTTCGTAAGAACTCAAACATTTTTAGATATATCATCGTTTATATCTTTTTTAGAAGAAAATAAAAAATAGGGAATCATGAAAAGGAAAGGGAGAGTAGTAAACATAGGTAATTCTCACCATCAATTAATTATTTAATATTAACAATTTGTTTATTCATCACTATATTTTGTGTGATTTCCACTTGAAGACTGCCCTTAGCATATTGTACAGTTTAGGATATGGAATTCCATATCATATATGACATGTCTGAATCAAAATATTTTCCATATGGTAAACAGCTAGCGAGTAATGACTGCATCTTTTAAAAGGATGTGTGGTTGTTGCCAATATCATTTAACACTCAAAATTTTTGATTAGGCTGAACATATAGCTGACTTGCTTCTATTCAAAATAATGCGGAATGAGTTCTTGTTTTCATTGAGAATTTGAAATAGAAAAGGTCTGTTGCTCTGTTGACAGATATGGAGGAATATGTTTGAATGATTGACACTGTGCAGTTTATGTGACAAATTCCAGGCAATAGAATATAATTTGAATAATTTGTTAGTTTGAAAAAACCATATTATAAAGTTATGTTCATAAAAGTAAGAAAGACAGATTCTACAACTTTTCAGAAAATAAACTTCTTAACATTCACACGAATGGCTGTTTCATAGAAATCACTTCACTACCACTGCAGTAATAGGGTCATTTCATCCATATTCTGCACTATTCTTTCTCTTTTCAGTCTTTCAGGCCACCCTAATTATCCATTTTTCAGATGAGTATTAACATGGAGGGCATTGCATGATGTTTAGGAGAAGGCCCTGCCTGTGGATGGTGATGCCGAGGATGTCTCTATGCTGGTAGTTGGGCACACCACCTATGGCCTAAATCCATCCTGCTTAGCAACTTCAATTAGCTAGATATAAATCTATAGGCCAGAAAGCAAAGACAATAAATTTTTATGATCTTCAAATAATTGAATGTTTTTTCCTAAAGATTCTTTTCCTATTCCTTTTTCTGTTACTTGTGTGTTTGCTTTCCCTTTAGTTCATTAGGGCAAAAAAAAAGGATTTGCATACAAGTTTAGGGTAGGGAGTGGATGATGATAACAACCATTGTATAGACATTTTTGAGGTGAGAGTGGGTGGAGTTTTTAGCCTCTAGAGGAGGAACAAGTGACAGGTATTTGTCAGTCTGTGTTTAGCTCTTTTAGAAAGGAGAAAACACACAGCATAGAGTCTGGAAGGTGAGCCATATTGACAGTATGACCCTCCAGCATCACCAGAATCAGAGATCCAGGAACCTGGGGAGGAAGCATCCCTATGAAATGGTATTCAGGCAGATGGGAGGGCACCCTCCCAGGATAATTAGAAGTCAGGTATGGTGGAGGTTAGGAGAAGGGAGTTGAGCACATCTCTGCTTGGGAAATACAAACACATGTTCTTTTGTCAATTATGTCTTGGGCATAAAAGGAAACGTCCTACATTGTTTTAACAAACTCAGAGCTGAGATCCAGGCTTGATCTCCTCTGTGTGCCCAGTATCAGCAGTGACCTTGTTGGGCTGTGGTGGAGCAGAACATCAAGGACGCCACTGACTGGCCACATTCTCCTGAATATCAACTCCATATAGAGCAGATATTATAAGGTTCTAAAAATACACTATTAATTTGTTATACTCAGGCTTTTGAAATATTTCATACTTAAAAAAGCAAACTTAACAAATACAAACTGCAAAATATTCCAAAGCCATTACGTATTTTTTTATCAAATTAATTTCGAAATGGTAAATAACATATCTAATACATTCTCCAAAATTTCAAACATTTCTTGAAAACAGTATATTGCAAAACAACATGATGCTTTCAGACTTTGGTAACTTTTAGGAATACCTCTTACAAAGGTGTGTAACTATTTGTAAAGTTTTTAGGGATATGAATTTAATCAGGTAGTCAAAAGGACATACATTTTCATTTAGACAACTTTTTTGAAAACCTGGGACAATGCCATGAGCCACTGTTCAAAGCAGTTTGAGACTGACACGTGTTTATGACCTGGGGTTGCTTTCTAACACTTTCACCCTGTACTGTTCTTACTGTGGTGGTAACTTTAATCTCATCAAAGGGGCTTCCTTAAGCCATATCTTTTAGCTGAGACGTATCCTACCAAGTTTCATAGTCCACATCAGTTCCTGAAATTATTCATTTATTAAAATTGGAGGAGGCCATAAACTTTGGAGGATTCTTGGGCAATCTTTGGACTGTTTCCTGTCTTCACTCATTTCCTTGACGATGTCAACTATTCTTATGGCTTTAAATACAACCTCTAGGCCAATAAACCACAAATCAATATCTGTAACTCAGCTTCTTTTCCAAAGCTCCAGAATGAAACATTATATTGTCTGCGTCTCCACATTAGTGCCTAATGTGCATGCACACTCAACAAGATTGAAGCAGGAAGAAATTGGAATCCTGAACAGAACAGTAACAAGTTCTGAAATTGAATCAGGAATTTTAAAACCTACCAAACAGAAAAGCCCTGGGCCAGATGGATTCACAGCCAAATTCTATCAGATGTATAAACAAAAGCTGGTACCAATCCTACAGAAATTATTCCAAAAAATCAAGAAGGAATGACCCCTCCCTAACTCGTTCTTTGAGGCCAGTAACATTCTGATTCAAAACCTGGCAGAGGAACAATGAAAAATTAACATTTCAGACCAATATCCCTGATGAATATAGACCAAGATATCCTCAATAAAATACTAGCAAATTGAGTCCAGCAGCATAACAAGAAGGTCATCCACCATGACAAACTAGGCTTTATTCCTGGGATACAAGTTTGGCTCAATATACATAAATCATTAAATGTGATTCATCACATAAACAGAACTAAAAACAAAAATCAGATGATTATCTCAGTAGACGCAGAAAAGGCTTACAATAAAATTCAACATCTCTTTATATTAAACACCCTCAACAAACAAATATTCACAGGAACATACCTCAACATAGTAAGAGCCATCTATGATAAACCTATAGCCAGCATCACATTGAATTGGTAAAAACTAGAAGCATTCCCCATGAGAACCAGAACAAGACAAAGAAGTACACTCTCACCACTCATATTCAACATAACACTGGCAGTCCTAGCCAGAGCAAGCCTGCAAGAGAAAAAAACAAAAGGCATCCAAATGGGAAGAGAGGAAGGCAAGCCATTTGTATTAACACATGATATGAATGATTCTATACCAAGAAAATCCATTTCTGCCCAAAGGTTCCGGAAACTTCTACACAACTTAAGTAAAGTTTCAATATACAAAATCAGTGTACAAAATATCAGTAGCAGTTCTATACACAAGGTCCAAGCTGAGAGTTAAATCAAGAATATAATCTGGCCAGCGGCAGTGACTCAAACTTCTAATCTCAGCACTTTGGGAGGCCAATGCAGGTGGATCACTTGAGTTCTGTAGTTCAAGACTGGCCTGGCTGACATGGCAAAACCCTGGCTCTACAAAAATATTTAAAAAATAGCCAAGCATGGTGGTGCAGCCCTATAGTCCCAGCTTCTTGGGAGGCTCAGGTGGGAGAATCACTGGAGCCTGGGTGGTTGCAGTGAGCTGAGATCACACCACTGCTGCACTCCAGCCTAGGCAACAGAGACACCACCTTAGAAAAAAAAGAATAAAATGTTATTCACAAAGCTGCAAAATGAACAAAATACCCAGGGATACAGCTAATGAGGTAAGTAGAAGATCTCTGATGAGAATTACCAAACACAGCTGAAAGAAATCAGAGATGACACAAACAAATGGAAAAAAATCCTAGTTCATGGATAGGAAGATTCAACATTGTTAAAATGGCAATACTGCCCAAATAAGTTTACAGATTTAATGCTACTCCTGTCAAACTATCAACACCCTTTTAAAAGAATTAGAAAAAAAAAACTATTCCAAAATGTATATGGAACAAAAAAATGAGCCCGAATAGCCGAAGAACCCCTAAGGGGGAAAACATGAACAAAGCCAGAGACATCACACTACCCGACCTCAATCTATAATACAAGGCTACTATAACCAACACAGCCTGGTATTGGAACAACAGACATATAGGCCAATGGAATAGGTTACAGAACACAGAAATAAAGCTGCACAACTGTAACCATCTTATCTTCAACAAAGTTGAGAATACCAAATAGTGGGGAAAGGACTCCCTATTCACAAATGCTGCTGGGATAACTGCCTAGCCATATGCAGAAGAGTGAAACTCGACTTCTTCCTTTCACCATATACAAAAATCAATTCAAGATGGATTAAAGACTTAAATATAAGACCCAAAACTACACAAAGCCCAGAAGAAACCCTAAGACCTCTCATGCTGGACATAGGCCTTGGCAAAGATTTAATGATGCACTCTCCAAAAGTAACTGCAAAAAAAAAAAAAAAAGACAAGTGGGACCTAATTAAAGGACTTATGCACAGCAAAGGAAGCTTGCAACAGAGTAAACAGACAACCTACAGAAAGTGAAAAAATATTTGCAAACTATGCATCTGACAAAGGTCTAATATCCAGAATCTATAAGGAACTTAAAAGTCAGAAAATAACAGATGTTGGCAAAGTTGTGGAAAAAAGGGAACACTTCTACAATGCTGGTGGGAATGTAAATTTGTTTAGCCACTGTGGAAAGCAGCCTGGGGATTTCTCAAATAACTTAGAACTATCACTCAGCCCAGGAATCCCATTACTTGATAGGTACCCAAAGGAATATAAATTGTTCTACCAAAAAGACACGTGCACATATGTGTTCACTGCAGCACTATTCGTAATCACAGAGACATGGAATCAACCAAAATTCCCATTTACAGTGGACCGAACAAATAAAATGTGATACATATACATGAAGAAATACTATACATTCATAAAAAAAATGAAATAATGCCCTTTGCAGCATCATGAATGCAGCTGGAAGCCATTATCTTAAGCAAATTAACACAGGGACAGAAAACCAAATACTACATGTTCTCACTCATAAGTGGGAGCTAAACATTGAGTACATATAGACATAAGGAGAGGAACAATACTCAGTGGGGCCTATTTAGGGTGGACGGTGGAAGGAGGGTAAGGGTCAAAAAATTATCGGATACTGTGCTCCATATCTGGGTGACAAAATCATTTGTCCACCAAACCCCAGTGACACACAATTTACCCAGGTAGAAAACCTGCACATGTATACCTTGAACCTAAAATAAAAGTTGAGATATTAACTTACTGTATCAATATGCCAAGCGATGGGATTCAAAGGTATTTCAGAAGGTGCATAGAAAACTGATCAATCAGAAATATTTAGTACATATGTTAATGTAGTATTACATATTCATTTAAAGCACTATTTAAATTTGCACGTGGTTATTGGCTCATTCTCATACATTTGGCCTTGGAATGTCAAATGTCATACAGGTGGAATGCCACCCTTACCTTCACCAGAGTAAACACCTGAAGTTCTGCAAGTCCAAGGACGTTGTTCCAGTTGCCCCCAGTGCTTTAGCTTCCCACAGAGTCCCAAAGTCGTAATAAGAGCATCAGAGTTAGCCTATGGCAGGAATTCTACTGATTATGAAAAATTCATATTAAACCTTGTGGGAAAGAGGGTTTCTGGGGTGACAGATGAGTTGGTGATGACAGGTGAGACATCCACGGGGAGCCATTGGTATCCTCTGAGGAGAAAAGTCTCCTTATTGAATTCATGTCTTTATACCATGAGAGCATAACCACTCAGCGGCATTCCACAGGTTTCTCAGGCAGATAACACTTCCTTGAAGCAGTGGAGTATAATCAAACATCTTGGCTCCTCCTGAAACCCTCTCCCACCCACTTCAGTCCCGATAAGTTAAAGATCTTAAGTAGTTTAGACACACGCCTTTGCTCAAGGAAATTCACAGAAACTGCCACTGCTATACATCTTACTGAATGACTCACAAGTTCTCCTTCACTGATTAATCCTTTTCCTCATCCCTTTCTACCCCTCCCATCCGAAACTCTCTTTCCCACAAAACTAAGTAGTTAAATTCTATTCTGGACAAAGTCAATGACAAAAAAGTAAAAACGACAGTGTAGTTGGTTTTCATGAAACACCACTGAGCTTCAATGTCACCAACATTCTTTCTTTCCTGTATCATCTAAATGTCTACTTACTCCCAACTCCACTCCAACTATAATTTTTAAAGTGATTTTAATGTAAAATTTGCATAAACTGTAATGCTATACAATTTTGACAAATGGATGTACTCTATAACCCACAACCCTAACATGCTAAAGAAACTAACTTTCTTTTTTCTTCTCCTTTTTTTTTTCTTTTTGAGAAGCTGTCTCACTCTCTTGCTCAGACTAGAGTGCAGTGGCACAATTATAGCTCACTGCAGCCTCAACCTTTCAGGCTCAAATGATCCTCCTGCCTCAGCCTCCCAAGTAGCTGGGGCCACAGGTGCATGCCACCACACCTTGCTGATTTTTAAATTTTATTTGTTGTAGAGACAGATCTTACTATGTCAGAAACCTTCTGTCACTCAAAAAAGCAATTTTTTCATTTCTTCTGAGACAATAATTCTTCACCTCTAGGTGGCTTTTTTTTTTTTCATCTCAGATTAGTTTTGTCTGCTCTGAAGTTTCATATGAAAGATAATGCATATTATATTTCATTAGGCTTTTGCTCACCATCTGTGAGATACATTATGTAGTTGCAATATCTGTAGTTCTTTTATTGCTGGGTAATATTTCATTATATGGACAACTATACTACGAATTATCCATTCACCTGTTGATGGACAATTGTTTCCAGTTTGCTGCAATTATGAATGACTTTCTTTGAATATTTATGAAACTGTTTATAACCATACTACATTGTACCAGTTTCTCTCAATTCTCTGGAGGATTTCAGGAAAAGGGACAGCACACTCTATATTTTCCATCCTCCATCCTTAACATCTATGTGTATGTGTGTGTATGGATGTATTTTTTGGGCTGCATTGTGACAGTTCACATCTCTTGGAGGAGCCAATCTTGAAAGCCATTGCCAAGAAATGCAGTTGAAGCCCAGGTCAGGTCACCCAGCTTAGCAGGGTTGTCGGTTCTGGCCAAGAGCTGCTCTGAGAAGAGAATGCAAGGTGACCTTCAGGTATGGGCCCAGTGGTGTTGCTCCAGAGCGAGCCATGGGTGCTGTCCTGGTGACCTCTCTTGCATGGGAGTCTACACTGTGTCCCATTCATTCTCATGCTTCTCTCTGCTGTGTGCTAGGGATGGGGGCAGCTTGCAAAGGTGAGAAGAGGCAGCACTTGACTCAGAGTCCCAACGTTTGTCACCTCTGTGCCTGGCTTTGCCACTTACTAAGTATGTGACACTAAGTAAATTTCAACTCTGTCATTTTAATCCATTTTAGGAGTTCTTCTACATGGTAATGAATTTAAGGGCCCTGGTTTCTCCCATTCACCTTCTCTGCCCAACAAACTCCTATTTGTATTTTAAGATCAAACCCAAGTAGGATAAGCTGCTTTGTTAAACCACTCAAACCACCTACCACATTTTTTTTCACCACAGTAATACATGAAAAGGCTCTGCTTAGTGAGATTTTTTTCTTATTGCACATTGTTTGCTAATATGTCAGTGTGCTCTCTGGATGGTGAGACTCCAAATGCAGTGACTCTTTCTGGCTCATCCTGGGTCATCTTTTGTCACCTTTCTCCTGGCAGCGAGGAAACTAGGTATAAGTTCATAGCCTTATCCAATTAGCGTATACAATAAGTAAAGTTATTTCCTAAGCCTCTCCCCATATCCACTCTGGGCCTTATATCAATCACAGGTCTTCAACTTATGTTTTTTAGAATCCCATAGGAATTTTGAAAAACTATGTAAGCTATTTTTCATTTTGAGATGACGGCTATAAAGTTTATGAGTTTCATATTTACAAGATATGACATTTGAGACATATTCTTTATAATGTATTTACTTCAAAACGTTATAGTTATAGATCAAGTATATCAATTTGTGGAAAAATCCAATAGGTAAATCTAAATCTCATTGTTAAACCACACAGATTACATTTTAGTTTTCAATTAAACACATGTTAATAATACCTGCTCCCATGACAACCATATCACTTCTGAAGTACATTTTTTTTTTTTTTTTTTTAGATGGAGTCTTGCTCTGTCACCCAGGCTGGAGTGCTGAAGTACATTTTTTTAAAGAATAGTGGATAAACTGGTGGGTGGATATATATAAAATGAATGGACAGATATATATATATACACACACACACGCACACATATATACACAAACATATATATATATATATAGAGAGAGATGATGATGATAATGGATGTATGGATAGATAGATTATAGATAGATAGATAGATAGGCAGATGATCTGAGTCTTTCAAGAAATTGTCTCCTGGATCACATAATTAACTTAATATTTTTTACCAAAGATCTCTCTGTTTTGCTATTAAAGGACTTCCCAGCAGGGGCTATGTGTTGACAAATGACAACCAACCTAGACTTAAGTAAGAGAAATGTATTCAAAGGTAGAACCCTGAGCGTAACATCTGTGTGTCTCAAAGATCAATCCGAAAACATTTTTATGAGGACAAGCAAACACAGCTGCAAATAGACAGTATTCAGGGATCCTGAAGTGAGCAAGTACAACAGTTGATCAGGAAATGCTTTTTCTGGGGCAAACAGACTCTTGAGTGGGATTGCTCCATGTTTCAAGGCTTGCTCAGTCTAAGGCTGGATCAAGTTCCCAGGGAAGTGGGGAAACAAGAGCCTGACCAAGTGTGGTCAAGTCCAGGTGGCAGGTATTGTGTCCACACTTTCTTTTCCATTTTAAAACAAGTGATTTCCTTTTTCTGTCTCAAGCAATTCTCTAGAAATATTTTAGATTGAGGAGTGCACATCTTTCTTTTGAGAAGTGGTGCCGAGTAGAAGAGGGGTGGGATGGAGAAGAGGCATAGCTCAGGTGGAAGAGGTCCCAGGCCAGGTGCACCTGGAAGCTGATGAGGATGGAAATGCCTTCCCTAATGCCATCCTTGCCTTTGCCCCTTGCAAAGTCCTTGGATTTCCAGGTAGAAACTGCTGTCCTGGGGAAAGGTTAATGTGAGTATTGCCTCCCTTTCAGGTTTTTGTCTTTGAGTTGACTCCAGAGGACATGAAAGCCACTGATGGCCTCAACGGAAATCTCTGACATGCTAAGTTACAATTGTAAGTGATGCTTGCAGATTCTTTCACAGACTGTTTTCTGCAGGACACACAGAAACAGAGGAACACATCTTTTCTACATCAGCAAGACAGGCCTGAATTCAGGCATGGGGTGAAACAGGAGATTCACTGTAGCCCGCAGACCATAGGTTTCCTCCAGGGCTCAATTTCTGGCCCAACAGGAATGTCGGTCTGTGAGTAACACTGCCTATGTCTGCACCATTGTGAATCCACTTTTTTTGATGCCCTCACTACCTGTGCCTGGGTCCTACATTTTGGACCCTCTTACCCATTAGACCTAGAAGGCACAGGGCTATCTTAATTTATGTTAAAAAAGAAAAATTAATACAATAATAACAAATACGTAATAATGACTAAAACCTGGTCCACCTTCATGTCTCCGCCAAGGCAACATAAGACGTAATTTAAATATTTTTATGGAGATGGGCCCAGGTAGGTAAATGTGCATAGGTCCTAGGGAAGTCACAGTGGGCCCTGCTTCCATGTCCTCCCCTAAGAGTCCAGTGGCATTTCTCCTTAATGTGGCATTACCTTTTCAGGACACCATTTATATCTCCCAAATTTATGTCTTCATTGGCTTTCTTTGCCTGTCATAACTCTCACTTCCTCAGATATATAAATCTCACCAATCTGAATGATAAATGACTTATGAAACTAATAGACCTTCAGTGCTAGTGACTGAGGTGTCTCCTGTGGCCTCTACCAAGATAAGATCCTCTGGTGTTTCTCTGGATCCTCAAGGCAAGACTCGTACTCCAGTGTCATCTTTGTCTACCTGCAGCCCATCTCTGGGGAATCCAATATCCCTTGACTTTGGTTTGTTCACAAACATGACGTTCCATTGGATAAACTGTGGCAGGATCTCAGGATTGAGGAAAAAATAAGAAGAATCAAACACAAAGAAGTTTGGAGGGGAGTGTAGAAATAGGGAAAAAATGCAATTATTTTATGTGTGTTTGCACCCGACAGAGATTTTATGTGCAAAACCAAAAGCCTTTATGTCTTTTATGCTTTGCTTTAAAAAAAAAGAAAAAACAACACTTGGATTATTGTAGAGCATATTAACTTAAAATTCTATTTATAATCCCTTGATTCATTATATTACTTATACATTACATATATAATATAGAATATCTTAATTAGCATGACTTGGAAATATATGCTCATTTTGCTGCTTAGCAATGTACTAGCACCATATTTTCCACTTTTACACTCCAAACTGGTAGAATAATTACCAACAAATAAAATACAAATATGACTATTTCAGAAATAGGGAAACAATTTTAGTTTATGAGAATATAAATTCAGTCCCCCCAAAAAATATGTGAACAGTCTCTTTTCTTTTTGTGAAACCATACCAGGATTCTGAGAGAAGACATTTTTGAATGAACAAAAATGTGTGAAGTGACTTTTATATACTGAAAAGCTTTAAGTAGAAATCTGTGGTCTCCCTCATGAGAGTGTTTAGCCTTGTCTTACTCATCTCTGTGACCCTATTCAATATCACAGCTCCTGGCACACTAACTGCTGAGAAGGTACTCATTATTGACATACAATTGGAAAGGACAAATTATAAAAATGAGAAAAAAAAAAAACACAGGAAAAGGAAAATACTACTACTACTTACTGAATAACAAGAATTCTTATAATTAATCAAACAGTAATCACATTTTGCTGAGACCAGCTTGGTCATGGAGACTCTAACCCAGTGGCACTACAGGAATTAAAGATACACACACAGAAATATCGAGTGCGGAGTGGGAATCAGGGGGCTGACAGCCTTCAGCGCTGACAGCCACAAACAGAGTTTTACCCACGTATTTATTGACAGCAAGCCAGTGATAAGCATTGTTTCTATAGATTATAGATTAACTAAAATGGGAAACAAAGGGATGGGCTCTGGCTAGTTATCTGCAGCAGGAACATGTCCTTAAGGCACAGATTGCTCATGCTATTGTTTGTTGTTTAAGAAGGCCTTAAGTGGTTTTCTGCCCAGGGTGGGCCAGCTGTTCCTTGCCCTCATTCCGGCAAACCAGCAACCTTCAGTGTGGGCATCATAGGCATCATGAGCATGTCACAGTACTGCAGAGATTTTGTTTATGGCCAGTTTTGGGGCCTGTCTATGGCCAGATTTGGAGGCGTGTTCCCAACAACTTTTTGCATGTCTGGATATTAGAGATACGTGTTATCCCCTCCTTAGATTAGACTATGTGTACTGGGGTACAAGTAGGAACATAATTGTAAATTATGGGATGCTAGCAAATCCTCACTGCACCTTCAGAAAAGCACTTGCATTCACAGAGTGGGAAAAGAATTATAAATTAATATTATTTTTTCTATTTCAATGCTGCTAATCACCTTTGTTATCTGTTTTCTGAAGAATATTGACCATGATCTATTGAGTGATACTAGCAGAATTTCTTCCTTTTAGGCATCTTGGAGAGGATGTCTGTATTTGGTGAGGTGATTAGAAAGCAGCGTCTACAGTTTGTTTGCCTGCCTTTCACTTCTTCACTTTATGAGGTAAAGATTTGAATATGAGGATGTTTATTTTCTAATTATTAAAAGTGTGCACAAATAACATAAATATTTAGAAAACAGAAGAGAAAGGATAGAGAACAAAAATAATGTGTAATTCTTCCNTATTTTTTCTATTTCAATGCTGCTAATCACCTTTGTTATCTGTTTTCTGAAGAATATTGACCATGATCTATTGAGTGATACTAGCAGAATTTCTTCCTTTTAGGCATCTTGGAGAGGATGTCTGTATTTGGTGAGGTGATTAGAAAGCAGCGTCTACAGTTTGTTTGCCTGCCTTTCACTTCTTCACTTTATGAGGTAAAGATTTGAATATGAGGATGTTTATTTTTCTAATTATTAAAAAGTGTGCACAAATAACATAAATATTTAGAAAACAGAAGAGAAAGGATAGAGAACAAAAATAATGTGTAATTCTTCCATTCCAGAATACTTTACATTTGGTGTATTTTCCTCATAATTTTCCTATGCAAATATTCTTGTTTTGTGTGTTTTACAATCGTGAAATCTTCAACATGCAGATTATGTACTTTTATATGTAACAGAAGTAACAACTATTTTTCCAAGCTATCAAATATTCAAAAATTTCAAAATTATATTTTACTGATTTTAAAGCAGTGCATCTCATTAATTTATTAAGGTTCTTAATCATCTACCCATGTTCTGGCATTTTGTTCTTGCATATTGTGCCATTCATTTATTCATCTAGCAAAACTTTATTGAATATTCATTATGTGCCAAACATTGTTTTATCAATAAATAAGGTAGGCAAAATGAAATAAAAATTTCAATGCCTTGAGTTTATAGTCTGGTAGAGGATGTAGATTATGAATGAAACAATCCCTGTAAGGAGTGTGTAATTGGTCAAAATTGGTAAATGCCTATTGAGAGACCATTCTGAAAGGTCGCTCACATTTCTGCATATTTGATAAGTAGGGAACATTGTCTTCCCTGCATTCCACGTTTTTTTTTAAAGAAATTCATAGAGTGAACAGTGTTGGCATATAGAGATAGTACTTCTTTCCAAGGAAATGGAAGGCATGTTTACCGTCCAGTAACGGAAAGAAAAGAAAATATCTCCCTCCAGTCAAATGGTAGTTATAGGGGCCAAGGGAAGACTTCCTCTTTGCTCTCTGATGTTTCACTAAAAAATCAATTGATGAAAGGCAGATTAATAAGAGAACCAACATACACTTCTATTAATGCCAGGACTCAGCAAACAATGCCCCAAATAAAGGCTTCAGAAGCAAAAGTTTTTCTCTGAGCTTCTCTCGCCCTCTTATATCTCAATCCTCTTTCTCCCTAAACTAGCTACAGAAACTAAAATCTTTCTTCCCCAAAGTAGGTCATAGGAATCAGAATCCATTTTCCCAAAGCCAGCCACAAAACTAAACATACTACTCTAACTTTCCCTCCATCTTTCTGTGTAAATTATGGCCATAAAAATAATTATCTGACCTATCTTGTTTGACTGTAGATCATAAGACTCCCATTTCACAGAAGGCCCTGCCCCACAGCCAGAAGGAAGGAATGCTACTTAGGTCAAGAAGAATCTAGACAATAGGCTGTACAAGACATAAAGTCAACAGAAATTACCTCGAAGCTTTAAATTTAATGTCTGCTTTGCTGGAATTCTGATTTCCGTGAATCCTATTTCCCCTGTCCCTACCCCTTCCTTTTTTTGGTTAACTTCCCTTTTGAAAAAGGAATGTTTACCCACAACGGATAACATGGTTGTACTTTGAAAGTAAATAACTTGTTTTTGACTTCATAGGCTCATAACTGGCAGGAAGTTGCATTGAGTCTGATACGAATTTTTGTACTTTGGAATTTTAAGTTGGTGCTAGACCAAGTCACAACTTTTGGGAACTATTGGGATGAAATGGCTACATTTTGCATGTAAGAAGAACATGAGGTTATGGATCGGGGGCAGAGTGCTATGATTGGCACGTTTGACCCTCCTAACCATATGCCGAATTTTCATTGTAGGAGGTGGGGCCTAGTGAAGTCATTATGGTCATGGGGGCAGATCTCTCATGAATGGCTTGGTGCTCTCCCTGCAGTAGCAAGTGAATTCTGGCTTCATTACTTTTTTCATAGCTGCTTGTTAAAAAGAGCCTGGCACCTTACTTTCCTCTCTTGCTTTCCTCTCTCACCCGTGAACTCAGCACATGCTGGCTCTCCTTTCCTTTCTACCATGAGGAGAAGCAGCCTGAAGCCCTCACCAAAGGCCTAAGAGATGCCAATGCTATGCTTCTTGTACAGCCACCAGACTGTGAGCCAATAAACCTCTTCTTTATACATACTCAGCTTCAGATATTCCTTTATAGCAACACAATGGACTAAGACAGTTTCTAATTTCTCTACACACCTAGAACCAGCATGACCTGAGTGGGTGATCTTAATACCTGATCATCACAGACATACCATTTGTGACAAAGCTTTCCCAACTGGAGACAATCTGGAGGGTATCAATCCTACCCAAGGTCCTGGCTTGCTTCAGGAATCCTCAGTTGGGGGTGGATATGTTTCTTCCCATATCTCCATGAGCCAGGATCTTCTATAGTTGAAGACCACCCTGGAGCCAAATGTGCAAATAGGTCTTGTTATCTGAGGACAGCTCAAGACTGCTCCCTCATTGTTTGCTCCTGAACCCTCATTTTGGCTCAGGAAGCTAACATTTAAAAATGGTTAAGCAGTGAATTAAATGTGGCTATTTTGTAGACTGGTATTTAGGAAGCACCTTTTAACCCTTTTCCTGTTAAAAAAAAAAAAAAAAAGAAGCTCACTGCCAGTGCTCATTTAATTTTACATAAACACACTTTTGAGGCTGAAGCAAGTCTGACTTATTTTCAAAGGAAAATAAAATATAAAACTATTCTTGGAGTTATTTCTAAAGAGAACTAACATCAGAATTGTCTGAATCATCAGAATCATCTATTTTGGAAAGATTGGATTCATCAAATGAATCTTCTGCCAACAACTGTAGCAGAATGACGTTATCATGCAAAGGAATGCTACGTTTTCTAGAATTTAACATTTCCAGTGATCAAGAATGACTACATTTTGTAAGTCATTCACAGATGGTTCTGCACGTTATGCAAACGTCACCCAAAAGTGGACAACTGCAGCACTACAGCCTCTTTGTAGGACATCCCTGAAGGACAGCGATGAAGGGAAATTTTCCCAGTGGGCAGAACTTCAAGCAGTGCACCTGGTTGTGCTGCATGGAAGGAGAAATGACCAGATGTGTGACTATATAGTGATTCATTGCCTGTATCCAATGTTTTAGCTGGATGGTTAGGGACTTGGAAGAAACATGATTAGAAAGTTGGTGACAGTCCTGTGCAGGGATGGGGCAAAGTTCTCCATAAGGCTGTGTATGCGTCCAATGTATTGGTACTGTTTCATAGCCAGGATTCATGGTCCAGAAATCAAGGAAGTGGAAGTGGCACCGCTCAACATTACCCCAGTGATCCACTAGCAAATTTTTTGTTTCCTGTTCTTGTGACATCACTTTCTGCTGGCCTAGAGATCTTAGTTCTAGAGGGAAGAACGCTGCCACCAGGAGACACAATGACGATTCCATTAAACTGGAAGTGAAGATAGTCATCTGGCCGCTTTGGGCTCCTCCTACCTTTAAGTCAACGGGGTAAGAAGGGAGTTACAGTGTTGGCTGGGGTGATTGACCCAGGCTATCAAGATGAAATCAGTCTACTATCTCACAACACAGGTAAGGAAGAGTATGCATGGAATACAGGAGATCCATTAGGGCGTCGCTTAGTATTACCATGCCATGTGATTAAGGTCAATGGGAAATTACAATAGCCCAATCCAGCAGGACTACAAGTGACCCAGACCCTTCAAAAATGAAAGTTTGATTCACTCTATCAGGAAAAAAACATGACCCGCTGAGGTGCTTGCATATCAGGTATACAAAGATATACATAATGGGTAGTAGAAGAAGGTAGTCATCAATACCAGCTATGACCATATGACCAGCTGCAGAAACGAGGACTGTAATTGTCATGAGTATTTCCTTCTCCTTTTGTTAAAAACATATTTGTGTATGTATACACCTGTACTAAAACAAATCTTTGTTTTATTTCATTTCTCCTTCATCATGTGACATAAGATTTATTGACTTCACATCAGCATTTAAGTACTGTTAACTTTATGTAATAGTATTTGGGGTGGGGATTGGTGCATTTCCGGTTGTAGGAAGGATACTTGTATTATGTTAGGTGTAATTATGACCTTATTGTATTTATTTGAATATTATGTATGATTTCAGGAGATGGGTTCAAGTTAACAAAAGGTGGATTTGGGATGGTTAATTCTGAGTGCCAGCTTCATTGGATTGAAGAATACAGAGTATTGATCCTGGGTGTGTTTCTGAGGGTGTGGCCAAAAGAGATTAACATTTGAGTCAGTGGGCTGGGAAAGGCAGACCCACCCTTAATCTGGGTGGGCACAATCTGATCAGCTGCCAGCATGGCTAGAATATAAGAAGGCAGAAAAACATGAAAGGAGAGACTGGCCTAGCCTCACAGTCTACATCTTTCTCCTGTGCTGGATGCTTCCTTCCCTTGAACATCATACTCCAAGTTCTTCAGTTTTGGAACTCGGACTGGTTCTCTTGCTCCTCAGCCTGCAGATGGCCTACTGTGGGACCTTGTGATCATGTGAGTTCATACTTAGTAAACTCCCCTTTGTATATATATTCCACTAGTTCTGTCCCTCTGGAGAATCCTAATACACTATTCTAGATGCCATTAAGAACATGCATGATTCATGAAAAGAGGGCAAAATATACACTAGAACAGGAGTTTGGAAGATGTTGATTCCAGCCCTCATAGATGGATGACTTTGAGGAATTCAAGACCAGTGGGGAAAGTAATTGCAGATGCGGTGAAAATAACAAGAAAACTAGAATTAGAATTGAAGATTGAATATTACTGAATGGTTGCAATCTCATACAATTTTCACAAATGAGAAGTGGCTTTTTATGGATGAACAAAGAAAGTGGTTTGGCGAAATGGATTTCACTTCTGATGAAGATGCTGTGAAGAATGTTGAAATGAAAACAAAGGATTTAGAATATGACATAAAGATCGCTGATAAGATCATGACAAGGTTTGAGAGAATTATCTCTACATTACGATGTCCGCCCAAGGACAAAGTTACCTAACAAAGCCTTTCTCAAGAAGATAGCCCAGGCATTACATGACACATGACTGTCATTAGTGACAGGAAAATAGTTACTTTTGCCATTTTTAATATTTTTCTCCATGTCTATAGCTTTTGTCCTTCATATCCATCATTGCTACCATTTTGTGAGATTTCGTAATTTTTTAAATGACATTTGGATTCCCTTCTCCTTTCCTCTTGAGTATATTCTACATTCATTCTCTTTGTAGTTGCTGTGGGGATGACATACAACTTCATAGAGTTATAATAATTTACATTGAATCAACATCAACTTCCATTTCATATAAAAACTCCTTTTCCCAGGTTTTTTTCCCACTTCACATTATTTTTGTCACTCATTAGAACATTATATATTGTGTACATATTAACATAGAATTATACTCCTTTCTATGTTTTATTTTAAATTCTGAAGAAAAATAGAATACAAACCAAAATTTCAAAAATACATGTTTTCGCATTTTCCCATATATTTATCACTCTCTATGGCTTTAAGTTACTGTCTACTTCCTCTTACTCAGCCTGAAGTATTCCCTCCAGCATTTCTTGTAGAGAAAACAGGACTCGTAGTTTCTGTAGAATTTTGTTACATTCCAAGGGTTCCTGAAGCCAGGCATTGAATTTTATGAAATTCTGAGTAACTTTCTTTTAAAAATAAGAAGTGGAAATGGAGGGTGAAGAATTGGAATAAGCCTCTAGCAAATTTAGTATTTACAAATAACCATCCTAATAATTATTTCATATCTTAAAAAAGAAATGTTATGCGTGCTAAAGAAATTAAAAATTTCCTTTGGCCTTATATGCTTGACTACTAAGTTGAAAAAAAAATCCATCTTTCTTTAATAACTATATAAATCAACTTTATTAGATGTGAAATCATCATTAGTTAAAGTAAGAAAGTTGATTTGGAACGGTATGACAATGGTTTACATCAATTTTATTTGAGGCATACCAAGGGTGAATGTTAGACACTAGTGTAGGGATGTAGAGTACACAATTTCATGTTCCATTCAGGAGTCTGGGGGAAAAAGCAGAGCTAGAGATACTGTTTCTTGGCCTATATGTGGTATGTAAAGCGAGAAAATATGTAAGGTTATCAATGGAATGACAACAGACAGAAATCACCCAAAAATTGGCATAAGGAACTCCAAAGTGTAAGGCCTTTTCCAATTTTCTGGAATGAATAATTTAAGAAAAGATTGTGGTTCCTGTAAAACTTGATGGGATGCCTATCAGCTGAGAGACATGGCTTGAGAAAGCCTCTTTGATGGGGTTAAGGTGGCCAACAGCATAAGAACAGTTGAGAGTGAATATGTTAGAAAGTGTGCCCAGGTCAAAACCACTGTTCTTCTCAAAATGCTGTAACCAGTAGGCCATGACATTGTCCCAAGTTTTCCAAAGAGTCATCTGAAATAAGAATTTGCATCCTCATGATTAGCTGATGAACTTTATACCCCTAAAAACTGCAAAATAATTACATGTCTTTGTAAGAGGTGGTCCTAAAAGTTGCCAAAGTTTAAAAACATCATGCTATTTTCCATATAATGTTTTCAAAAGATGTTTGAAATTTTGAAAATTGGATTTATTAGATGTATTACTTGCCATTTTAATATTAATTA
>NW_016806652.1:75889-155722 GCF_001698545.2 Rhinopithecus bieti | reverse complement strand
GGCCAACCTACCAATTTTAAGCACTTATGAAGGGCCCCGTGCTCATGCTTTTTCACACACGATCTCACCCTATCACTTGTTAAAATCTCCACTGCCAGCAGTTTACATAACTTCCTGCTGTTTTTTTTTTTTTTTTTTTTTTTTTGAGATGGAGCCTCTCTCTTACCCAGGCTGGAGTGCAGTGGTGTGATCTCAGCTCACTGCTACATCCTCTGCCTCCTGGGTTCAAGCAATTCTCCTGCCTCAGCCTTTCAAGTAGCTGGGATTACAGGTAAGTGTCACCATGCCTGGCTAATTTTTGTATTTTTAGTAGAGACAGGGTTTCACCATGTTGTCCAGGCTGGTCTCAAACTCCTGACCTCAGTCAATCCACCCACCTTGGCCTCCCAAAGTGCTAGGATTATGGGCGTGAGCCACTGCGCCTGGCCATAACTTCTCGCTTTTCCCTCATTACATGAATGACCGTCTATGAATCCTAGAACCTTAGACCATGAACGAGTACTAAAGATCTTTTATCGGCTATAAATTGTATATAACAATGGAGCTTCTGCCTCCACACTCTTTCTTTGATTTTAATTTTTAAAAAATTCTCTGCCTTGAGATCTCCATATTGCAGGAAGTCAAGGACAAGCACTCCTATTCACTCCCTAAGGAAGCCTTTCTGGAGGCAAAAGCAGAGTTTGGGGCATGAACAAACATGCAAGGAGAAGGAGGAAAAACATTTGAAATAATAAAAGATGCTGAACTGATAGGATCTAGCAAGCAATTCCATATGAAGGAGGTGGGAACTGGCACCTGGACCACAAAGTTGATGGAAATGTTTTTGGTTTGACAAGGAGCTGAGCAGGTTTGGGAGAATGTGATATGAGCACAGATTTGGAAACATCTCATGAGGTGACATGTGCAGTATCCACAGCATGTCCAGTGGTAGAAACACGAGGCCTACAAGGAAGGTGCAGATTTGGCAATGATGTGGGCTGCTCTGAAAAGTTCCATGGAATCAGGAGAGCAGAGGCACAGGTTGACCCACGCTGATCCCTGTCCACTCACCCTGCCAGAGAACAGAGCTCTGGAGTGAATCCAGCAGGAGAGTTCCAGAAAGCTCCTGTCTCACCTCTGACTCACATTGGCCTCTGTCCCTCTGGTATGGAAGTCACTCTCAACACCCATCCTACATTTCTTCTCCAAAAATAAATTAGGTCACTCATTTACAAAGGAAACTTACCTATCACTGTTAAAATATCGGAGATTTCTGTTTAGGCCATCTATGGCTTTCATGTCCTCTGAAGTCAACTGGAATTCAAAACCTGTCACAGAAATAAAATCTTTTATTATTTTTAGATTGCATAATTGCCAATTGTGAACCCACAAGTATATTAGACAGTAGGGTGCAGAGACAATACTTAAAATATTGGTAAGTTTTAAACAGTTATAGAAGTCATCTCTAGACACTCAGGTGATCAATGAATATCACACGAAAAATAAGCAGAAATCCATTCCTAGATATTATATACTGAAACTGCACAAAACTGCAGACAAAGAGAAAATCTCAACATAAAATGGAGAAGAAACAGAGCTGACATTGTGCACACACGATAGGGTTATATACTTAGAAGACCCATAAGAATCTAGAGGCAAATTTTTAAATAGCGTAAGATTATGTAGTAAGTTCGATAGATATTGTTGAATTTCTATATCTCTTTAATAAACAGGTATAATGCAAACAACATTTGTTTTCAACATAATTCAAGGCAGGAATGGTCTAAATACTAACAATTTCACGTTTAAAGGAAACAGATACAGGCTTGCAGTGTAACTCACTCTCTAAATTTGAGAGACTTTAAATATCAAGAAGATGTCACTAATTGCTAACACATTGAATTGAATAATCTGTAAACTGAATAAATCACTCTGTAATAGTGATACAGAGAATGAGAGAGAGAGAATAAAAAACATTAACAAGTTAACAATGAGTCTAGGTAAAAGGTGTTCATTACATTTTTCTTTTAACATTTCTATACATTAGAAAATCCACAAAAAAGGAAAACGCTATCAAGAGATTCTAATAATTTTCAGTATTCTATGGATAAATATTTGAAAATATATACATATGGTTTAATGGAGAATGTTACAAAATTAATGAAATATATATTAAAAAAGCCATTTAAATAGTTGGAAATTCATCATGGGTTGAAAGTCTCAATATTGTCACAAAGTCAGTTCTTTTCATATTGAGCTGCAGTTTCATTACAATATCAACCAAAGACTAAAATGATGTTTCAAAATTTCGTAAAACAAAATAGTCAAGAATAATCAAAATATTATCAAATAAAATAAAGCGTTAGAATAAAAGTTGTACCATTCTGGTAGCAAGACCTTTCACTATTTAGACAGTACAGAAAAGTAAGTCAATTGAAGACAAAAGAGCGGCAAGATATTATTTGTGAATGTTTCATTTATGGTAGAGGTAAAAAATCAAGATATGTGAGCAAATATGAATGCTTTTCAATAATTATTGGTGGGACCTTTTGATATCAATTTAGAAATTCCATGTGCATATTTGGATTTTATTTTACATTGAAAAGAAATTAATTTGATTTTACAACTAATTTATAAGTAAAGAGAATTACCAATTTTGCAAGATAACATATTAAAAGATTGTCACATTCCCAATATAATAAAAGACATGCCACTCATCAACCACAGGAAAGAGGCATGAATAATTTAATTACATGAAAAGTAGCAACTTTTGTTCATGAAAACATAACTACAGAGAAAATCACAACACAGATGCAATTTGGGAGATGGTACTTCAATAATACATCTAAATCTCTGAAGGATTAATACCTAGAATATATATATGTATATATAATATGTGTAATCTATCATATATAACTTATTAAACTATAATATATGTATCATTCCATCATATATATTGACCTATCACATATATATTAATCCATCATATATTAATCAGTCAGATATATGAGATAGATTAATAAGAAATACTCCCTCCAGTCACATGTCCCTGTATCCACTTGCTTGGTTATATGAATTTCTAGTGCCTTCCAATAAGTGGTGGTGTCTATTTACCCATCCCTTGAGTCTGGCCTGTCCTGTAACTTGCATTAGTGGGTAAGATTTGCCAGAAGCAATGGTGTGGCAACCCTGAGCCTAGACATGAAAAGGCTTTTGCATGTGTCCACTTACTGCCTTGGGATCATGCCATGTGGTGAAGTGAAGTCTGGACTGGATGGCTGGAGGTTGAACTATATGGAGGAGAAAACGGCACCCAGACAGATGTCCCATTGACATCTTGAAGCAGAGCTATCTCGTCCTGCAAACACGTGAGAGAGAGCCCAGCCAAGAACAGAACTTGACTAAGTTCAGGCTGAGGCCACGCTACTAACTAGAGAATCCTGAGCAAACAAGTGGTTTTCATTTTAAATCCCTATGTTGAGGGTGATTTGCTTAACAACTCTATTTAATAGTATAATTATGGTCTCCTATACTTAAAAAAAAGACAAGCAACTAATAGTCAAACACTTAGGCAGTATACAAACAGAAAACTTCAAGTGATGAAATATGTGACGTTTTAACTGAGTGTACAAAGAAATGGAAATAAAAATTCCACAATGATTGGTAGACTAAAGAACACCTAATGCAACTCCTCATTTCAGAACATGAAGAGGAGGCCAGGAGAGGTGGCTCACGCCTGTAATACCACTTTGGGAGGCCAAGGCAGGTGGGTCGCCTGAGGTCAGGAGTTTGGAACCAGCCTGGCCAACATGGCGAAACACCCTCTCTACTAAAAGCTACAAAAATTAGCCAGGCATGGTGGTAGGCGCCTGTAATCCCAGCTACTCAGGAGGCTGAGGCAGGAGAATCATCCTGCCTGGGAGACAGAGCGAGACTCTGTTTCAAAAAAACCCCCAAACCCCCATCCTGGCCAACACAGTGAAACCCCATATCTACTAAAAAAAAAAAAAAAAAAAAAAAAAAAATACAAAAATTAGCCAGGCGTGGTGGCGGGCGCCTGTAGTCCCAGCTACTCGGGAGTCTGAAGCAGGAGAATGGCATGAACCCGGGAGGCGGAGCTTGCAGTGAGCTGAGATTGCGCCGCTGCACTCCAGCCTGGAAGACAGAGCGAGACTCTGTCTCAATAAAGAAAAACAGCAAACACCAAAACCAAACAAAAAACACAACATGAAAACATGATGTTCCTGGTGCAGGGATGTAGAGTAGATTGTCAACTTAATGCTGAAATTTACAAATCTCCATTTTTTTTTGGGTCCCATCCTAATTCTCTCTACCTGTGCTGCATCTCCCGTGGTAGAGTAGAAGAAACCCTTATGATGCACGCAAAGCGTTCATGTAGGAAATACAGGGAAATGGAGCTGGACCAAGGGTGTCCTCAGAGCCTTACAAGAAGCACACGTGTGAAGGACACGGTGCAGCAGCCCTGAGGCCCACAGCCCTGCTCCTCACCTGCACGTTCTCTCTGATCCGTTGCTCGTTGTAGCTCTTGGCCAGGACCACAACGCCACGCTGCAGCTGGTAGCGCAGGGCAATCAGTGCTGGGGTTCGCTTGTGCTTTTTTGCCAAGGAACAAAGGACTGGGTCCTCCAAGAGAACCGGGGAGTTTGGGTCCACCCTGGAAGGAAAGGCAGAAATGCTGAGGCCCTGAGGCTGGGGATGCAGTTTGTTAAGCAGTTCCCTAAACAGAGTAAGTTGTCTACTCTGCACCAGAGCTGCTCAAGCGAGGCCCCCAAGCACCACCATTAGCATCATCTCAGATCTCATCAGAAATGCAGTTCTCTCCTCTCTCTGAGCCACTTGAGACTACAGGAAACGGAGGATGCTCTGACTAAAAAATTTTCTGCAAAATGGAGGTTTATGTAAAGGTCCCATTGTTTTTATTACCATCGTTTGTCTCGCTGAGATCCCAGAGCACTATAGGCAACCAGAACAATATCTTTTGACTTGCAGAAATCTAGCAATTTACTCTGGTTGAAATACGGATGACATTCTACCTGCAGTTGACCAAAAGAGAGAAGCATCAATTTATATGAAATAATTGTGTTAATATAAAAAAGGTGAAAGTGAAGAAGCTGAATAATAATCAGTATAGTATTATATCTGAGCTAAGGATATTATTGTCAAGTAATACTCTTTTTCATAGAAATAAATTTTATATCCATATCTCCTAAAAGTATAAATAGAAATGCCATTTCTGAACAGAAGCTCATCTATGAATCAGCTCCTGGCTTCCAAAGACCTTTGATAACTAGAAGGAGATGTAACAAATTCCATATCTGGGATACAGTAAGATTCTTAGAACCTTTGGCATCAGATTGTGCCAGAAAGCAAGAATTTGGTCAAGGACTCATGGGGGCAAGTCTGAAAGACAAAAGCACTACTTTCAAAGAAATGTCACTGGTGATGTTTGATAGATTTCAGCATCAAGAAAAAAATTTACCCATTGGGTAAGAATAAGCACTAACAAAAATTAATAAAATGAATTAAAAATCTTAAGGAAAAATGTCCAAGTCCATAGTCATGCGTGAGATAATGAGAGAACAAGAAAGAACAAAATAATTTGCCTCTACCATTGGTGGTTATTACAGTAATTTCTTTATCAGGAAATTGACATTTAGAGGAAAGTATTAAACTTTTACTTTGTCTTTGAGAAATATTTGTTCTTCATTTTGATTTGGTGAAAGATTTTTTTCATAGTAAAATGTCACATAAGAATAGTTAAATAAGTTTTAAAATTGAAAATGATTATCTAAAACTCCAAAAAATAATACAATAATAACCATAAAATACAAAAATATTAGTGATATATACACAATCATATGTGAAAATTTGTCATGGAATATGTCTTCTTCTGTTGAGAATTATCACCCAGTGGATTATTAGTAATTGCTGAATGGAAAACATATGATTATAAAGAACAGATCATCTCATAACTCATTTCCATTCTGTTTTAAAAGGGAGTGCCATAAAAGACATTTCCATTAAACAATGGGAATTCAAATATAGACTGGATGTTAAATGACATGAAGGCATTGCAGTTAGTTTTCTTAGATACAATAATTATACTGTAACTGGAAGAATATCTTCAGCTCTGTGACATAATATTTAGGCCTGTAGAGGTGAATTGTCATCTTTCCAATTTATTTTGAAGACGTTTTGAAAATATTATATGTATTTATGCAGATATACCCACATAAATATTTGCCATAAATATTTGGCAATGTGGCAAAGTGTTAACAATTTTGAATATAAATGATAATGTTGAATCATGTATTATTTTTATCAAATTTTCTGAAAGTTTGAAAATTGTCATAATAAAAAATTGAAGGACTAATATTAAAACCACATTAATTTTCTTAATGTTTCTATTTTAATATGATGGAACTGTATCATTATGCCAAATTCACAATTTTATATACTTCATATTTCAATTTTAGATCTTTACTCATTGGCTCTAGGTTGTATGAAAGTAAGAATACAAAAGTGTAAATTAGTAAAAGGTGGAGTGACTTTAATTTTGAATTTTTTTGTGACATTTGGGGGAAGTCAATTTGATCAAGGAGCCCTGGAATCAACAATAACTCAGGGGGAAAAAAAGGACTTATTCCTAAGCTATGAAAAAACCATGCATAGGATAGATGTGTTTAAACAATTGATTGGATGACAGACCCCAAAGAGAAGTAGCAGACTAAGATACGGGCAATGATAGGTCAGGTCTACGTTCTGCTAAAGTTCCTCAGTGTTGATTTCATCCACTGTGAACAGTTATCTCCATAAACAGGTAATTTTTCTTTCTTTCTTTCTTTTTTTTTTTTTTTGAGACGGAGTTTCACTCTTGTTGCCCAGGCTGGAGTGCAATAGCATGACCTCGGCTCACCACAATCTCTGCCTCCCGGGTTCAAGCGATTCTCCTGCCTCAGCCTCCCAAGTAGCTGGGATTACAGGTGTGTGCCACCACACCCAGCTAATTTTTTGTATTTTTAGTAGAGAAGGGATTTCTCCATGTTGGTCAGGCAGGTCTCGAACTCCCAACCTCAGGTGATTCGCCTGCCTCGGCCTCCCAAACTGCTGGGATTACAGGCATGAGCCACTGCACCCAGCCTAATTTTTCGCTTTCTGACATGGATGACCTTCATTGTCTGCAGCTAATTTTTAGTATATCTATGCCCCTGGTCAAGAATTCTTGAAATATCAAGAAGAGGCATTCAGGCATCCAAATTCCATGTAAACCCCTAGTACCTCTCTTCTCTTATTCTAACTCTCTTGTTTATGTACAGCTCATTTCATCTTTTCATAGCTTCATATCTATACACCATTCCCTCCAAATCACCTTCACCCATGAACTCTCTGGTCATCTTTCATAGCTTAGAGGTAAGTCCACCTTTCCTTGAGTTCTAATTGATGATTCCAGGCCTCCTTGATCAAATGGACCTCCCTTAAATATTACACACGATTCAACATTAAACTCATTCCAATTTTTCCCTAATACTTTTCCAAGCAGGGTACAAATAAGAAATCTGCATGCCTTTCTTGACAGAAGCTTTGCTCTCTAGAATCTTCTGCTTCACAAAGATAAGTGGGACAAAACAAACAGATATTTGGCAATAGGACAGGAAGAGGGGCATGAAGAACCAAAAGGAGAGGAGGCCAAGGGAGCTCACCTGGTTGCAGACGGGCTTGTACTTGAGTCCTGGCTTGTTGAGGATCATCTCCAGTAGCCTGTGGTTAAAGTTTGACACCCCGATGGACTTGGCCAAACCTGCATCCTTACACTTCTCCATGGCCTGGGGAGAAAGGGGTTGTGAGGAATTATTTGTGCAGTTGGCTTATCACGATAAATGCAAGACAGAAATGTGAGAGCAACAACTTTCAAAATATGACAATGAAAATAGCTAGCAGTGATTGTCAAGAAGAGAAAAATTCAAATAGCAAATAGGGGAAGAAGATAGTGGCAGCAAGAGTAAGAATTTCTATCTCTTCCTTAGGAAAATGGATAGATTAATGCATAGGCAAGGAAAGAGATTCCTGTTCTCCTTTCCTCCAAGTCTTGTGCCCCACTCTCTAAACATTCCTCTCATGTGTTTTTCCCTTCATCTCACCAAAACTACTCTTGTAGTTTCTGAATTTCTAGATCTAATGGTGCATATTCCATTCTTTCCTGTTGAATCTGTGAAGCTATGAAAGAATCCAGACTTTCTCTTTTTGTCATCCTTCTCTGTGTCCTCTCCGCCAAGCACTCACCTCCCAAGTGGTACACAGATCCACTATGTCAAATATTATTTTTCCATTTTCATCTCTTGGTGAAAGTTCCTCACCTGGCTGAAATAGAAGCAGTCATTTTAATGATGTCACAAATGAATTTCCCCAGATACCTTTAAGGACACTCATAGCTGTGATCCCAGATACCTTTAAGGACACTCATCCTCCATGAGACAGGTGGTACAACGCTCCAGAAAGTGATGTGTGCTATGTGTTTTACATATGAAGGTGTAAGGAATGTATTCAGGAGACAAGCTTCCTCTAATCTCTTACAAATGTTATATGTATGGAAAAGGACCATTTTCTAGGTCTTAATCGAGTTTCATAGTTGACTTATGTCACTTTATTCTGCCCTTATAATTTCCTCTGTTGAAGTACCTCTCTTTGATTTGGAAATACCTTGATATCCAAAAATAATGGATAGTACTCTTGTACCTGGTGGGATTATCAGACCAACTGAAGATTTGATATTCTATGGGTAGGACTGAGAATCACACAGGGTTAGCAGAAGAGGGAGTTAGGGAGACCCAGAGGAGCTCTCTTAGGGTGATGACCATGAGCCTTGAACTGCTCCAAAGCCATAATCGCCACCAATGAAAAAGTTTGGGTCAACAATAATAAAAAAAAGTGTTGGAGTTTAGAGATAAGAATAGACAAAGGGTACATTTTTGTAGACTATTTCATATCCTTAAATGTAGCCATGTCTTTGACTTCCCATTTTACATAACTCAGTAAAATCTTTTGCATTAAATAGCCTGAGTAGTTTCCTGTAACTTTAAATCAAAAGTTATACACTACACAGTAATTCATGGCTAAATACAGCTTCAGACTCTATTGTGAAAGAAGAGGCGGCAGAAAAATAAAGCTTTGCAAGTCCACATTAAGGGTTTCTAATTTAAGAACCATGCATAGTGGCTTCTGCCAAATCTGCTTCAGCTTGAAATGGTGAGAGATGGTGGAAACTCATTGTGTACCACATGTGCAGCAGTTTTGTTGGGCATCACAACTGCATGAAACTCTGTGTCTGTGAACATCCCAGGAGATGGACTCAAAAGCTATAACCAAGACAGTGCCTTGAAAAAGACTATTGTAATTTCCTCAAGTTTTCAAAGAAGAGGCTTTGAGGTTGCTATACTCTCTTCTCTTGTAGGTGTGCATTAGAGAAGTAGGATTCAAAATTTACTCAAAAGAAAGGAAATTAGGTGTTATACTTATGGTTCTTCTTCCATGTAATAATCCCTACATCCTCCTAAGAAAAAGCTCTGTTCAACTATCCATATAAACAATGTTTATAATGACAGCAGAAGTGCAATTTTATGCTCATACTCAAACTGTATACCTTTAGAGACACTGGAGAATGAATGAGATAGAGGTCAACATAGTCCAATTGAGCATTTTTCAGCGAGTTTTCCAAGGCTGGTCGGACTAACTCTGGTCGATGAAAAGTGGACCAAAGCTGCAGAGGTTAAAGAATGGAGGTGATTTTGAATGAATACTTGAACAAATCTTATTAGTTCGTGCCATCTAATATTTAGACATTTTTCTACTGCTTCAAAATTTATGACCACTGGCAAACATATTCTCTTCCTTCTCATGATTCCTTTGGCTCTGACCTATCCTTATGAACTTTATTATATGTTGGATGAATAGTTTGTACATCTACTGAATAATAGGAGTAAATTCTTAAAATGTAAAAATTAGTATCAAGTAACAACCATGCTTTACCTGAATTATCTTCCGTAGAGTTTACAACTCATTTTAACAGTCTAATTCTTCTATCCATTCAACCCAATGCTTAAGAATAGCTATTTATGTTGCTTAGAAACTAAAGCAACCTAAAAGGGGGGTAAAACAAGTTTTGAACATGTTCATTATGCTGGACACAATTTAGGACACTTTAAGTATCTATTATTTAATACTCCCAGAGCATTCTTTTTTTTTTTTTTTTTTTTACTTTAAGTTCTAGGGTACATGTGCATAACGTGCAGGTTTGTTATATATGTATACTTGGGCCATGTTGGTGTGCTGCACCCATCAACTCGTCAGCACCCATCAAGTCATCATTTATATCATGTATAACTCCCCAATGCAATCCCTCCCCCCTCCCCCCTCCCCATGATAGGCCCCAGTGTGTGATGTTCCCCTTCCCGAGTCCAAGTTTTCTCATTGTTCAGTTCCCACCTATGAGTGAGAACATGCGGTGTTTGGTTTTCTCTTCTTGTGATAGTTTGCTAAGAATGATGGTTTCCAGCTGCATCCATGTCCCTACAAAGGACGCAAACTCATCCTTTTTTATGGCTGCATTCTTATATTGCTTTCTATCTCACTGATAAAGATAGCAGTTGAGAGAATAATAAGAAATCTTAGAAAATTACCCAGGAGATAAGAAAAACCATAGCATGATTATCGTTCTCTGTGATTCTATACCTCATGTCAAATCACACTGATGGCAGCTGGAGCTCAAAAAAGTAAAGGGACTTTCAGGTCATAAATTGGAATGCAGTCAAAATGAAAAGTGATCATCATTCCCTGAGTTTGATTTCAGTTTTAATATGTGAATAGGTGTGAATAAATTTGAACCCAGAAGCAAAATTCACCCACAACTACGGATCCAGTCATAGAATTGTCATCTTCACACAATCACATTAAGTGTATATGCACACATGCCCATCATAGGAACAGTACCTTTGAAGTGTAGAATATGTCTTCTCTCTTCACACTACCATCTGCAATCTTGCTTCGGATGGCCAGTCCAACCTGCTCCTCATTATTGTACAAATGAGCAGAATCTATATGGCGGAACCCAGCTTCTATTGCTAATTTTGTGACCTCCAAAGCTTTACTTCTGGGAACCTGGAGAAGCAACCAAAGGTAGTATCTGGTGATCAGTGTGGCTGAGAGGTAGTTCAGGCACAAGCCTTGACTTCTACAAGAATCAGCTTTTCCTCCTGTCTCTATGTGGGGTGAAAATTCCATCTCAGTTTGCCTGGGTCTTTCCTGGTTAGTAATAAAGGTTGAGCATTCCAGAAACTTACCTTCAGTCCCAGGAATCTCTGGTTGATCACTATAATGGAGGTACCAAACAACACCCTCAGATTCAGTGATTTGTTGGAAAAGTTAACAGGACTCAAATAGTCCTAATTATTTTTTTAATATAGTGACATTATACATGGTAAAAATCACACAGAGTATAGAAGGGAAACAGTTCAAGCTCATATGAGTTCTCTCCCAGTGATATTACACAGAACATTCACTCAGACTTCCTCCAACATCATGTTTGGGAAATGCTGTCTACAAGAGACGTTATTTGATGTCTCAGTTCTTGAGATTTTGACTGGGTGCTAGTTACACTGACCCGACTAGCATTCACATGGGAGATAATGCATCTGTGAATAGTAGTCTATTATGTCAAGTCTTTTCTGCACAGCCATTCTGGCTACACAACAGAACTGAACACTAGGAGTAAAGACGTATACTCTGAGGATATCGGTTTATACATTAAAAATTCACCAATATCTGTAAGAATTTAGTAAGGTACCTTTCTGCCATAAAAAAATAAGGCTATCTCTTTCAGGAAAGATAGAATTCCAGTGAAATTTAAAATTACTGACTTATTGAACAAATTTGGATAAAGATTTGAAGGGTATTTTTTTAATGACAAAAATATAAACTGTTTTCCATTTTTACATGTATTTAAGAAGCTTTCTTTTTTCGTTGAAATTACAAGGAACTAGATACCAACTCAAAGGTTTACCAAGGCTGCCGCTTCAGTGGTGTCCTTATTTTCACTTCCAGACCATGCCAATTTATATTAAAAATTAAACCATTTTTGTCAATGGTCTAGAAAATGTATCCTTGTAGATCATCACAACTTATCGATAAAGTGAGACTCAAATTTCGATAATTAGTCGCTATTCACACACTTAGTAGCCTGAGGACAGTCTTGGGATACAAGTTTTCTTCCAGTAGTTCTATCTAGAAAATTAGGTATCTATTTTGTTCACTTTTGTGTCATAAGACCACTTCTACCACTTTGATACAAATAT
Organism: Rhinopithecus bieti; assembly: GCF_001698545.2. Lineage (NCBI taxonomy): Eukaryota > Metazoa > Chordata > Mammalia > Primates > Cercopithecidae > Rhinopithecus > Rhinopithecus bieti. The sequence continues at coordinate 143,378 of NW_016806652.1, read as the reverse complement.
GATGCATATGAAAAGGACTAAGAATTTAGGCTTTCCTTTGTTAGGTTCTAGATTTTACTTAAAATGAGGTTGTATTTTTTCTTTCAGGAATTTTTTTTTTTAAAGTGAAAGTAGTACAGTGGAAACTCTAGTCCAGGTCCAGTAATATTGGGTGGCGCTCACCAACGCCCATCAGAATAGTGATACTCTGCCAACAGTTTTGTAAACACTGTATCCAGTAATTTTTACTATAAATATTTCTCTGGATCGTATGTTCTTGGAAGAAGGAAAGATTTCTTCAGTTACAGAACAATCACTCCTATTGCAATTAATCTCCACCAGAGAGAGCTGACGGACACTGTTCTTCAATGCTGAGTTTTACATATTCTGCCAAGCTGGGAAGTAGACACGAACAGAAGAAACAGTGCACAAACTAAAAATAAGCAGTACCTGACCATAGGAACGGACCTCAATGCTGAACAAGGATTGACTACTTGTTTTCTTCTAGCCTAGGAAACCTAGACCTGTGAGTCATTCAGAGTAAGGCAGGAACACAAACCTTACAACCCAAGATGGGTTTAATTTCTACTAGGTTTATTCTTTTGAAATCTCAAAACCAAGAGAAATTATTCTTACCTCTGGAGGTGCATAGGTGCCAAATCCCAATACAGGCATGAAGTGGCCATCATTTAGCTTCACACGCTGGTGTTTGGAATCCATTTCCTGTCACTTGTCTGACTAGCAAATGTTTGCTGCTTCTTCCCCTCAGAGATTACAGAAGCAATGGGCAGGAAATGGCCCCCTGCAAAGGGACTAATGATTAACCAATGACATGTGGGAGGAAGTACATAGGCACTTTTATAAGGTCTGTGGAGAAAATTTCATCCAGTTCACTTGTTTCTTATCAAAGGTAATTCCTAAGTAAATTATTATAATATATGGTTATAATAAACTCATTAATTTTTATCTGAAGTATTTTCTATTTGAAATCTCTATATTACTTAAATTATTAAAAAAGATTTCTAGAACAAACGGCAACCACATGTTAGACTATAAAACCTCCAGCTACAAATACCTTTTTTTGTTTATGCCATGACAATGCCCCTTCTTTATATTGCATCTTTTGAAATAATTAACCATCTTACCTCTTTCTCTCACATACACATAATTTAAAGGAATGACTAATGAAAATTTTAAAAATTGTTGGCTCTCAATAAAAACTTAAAGTTAAAACTGTGAAAATATTTCCCTTTTTACATTTTCAATCAGAAAATTTATTTTGATTTTTCTTTCTTTGCATTGTAAGAGAAAGATTCATGTCTGATAAAGGTGCAGTCCTGATAACGCTATAATCCTGATGAGGGTGCAAGTAAAAAAGAAATTCTGATGCAGTTTTTCTTGGAGTGTTAATTAGTAACAGTTTTTGGAGTTTGGACATCATTTAATATATGCAAGCAGTACCTTAATAGTATTTGTTCTTCGACCAGATTTATTAGAGACTATCTTGAAGTAACTAGCCAAAAAACTGATAACTACTTTATATAATTTTCCATCTTGTTAAACATTACTTGTAAAGAAAAACTGGAAATTAATTATATATAAATGCATGAATAATTTGCATATGGGATAGTTTTCACTGGTTTCTTCCTTTGGAGGGCATATTAGAACATGACAAATGTAGTTCACACAATACATTTCAACATCTTGGAGCTGTCAGAACTTGCAATGCCCCGATTGCTTCTATTTACTTTTCCTCAAACAATAACCAAAAAGTAAGTTGAGAAATAGGTAAGTTATTATACATTGATACAATATAATATAAAATCATTGAACGCTTTTCAGCAACATGGTGAATCAAAAGGCCCCTACTTGTCTCATGGACGCATCAAGAAGTAATCTGAAATTGACTAAAATAAACTTTTTTATTTATGGGGGAGCTGAGTAGAAACGTAGTTTGATGCCAAGGGCAAGAGATTAGGGGAAGAGACGTACAATAGTCCATCTAACTCATTGAGGAGCCAGGCTGGTCATGAACTCCTGGCCTCAAACAATCCACTCGCTTGAGCCTTCCAAAGTTCTGGGATTACAGACATTAGCCTCTGCACCCAGCCAGGCTCTTAGAAATCTTATAATTACAAAACTAAAGGTGATAATTATGCAAGTAAATATACTGGCATAAGGAAAGATTTTTTTTCTCAACATGATTTTTAACGTTTTCACACACTCATTGACATTCCCACACAGAGTTTCCCATTTCCACATCTTAAACAGATTCTTTTACTAAACCTTGGCCTATGTCCAGATGTATGCAGTAAGAGGGAAGGGAAGAAAAAAGACAAAGATCTTGGCACTGATGGACCTTAGTTGTGTAAATACCAATACAGAAGCCGTGCATGATTCCTTCGCTGCCATTGTCCAGGTCATGTTTGCTAATTCCCTGACTCTGGTTCATTATTTCCCTTTAACTTTTCTGGTTTGCATACCATGCAGATACCCCTGCAGGTGCAAAGAGAATTTTCTTTCCTCACCCTTCTGAAGTTTTGATGACTTGATTACATAAGACACACTGACAATGGAATAATTAACATAAAATGCATATAAATTTATATACATGTACATGGAGCAGCAATTATGAGACTCCAAGCAGGACCAGATGATTGACGATTTCATCACATCCTGAGCTACAGAGAGAATAGGGGCTTGGGGTCTCTCGGTGAGGTGGGGTCTCAGGTAATGGGGGAGAGGGAGAGGTACTCATGGCGAGCCAAGGCTGTCCCCACACAGATGTGAGTCTCTCAGGGGCTCCCCAGACTGCCCTCAGGAGGATAGACAGTGGCCTATGGAGAAGTTTCTCAGTCAAACCTTTAAAGTATGAGGATCTTAGTCTATTTTTTCCTGGAAGTTAATCGTTTCTTGATCCAATTAGGCAGATTAAGGGGGGCCTCAGAGAAAGGCTTTTAGCCTCTGTTCACTTCACTAAGGTACATTTCCTCAGCACTTGCAAATCTCTGCCAGAGAAGAAAGCTTTGCAGGGCTATTTCTGTGTCTGCAGCCTCTCTGAATTGTAGCCCCTCTTAATAGCAAGATCAAAATATACCAAAAAAGTACATTTTGAGTGGCACATTTTGTTTTACTGCACCCTGTATAGCAAGTCTTAAAAACTAAGAGTGCACTATAAGCTCCTCAGCTGGGGGCCCCACTCCTGCCTCCTGGGAAGGCAGGTACCACCCTCAGACACACTGGACAAGAGCATCAATAAATAAAATGATTTTAAAACAAATGACTCCATTTTACATGCCTCCTTCCAACCACCTGGCACAAAAGTAAAACACCTGTGCAACTCAGAATAAGTACAATAATCCAGGCTGGTGACTGGAAGGAAGGTCTAGCATGCCATCGAAGTCCTCTAGTCATCGTGAGTCAGCAAGACTCACAATGAGACTGGAGTTAACACTTTCAAGACACTTCTAGATGAACAATGTCTAGTGAGTGTTAATGCCTTAAAGAAGGTGGAGGAGAAATGTCTGCACCTGACAGCAGAAGGGTCTGTTCTACTCATCACTGCAGACCAGGCATCCGAAGCTCTTCTTGCCTTATTTAACCTTGAGGCAAATAGTCACTTGCTTCAATGGCAAATATTTTCAACTTCCACACTATTCACAAAGCAAAGATAACAGCATTTAAACCACATGTGCTCTTAATCTCTCCCGGCCCTGCCTCTATGTATGAACAAATTTAAGTTACTTGCCTATCCCCCAGTGAGATATCTATTCTATTTAAAAATCGTATTGAGCAACATGCTGGACTGGAGAGAAAATCAGCTCACAAACAGGTACTGCACTTTGCTGATGACCTGCCTTGCATTTAACCCTTTTCCCATTTACCCCGAGAACACTCACCGGTGGCACTTGTGGCGGCAGTTTACCCTGAGAAAACTTTGTCACGAAATATCTCGCTTTTATGATTATGATTATGATTATCTGAGACAGATTTTTGGTCTGTCGCCCAGGCTGGAGTGCAGTGGCTCTATATCAGCTCACTGCAACCTCCACCTTCCAGGTTCAAGTGATTCTACCTGCCTCAGCCTCCTGAGTAACTGGGATCATAGGCACATGCCACCATACGTGGCTAATTTTTGTATTTTCATTAGAGACGAGGTTTTACCACCATTCACTGGCCAGATGAGGTTGGCCAGACTGGTCTCGAGCTCCCGACCTCTAGTGATCCACCTGCCTCAGCCTCCGAAAGTGTTGGGATTAAAGGCATCAGCCACCGCACCTGGCTTCTTCTTATTTTTGAATCACTCTAGTATGTTGCCTTTGGAAACAAAAGACATCATTCCATTGATAGCTTTCTGTTTTTGTAGTGGTATTTCCATTTACAAAATTCAGTAATCATATTTTCAGATCACTGACAATGTCACATCTTAGAAAATGTAGCTTTCTTACCTGTGATATTCACATCCTTCTTGAACAGTTGTTGCCTGAAGATTCATTTCATGAATCGATTTTTCAAAATAGATGATTCTGATGGTTCAAACAATTCTGATCTTAGTTCTGTTTGGAAATAACTCCAAGAACAGTTTTTTTTGTTTTTTTTTTTTTGAGACGGAGTCTCGCTCTGTCGCCCAGGCTGGAGTGCCGTGGCCAGATCTCAGCTCACTGCAAGCTCCACCTCCCGGGTTTACGCCATTCTCCTGCCTCAGCCTCCCGAGTAGCTGGGACTACAGGCGCCCGCCACCTCGCCCGGCTAGTTTTTTTGTATTTTTTTTTTTTTAGTAGAGACGGGGTTTCACCGTGGTAGCCAGGATGGTCTCGATCTCCTGACCTCGTGATCCGCCCGTCTCGGCCTCCCAAAGTGCTGGGATTACAGGCTTGAGCCACCGCGCCCGGCCCCAAGAACAGTTTTTATAGTTATTTTTACATTGAAAATCGGTCAGATTTGCTTCAGTCTCAAAGAACATGTTAATGTAAAACTAAATGAGCACTGGCAGTGAGCTGCACCTTTCTTTTTTTTTTTTTCTTTTTTCTTTAAAGGGAAAAGGATTAAATGTTTGCTTAGTTTCAATGGCAATCAAAACCATCCTGCCATTTTACNAAATCGGTCAGATTTGCTTCAGTCTCAAAGAACATGTTAATGTAAAACTAAATGAGCACTGGCAGTGAGCTGCACCTTTCTTTTTTTTTTTTTTCTTTTTTCTTTAAAGGGAAAAGGATTAAATGTTTGCTTAGTTTCAATGGCAATCAAAACCATCCTGCCATTTTACTATGGGGAATGTTTGGCAAAAACCAAACTCCTTGCCCAGACAGACAGGCAATTAAATGAACTTTAATGTTTTACCCATTGTCTTCAGAAATCCATCCAAAAGACAAACCTTGCATTTCCATAATAGGACAAAGTGATTTGGTGCCAGTCTCTTAAGAATAAAGTACTTAGCTAGGGTAGGGAGTCAAGAAGAAACGGGGATTGCAGAACTCCAGTTTCCCACAAGAACATCATTCTAACAAGCAACAGAAGGAAATGAAAGCCTAGAGTCTTGGCATGACCCTTTAATTTCTGGGGAGATGTTTGTAGCTTGTTTGCTTATTGATTTTTCTCCCCTGGATGCCAAGAATATACAAAATCACATTTCCAGGTAACCATACAGACCTTCTTTTCTCTCTGAGAGAAAAGTACCCAGGACTTGTGGGGATACAGGGCCCCTTTGGCCAAGTGATTAGTTCTTTGCTCCTCAAAACTCAGTCCAAGGTGGTTTTTCCAATGTGGAGGTGGAAAGGAGGGGAATATTAACCTCATCACTAAACAACCACGAATGTTCTTTAGCGAAAACAAAGATTATCTTATTTAACCAGGGAAATGGCTAGAGATTTCTATGAACATTTCAAGTTCATGTAAAGAATCTAATGAGTTTAATAATCCCAATGAGGTGCTGAAACAGGGACCACAGTGGATGTGAGACTACCAAATACAAAGAGATCTTAATTTTATGCATGACTTCAAAAACCAGATTTTTCACTACGTGCCCCAAGTAGCCACATAATTCTGGGCATGACTGTTTAAAACAGGAATGTGCAAATAAAGCAAAGGCATCACTCCTTTGGCTGTCTGATGGTGTAGCAGGTCAGGAGGGAGAACTTCCCCCAAACACAGCTTTATACATGATAGTGAGGGATCAACTGAGTTTTATGATATGTCTTAGAGAGCCTAAAAATGAGACACATGAAAAGAGATGCTTACAGAAAAGCAACAGAAGGAAATAGAAGACATGAATTAATAGAGAGCACGTGATAGTGTAAGCCGTAAATGAGAGACAACAGGAAAATTTCACCATCAGTAACAAGCAAAGAAACACGTAGATGAAGCCAGATCAAGGAAAAGTTGGACATTGGGAATTGCAACATTTTATAAAGTAGTGTCTTAGTCCATTTCCTGCTAATATAATGGAATACCTGAGACTGGGTAATTTATACAGAACAGAGATTATTTTTTTACAATCCTGGAGTCACGAGAGAGAGAGAGAGACAGAGAGAGAACAAACTCATCTTTTTATCAGGATTTCAATCCCCAATAACTAACTTGCCTCTGAGAAAACAGCAATAATTCATGCATAAGGAAAATCCCTCATGACCTAAGTATCACTTAAAAGTCCCACCTCTCAACACTATTGCCCTGAGGATGAAGTTTCCAACACATGGGCTTTGGAGAACACATCAAACCACAGCAACAGGTAACACAGAGTTTGAACCTCCTAGGATACAGCTACCAGACTTGTTGCTGTGATTTGAGAACTACTGTTACAGCATCTTATTTAAGTGTATTTTTTGTGTTTGCAACAACAAGAACAGGCTCTAATGCAAGTGTAAGGTGGTTGCTGAAAGGATCCTGGGTGACTCCAAAAATAAAGAAAAGGGTGAAACAACCGGGACTTGAATAGCTCAGAAACCAGTGCAGCTCAGGATATCTTAGCCCCAGCAACCTGTGGCTCCTCCATCTCTCTAGAGCCCCCATGACTCCCATATTCCTTGACTTTTTTTTTTTTTTGAGATGGAATTTCACTCTTGTTGCCCAGGCTGGAGTGCAATGGCATGATCTCAGCTCACCACAACCTGCGTTTCCCAGGTTCAAGCGATTCAAGCCTCCTGAGTAGCTGGGATTACAGGCATGTGCCACCACGCCTGGCTAATTTTGTATTTTTAGTAGAGACAAGGTTTCTCCATGTTGATCAGGCTGGTCTCGAACTCCCAACCTCAGGTGATTCGCCCACCTTGGCCTCCCAAAGCGCTGGGATTACAGGCATGAGCCAAAATGCCAGGCCATTTCTTGAGCTTTTTCCCACGTGACAAATTCCCTTGGGAAAAGCTCTGATTGAGAATCAGGTGTCTATCAGTAGATCAATCCTTTATGGTCCAACAAGATGTTAAAAAATAAAAAATAAAACCTTATTTATGACATTTCCTAAAACATAGAAAGACTTCAGTCAAGGGGGCCATGGCATTAGATGTAGGGGACACTTCATTTGGGTCTTTCTGTGGGAGAGCGATCATGCTGGTGGGGGTCAAGGGAAACATTTTTCTCAACCTTCTGAAGTTCACTAAAAATTCACCTAACAAAAGGCAGATTAGAAAGAGAAAAGGCACACAAACTTATGACCATGTGTAGGGGAGAACCACAGAGCAACGTGTAAACCATCTAAGTTGATAGAAAAAAATGGAAGAGGGGTTTAAATCTTGGCAAAACAGATTGTAGTGGCAACACAGATTATGGCAGGGAGAGAAGAGGAGGCCTGGCTAGCAGAGGTGTTCTTGTTACTGTCAATCAAAGAATGATGAGACAGGTCTCAGTAACTTTAGGAGATTTATTTGCCAAAGTTGAGGATGCACCCAGGAGACAGGTCTATGCCTTTCTCTGAAGATTATTTTGAGGGCTCCAAATTTAAAGGGGAAAGGGCAGGATACTGAGAAGCGCACAGCTTTCACCTAAACAACAGGGAGCAGGAGAAAACTGTGGGGAATCTGCATTTTACATAAGATAGCACAGACAAAATGGGGTAGGGGAGCAATCGGAAATGCATTTGTGTCTGGGGGTGACTGCACTGTAAAGATAAGCTATCGATTTGCATTGCCATGGTGAAGTTTCAGCAGCTTACCAGGAATTTCCTTGTGGACAAAATATGTTCTTGATAGCAGCGAGGCAGAAACTCTGGAATACCAAAATACAGTCCTGGCAATGTTTTCATTTTTCTCATGTCTCCTTGGTACTCATCGAACACGTCCATGCTCTGCCCTTGGCCCTCTCGGGAAGGTGGGGTTTTCAGTTCTTCACATGGTTCTGTGATCTGGGCTGGAGCTGCTCCCTCAGTGAATCACATGGGTAAGATTGAGAGAGAAAGGGGTCCATGTGCTCAGGACAGTGGATGTAATTGGGCTGTCCCACTGAGGAGACTGTGTAGGGGAGGGTTGTTCTATGTCTTCCATTATGTTACCAAAGGTAGAAATTATGGGCCTATTGGGATCTCCAATCTCAATCTTTTACCTAATTTGGGACAATAACTGTCAAGTCTATTCTCCTTTCTATTGGAGAATAATGTTAAAAATGAAATCTCCTGCCAGTCTACAAAACTCCTCTCTATAGAATAGAAAGAAAGAAAATAATTTTCTTATTAAAAAAGCATTAGGGCGGGGCACGGTGGCTCACGCCTGTAATCCCAGCACTTTGGAAGTCCAAGGCAGGTGGATCACAAGGTCAAGAGTTTGAGACCAGCTTGGCTAACATGGTGAAACCCCGTCTCTACTAAGAATACAAAAATTAGCTGGGTGTGGTGGCGCATGCCTGTAATCCCAGCTACTTGGGAGGCTGAGGCAGGAGAATCACTTGAATCTGGAAGGCAGGGGTTGCAGTGAGCCAAGATTGTGCCACTGTACTCTAGCCTGGGCGACAGAGCAAGACTCTGTCTCGAAAATAAATAAATTAATTAAATTAAATTTAAAAAGCATTAAACCAGGCTGCAATGTGCATCATCGGTAATCTGCTAAAGAGATTACAAAGACAGAAAGAAATCTCACCCCTTTATATAGCCAAGAAATACAACCTTTACACGCATCTTCTCGAGATAAATGATAACTGGTCTTCATGTAATAAGGCCTAACACCACCATTTCTTATAATATTCTTTCAGGGCTCCATCTTAAATTCACCTGGTAATTGGGGTATCCTTCTGTGCTAGACAGTCACCTTTATCCCAAGGAAAAATAACATTTCTTTATGACAAGCAGGCGGTTGTAGCTTGGAGCAAGGGGCCCAGGGAGACAGGAAGTCATCTTTCCTGATGTTTTTGTTTCCAAAGAGTTGTCTCTCTTACTTTTAACACAACACTGGCAGGTTGCAATTGTGGCAAGAGGCTTAGTCAGCTTTTCAAACAATTGACATGCATTTTAAATAAAGGGACTAAGGAAGAGTTTACAAACAATTTTTTCTTGAGAAAATAGTCTAAGAAATGAGCATAGAAGAAAAGGTCTCTATCCTTATTGGCAGCAGGAAAAACTCAGCTTTTACAAATGACCCTTACATTTGCCTAGAAACTTGAAGTTTAAGCAAGTATGCTTTCTAAACAGAAGGCTTTAAAGATTATAATTGCAGTCACATACTCTCCTCCCTGAAGTGGATCATTATCTCGTCTTTTAGTGATCAAATATAAGCATTTATTTTGACTTACGCCAGGGTTTGGCAATAAATTAAACACATTTGTAAATCCCTAATACTGAAATTGCTGCTCAGTAGTAGTAGAACCCAGAGATAAGTGTCATATAAGCTGGTCTTCATTCCTACCTGTCTGTAGTTATTAAATCACAAAAGCCAGAAAAAGCAAATTCTGCTATTGCTAAAGTCAAAGACAATGAAAGTTGGATACTGATTAACACGGGGAGGACAGGTTTTATCAATAACCTAACATTGCATTAGAGAAGAGGTCCAGCACGAACTGAACTGAACTATGATTATACAAGGTGACTCAGCATTTTAAATGGAAAATGGGGGAGCAGGGAAAGGCTGAGCAGAGACTGAGTGGAATCAGCCAAGTGGAAAATTACAAAAAGTAGGAAGGGGCCGCTTGGGCCATGTGATTAGTCCCTCTGGGTTTGCTAACTGGAACTAATGGAAGTTGGACTCCTGCCTTTCTATGAGACTGGGAGACAGGCATTTCTTCAGACATTGCTGGAACAAATACTGAATTATTTTGGAAGCTGTGAGTTTTCTCAGGCTGGCTCTTTAACAGGGCTTGGTTATCTGTGGATGTAGCCTTGAACTGTTACAAATGATGTTGGAGTGTGTTCAGATCCTTACAGACCAAGGCGAGGCCTATTTAAAAAGAGACTCAGAGGAGCCTGGGGAAAGTCTGTTGAAGAAGAGAATCTGTGCCACCGAGTATGGTGGTCTGTGCCTTACTCATTGTGAGTTGTGAAAAACTTGTCACAGGTGTTACCAGCACTGACATGCCTCTAGAGGGTCTTTGTCATATTTGATTCAATCCTCATGCTCTTTGGATTTTACTGTCATTATGCAGAGAGGGAACAGACAGAGCCCATGAGACCAGGGAGAGTCTCTGCCTCTGATCTCTCTTGCTTTTTTATTCTCTTGCTCCTGATCTCTTACTCTCCTGCTTTGCACCATGGAACACCACAGCAGGAAGGCTCTCATCCGATGAGATCACTATGGCCTTGGACTTTCCAGCCTCTGGTGCCATTAGTCAAATATACCTCTGTTGTTTAAGAACCAGCCAGTTATAGTTATTTTGTTATAGCAACATAAAGCACAGTAAGATACAGCCATATAATTTTCTGTAAATAAGTGGAAATCCACTGTGAGGCAACAAAAAGAAATGTTCCCGGAGTAGCTGGGCCAATCCACTTCACCCCATCAATACCACCTCATAGAAGCAAAACAGACATGAAGATCACGTATCAGGGCTCCTAAAATATCCCCAAAACACTGGCTAAGTCTATGCCTCCTTCTAACAGGCTCTCTTAGTTCATGACAGCTGCTATAACAAAAGACTGCAGACTGGTCAGTTGTAAATATCAGACATGGATTTCTCACAGATCTGGAGACGAGAAGCTCAAGATCAAGTGCAGACAAATGTAGTGTCTAGTGAGGCCCTGCTTCCTGACCCACAGACAGCTGTCCTCTTTCTATCCTCACGTTGCAAAAGGGACAAGCACTCTCTCTTGAATCTCTTTAACAAGGACACTAATCCCATTTATTATGGTTCTACACTCAAGACCCAATTGAGGCAGAAAAATAGGGTCTGGAGACAGAGAACATAAGGCCAATTCACACTTCAGCTATGACAGGAAATATCCTCTCCATAGGGCATATTCCAGGTAAATGACTTTATAACCTCACTTCATCCTCTTCGTTTCCACAGTGTGTACGCCAGGTAACCAGTGAAAGTCCCTAGACGGTATTTAAACCCCCACAAATTCTGTAACGAGGCCCTTGAGCCACGTGCTCAGGCCCACTTCCACAATGTGGAGTGTACTTTTATTTTCAGTAAATATCTACTTTTGTTACTTCATTATTTCTTTGTTTTCTTTGTGTGTTTTGTCGAATTCTTTGTTTGCTGGGAACCTGGACACCCTCGACTGGTAACATATTTTGCTGGGCCAGTCAGGAGAAGGGAGGCCCAAAGTTAGGATTTATTTTTTTCCTTTCCCTCTCCTTTCTGTTTCATACAGGGGAAGCTCTTGCTCTCGCTCTTTTTTCATTTCCAAGTTGGGACACGTGGTGGGCAGTGCCAAAACACAGAGAAAACTGCAGGATTCTGGCTATGTCCAGTGAAAATTAAGGGTGTCCATGGGAAGGCACCTAACTGCCACCATCCAGTTTGCTTAAGGGACCTGGGGCTTTATTTTATTTTTTCCTTTCTTTCATTTTCAGCCTTTCAACAACTGCTTTGTAGTAGCTCCTTGAAAATTGACGGCAATTGGCTGGAGTCACTCCCTGGTATTGCCTGAAGGCCTAGGAATGAATGGGGACTCTTTGCCCTGCCCAGAAGCAGGAAGGGCTCTTTTTTTTTTTTTAATTTGAGATGGAGTTTCACTCTTGTTGCCCAAGCTGGAGTGCAATGGCATGATCTCAGCTCACCACAACCTCTGCCTCCCGGGTTTAAGCGATTCTCATGCCTCAGGCTCCCAAGCAGTGGGGACTACAGGCGCCTGCCACCACGCTAGTCTGATTTTTTATTTTTAGTAGACAGGGGTTTTCACCATGTTTCCCAGGCTCATCTTGAACTCCTGACCTCAAGTGATCCACCTATCTTGGCTTCTCAAAGTGCTGGAATTACAGGCATGAGCCACCATGCCTGGCCAGGAATTCTTGCTTTTTAGGGTTTCACATGAGTTTTAGGTTGTAAGGATAAGAATTGTAGTTAACACATAACTCTGTAGGCAAAATATGCCAGAAAAGATTGTTATTAGTGAGAAAAAAAGTAATTTTGTCTAAATCAGAAGTTATCTAAAAGGTTAGTTCAAATTACAGATTTGAGAAGGTTATTTATGAAACAATGTATTAAGGAACCATTAAGTGGGGGAAAAGATATGGACAAAGTTTAAATAATAAAATATTTTGTAAACCTGACAGAGAATTGGAGACGTTTAGCTAATAAATATTTTCATAGTTAAGGCTGTTAGTCTTGATAAAGTAAAATAAAAATTATTGTAAAGAAATGCATCAGTAGTTTGACAATTCTTTTTCTAATATGCTTAAGCATGAAGCTAGTGTGAAGCCAAATTTCACAACCATGCTTGCATTTCTTCACACTATGTCTATCATTTTGCGTGGATAGTGCTAGAGTAATTATTGGCCTTGTGCCTAAAGTGAGTTTCTTGATGGCACACAATGTATAATAATATTAGTGAACCTAAGGATACTAAATTTTGTATTAGGAATAACATATGCATTATGTGGAATTCTGGGGGGCCCTCGGTAACACTGTAGCCTCCAGGGTAAATTGAGTAGAAAAATGTGGAGTTGGTTTCCTGCTTATTTGTTTTTGCTTCTAGTTTTCATTTGTTTGCTGTTTTTTTGTTTTGTTTTGTTTTGTTTTTAGACAGAGTTTTGCTCTTGTTGCCCAGGCTGGAGTGCAGTGGCATGATCTCAGCTCACTGCAACCTCCACCTCCCAGGTCCAAGTGATTCTCCTGCCTCAGCCTCCCAAGTAGCTGGGATTACAGGCATGCACCACCACACCCAGCTAATTTTTGTATTTTTAGTAGAGACTGGGTTTCACCATTTTGGCCAGGCTGGTCTTGAACTCCTGACCTCATGATCCACCCGCCTTGGCCTCCTAAAGTGCTGGGATTACAGGTGTGAGCCACCGCACCCAGCCCATTTGCTGTTTATTCTCCTCTGGCTTTGCTTGTTTATATATATAAAACCATGATGTCTTTTAGTTCCTAGTGGAAGGCTTTTATTTGGTTCTGTGAATAATTATTTTGTTTCCTATGCATTCCTTGCAAATCATCATTCATTCCATTTGCCTGGAATTTCTGAGCTACCTTTGTGGAGCCTGCAGGAATTAATGGAGCACACTATCTTTCTATCCTTAAACTAACTTTTTGGATTTTAGGCTTCTTGACACTTTAAGCATGTTGAGTATACTTTCACAAATAGAATTTGAATTTTACTTCTCTCTCTGCCTAATTTCCTCAAAATTTATAAACTATTTGTGAATATTCTTAATTCATGGCAATATGTCTGTCTGCATACAGTTGAGCAGGGTCCCTAGGGCCACTCAGGGAGAAAGAACCCAGAAACCAGACATGCTGACAGAAGACTATTTCTTACCAGTCAGTCTCTGGTTTCTTTTGCTCTGTGCAAACTAGTTAAATGAAGGGTAAAGGTCACTGTTTGTCCCTTCTGTAAAGTTTTAAATTAATTGGTTTAATAATCATGTAAGAGCTTAAATCAAATATTTTGTCAGAAAAGTGAAAATGTAATGCTTTTATTTAGTTCTTGTGACTTGAGAAATCTTTAGGAAATAAACAGTTTTAAAGATTATTGGTAAAATATAGTTATCTTGAAAATGTAAACATGTGGTGTAAGTTATGTTCAAATGTTAGGTTAGCTAAATGCTTTAAGGTCATAAACTACTTCTTTGGCATTTGAAAATTGTTTAACTTGCCTGCTTTCCAGTTAGGTAAGGCCTGAGGACAGCCCGCTCGGAATGGCCCTGGGGGCTTCTGGGATGAAAGAGGCCTCCTTGGGAGGCTCCCAGCATTCCCTGTGGTCTTGCCTCTTCTCCCCTCTGCCTGCCTGAACGTGCCCCTGAGTCCCTGCCACCTGCTCTCCATGGGGAGTTGGCCATGCCCCTAACTATGCTGGAAACAGCCTAATCGTATCAGAACACAACAGGTTTTACGTTACAATTAAAATTGCTAGGAGTCACCATTAACATGCAATTAAGATGATTAGAAACAGTTTTATATGCAAGATGTGTAAGAATAGTAAAATGTGTAAAAGGTTATAAAGGGCTTTTGCTTCTTTAAAATTTCTGAGTCATCATTTTAGCAAAATAAGTAATTTAGGGCAATCTGGAATTCCAAAATCAAACTTCAGTTTCAAAATTGTCTTTTCTAATGCCTGGCTTTTTGGATGGGTCAGATGGCCCCTGAAAACATCCAGAAAAGAGGTAAACAGGATTATTTAACATATTTAGGGACACGGGATCACCAAAATGATGTTCAATCTTCTTTAGGTTATATTTTGTGAATAATACTAATATATGTTCCAAGATTATATGGAATTTCTAAAATTCAAATGTCTATTATATGCCATCAACTATAATTATGATTATTATGTTACTATAAACCATGGCAATAACTAAATTTTCTGGTATAAAGCTACTAATCCAAGCAGAACAAAAAAAAATTAATCAAATACCAAGAAAATACTTTGTCAGATTTTCATGTTAAACAAGCTAATACTAAAATTGTTTAAATATACAATTGGAATAAACTTCATGGTCTGAGTTAAATCACCCATGGTAACTCATCAGCTATCAGTACAATGAACCTAATTTGGAGAATGAACTGGTATCCAAGAGGATATAAGTCTAATTGTAATCAAGTTTAGACTCAGGGAGAACCAGGATGGCCACCTTGTCCTTCCTGAGTCCTTAAAGCATTTATTATTAAAAGTTCTACATTCCATGACTCACCATGGGAAAGATAAAATAATCCAATTTGAATACCTTGGTGTGGTAACTTACAAATTACTAAAATAGTTTATAACTATTGTTTGGCCCCATATTGCTGGGAAAGCAAAGCTTCAGGTACATTTGGTCACCTGGTGGGCCATTTAGACATTTTATAAAAGGGTGTCATTCAATTATTTTCAATGCATGTTTTCTGGTTGTATAAAAGCTTTCCCAAGCAAGAGGGCTGATGTTATAACAGTAGATTATTATGCTACAGTATATTTTCACCAGGTAAAAAAAGCTTTTAATTGGATCTTCTAAGAATATCCAAAGATCTTGCCACCCACACCACAACAAAACTTTATACCTTGAACTTTGGGTTCATGAGCTCACAACTGAGAAAGGTCCCTCCACACTCTTGGAACTGTACACACACTGGAGCCCTTAAGGTAAAACTAACCAGGGAAATTTCTCCCAAAATGAAGATGGCATCCTGATGTGAATATCTTTTCCCAAGTTCACAGGTTAAGACTTCTACTGTCATGAAATTATTATCTTTTAATATTTTTACTTGATTATGCCTCTGTGAACAACAGAAATGGAAAAGGGATCTGTTATGTGCACTTATGGGGTGTACTTTTATTCGTTAAGGAGTTTGCAGGCAGCTTTATACATGGATAACCTTATACTTTGACAGATAAAGGATAAAGGCCCAATGTAAGTAAGAAACTTAAATGGTACATATGTTGCCTAATAATCATTCAAAACAAACAAATCATTCAAAAACAAACAAACAAACATTGGTTCACTCCTCTTAATCCACATAATGGGTTAAAGAGAACATTGCCAGGATGCCTTCACTCTTCTAGAAGGGCATCACTTGTTAAGTGCTTTTTCCATGGTTTAGAGTACTGAAGCAATGAATAGAAATGTATCCCCCATTATACGCTCTATAGCAAATTTTACTGTAAAGGCTACAGTTAAAACAACAGATCTTAAATTCTTCTGTGAAAATTATAATAGAATTGGATGAACAGAAAAGTATCTATGCTGCTGCTGGCACTTATGACTTATGGAAAAATACATTAAATGAAGATTATAGAAATTCAGGGAAGGAGATGAGACTGCTAAGTTATGTGAGTAGACTCTTTGTCTAGCTCATTCTTTAATCTATTCTATTTTAGGAGGTTTGGCTTATGGGGACCTTGGGTGAGGAGCATACTCCAAACTCTTGGTATTATCCTCCCAATAGTCGTAATAATAGTCTCCTTGGTGCACTATATTCTCTCAAAGAAAGGTTTTAAATTCTTACATGCAACTGTCTCTAGGATGTCATATGGTCTCTCTTGGACTGGAATGACAGGAGTTGAAAGAAATGTGCAAACATGAGGACACTGTAACCTATCAATGACATGCTGAGATGGGAAACCCAAAATGATGGTAACTGAGAGTGGCACTAAGGTCCTAAGTTTTGGTCACACTCTCACCTAAGTGAGAACCTGATCAAAAAGGGGAAAGTTTTTAAACAAAATTACAGGAGGCCATGGTTTTGGACTGGGCTTATGCATGCACTAAGCCTCAACAGACCAAACCAATCCAAAATGGAGTCTCTAGTTCTAAGACTTCAAGGAAACACACAGATCCTAGAACACATCACAAACAAAATTTTTTTTTCTCCTGCAAATCTCGATAACAAACATTCTTGACAGCATAGGTATCCACCCCTGAAGTTTCCATTAAATGTTTTAATCAAATTCATTTCCTCTCACCTAGAGACCATCTAGCTTCAGATGACCATGCAACAAAGGCTCCAGCCCATTCCAGGTAAAGACACCACCCCTGGCCATTAAGGAGCTACCCTGCCTCCACTAGACAGAGCAGAGTGGGAGTTCTGTGATCAATAGGTAGGGACTGCACCCCAAGCCAGCATGAAGCAGCTCCAGAAGAAAGACCATCTGTCCCTCTGCCTCCCATAAAGATTTATGAGGATCACACCTCTCAGTGGGGAAATGAGTCAAGAAAATAGTGTCTGGAGGCAGGTAACATAAGGCCAATTCACACTTCAGCTATGACAGGAAATATCCTTTCCATAGGGTGTATGCCGAGTAAATGACTTTGTAACTTTACTTCATCCTCTTCATTTACATAGAGCATACAACAAGTAACCAATGGAAACCCCTAGGGCGTATTTAAGCCCCCACAAATTCTGTAATGGGGCCCTATGCTCATGCCCACTCCCACGCTGTGAAGTATACTTTCATTTTGAATAAATATCTCCTTTTGCTGCTTCATTCTTTCCTTGCTTTTTTTTGTGCATTTTGTCCAATTCTTTGTTCAAGACGCCAAGAACCTGTACACCCTCTTCTAGTAACACAATCAGCTCCTAAGTACCAAACTCCTAATATCATCATCTTGGAGGTTAAGGTGTGGTATATAAATTTTGTGAGAATGTAAAAATTTCTTTATCCAGTCTGGTGTTGACAAGCATTTAGTTTGATTCCATGACTATGCTATTGTGAACTGTATTACAATGAACATATGCATGCATGTGTCTTTATGATAGAATGATTTATATTCTTTTAGTTATATGCCCAATAAAGGGATTGCTGGATTGAATAGTAATTCCGTTTTAAGTTCTTTGAGAAATTGCCACACTGCTTTCTACAATGGTTGAACTAATACACCAGCAGTGTATAAGTATTCTCTTTTTGTTAGAACCTTAGCAGCACCTATTATTTTTTGACTTTTTATTAATAGCCATTCTGACTAGTATGAAATCATGTCTCATTGTGGTTTTGATTTACATTTCTCTAATGATCAGTGATGTTGAGCATTTTTTTCATATGCTTGTTTGTCACAAGTATGTCTTCTTTTAGAAAGCGTCTCTTCATGTATTTTGCCCACTTTTTAATGGGGTTGTTTTTCTTTTTCTTTTTTGCTTGTTATTTTGTTTAACTTTCCTGTCGATTTTGGATATTAGACCTTCATCAGATGCACAGTGTGTGGGCATTTTCTTCCATTCTTCAGGTTGTCTGTTTATTCTGTTGATAGTGTCTTCTGCTGTGTAGAAGCTGTTCAGTTTATTAGGTCCACTTGTCTTTTCTGTTTTTGTTGCAATTGCTTTGGGTGCCTTCATGAAATGTTTGCCAGGGCTTATTTCAGAATGGTATTTCCTGGGTTGTCTTCAAGGGTTTTTCATAGTTTTAGGTTTAAAACTTAAGGTTTTAATATATTTTGAGTTGATTTTGTAGTACAGTGTAAGGAAGGCGTTCCAGTTTCAATCCTCTGCACGTGGCTAGCTAGTTATCACAGCATCACTCATTGAATGACTGCAGGTGTGCAGCATTATTTCTGGGATTTCTGTTCTGTTCCCTTGGTCCACGGGCCTGTTTATGTACTAGAACCCTCATGGATGACTTTGAGGAAGTCAAGGCTTCAGTGGAGAAAATAACTGCAGACACAGTGGAAGTAGTAAGAGAACTATAGTTAAAATTGGAGCTTGAATATTACTGAATGATTGCAATCTTATGATAATCTTTATCAAATGAGAAGCTACTTTTATGGATGAGCAAAGAAACTGGTTTGGTGAAATGGATTCCACTTCTGCTGAAGATACTATAAACATTCCTGAAATGACAGCAACAAAGGATTTATAATATGACATAAACGAAGTTGATGAGGCAATGACCTCATTTGAGAGAATTTTCTCTTCACGCTTTCATGTCCCCACAGTGACGGAGCTGCGTAACAGAGCCTTTCTCAGAAGATAGCCCAGGCATTACAAGACATGTGACTGTCATTTTTGACAGGGAAAGAGTTGTTTGTGCCATTTTCTTTTCTGTTTTTTTTTTTTTTTTTCTTTCTGAGACAGAGACTACTTCTGTTCTCCAGGGTGGACTGTAGTGGTGCAGTCTTGGCTTCCTGCAACCTCTGCCTCCAGGGCTTCTGAATACCTGGGTTAATTTTGTGTTTTTAGTAGAGATGAGGTTTCACCATGTTGGCCTCAAACTCCTGGCTTCAAGTGATCTGCCTGCTTCAGCCTCCCAGAGTGCTGGGATAACAGGTGTGAGCCACTGCGCCCAGCTACTTGTGCCATTTTCAATGTTTTCCACTGTCTATACCTTTTTGTCCTTAATATTCACTGTTACTACCATTTTGTAAGGTTGTGTGATTTTTTTTTAAATGACAATTGTATTCCTTTCTCATTCCTTGTGGAGTATATTCCAACAGTTATTCTCTGTGATTGCTGTGGGGATGACATACAATTTAGTAAAATTATATCAATTTACTTTGAATCGATGTCAATGTAACTTAAATTTTATATAAACACTCTCCCTTTCCCCAGGTTTTTACTCCATTTCACATTGTTTTGTCACTAATTACAGCTTTCTACATGGTGTACATATTAACTTAGAATTATACTTATTGGTACACATTCATATTTTAAATCTTGAAGAATAGAGTATAATTCCAAAATTTCAAAAATACATGTTTTCATATTTTGCCACATATGCACATTGACTAGACACCTTTATAGGTCTAAATGGCTGCCAGTTTCTTTGTATTTCCTTTCCTTCATCCTGAGTTATTTGCTTCAGCATTTCTTGTAGAGAAAAAAATAATGAATCAGGGATTGGAGGTCCCTATACAATTTTGTTACATTCCCAAGTGTTCCTGAAAAACCAAGTGTTGAGCTTTAAGAAATTAGAAGTTTTTTTTTTTTTTTTTTTTTCCAACTAAGAGTTTTGTGGAAATAGAGAGCTAAGTGAAGAACTGGCTGGAATAAGCCTGTGGCAGATTTGGTATTTACAAATAACTGCCCTAATGATTATTCCACATCTGGAAAAACATGTTATGCATGCTAAAGAAATTGGACATTTAAAATTTTTTGTAGGAGTTACACAATTGACTAGTAAGTGTTGAGAAACTGTCACTCTTTTCTTGGTAATTACATCAATCAACCTTATGAGGTGCAAAATAATTATTACTTAAAATAAGACAGTTGAGGTGGAACAGGAGGCAGTGGTTTACATGGTTTGTTTGAGACATGCTAAGGGTGAATGTCCATTAGACACTAACACTAGATGTAGAGCACACATTGTTATGTTCTGTCCTGGAGTCTGGAGGGAAAAGCTCAGCTAGAAGTATTTTTGGAGTGTTTCTCAACCTAGAGGTGGTATTTAAAGCCAGAGATCATCAAGGGAATGAGAGTAAATGGAAAACAGTCCAAGAAATTGGCCTAGGGCACTCCAAAGTTTAGAACCTCCCTCAATTTTAAGGAGTAAATAGTTTAAGGAAAGACTGTGGGCTGCAAGACTTGCTGGGAGACCTGGCTTGAGAAAGCCTCTTGATGGGGTTAATGTGGCCGCCAGAGTAAGAGCAGTTGAGAGTAAAAGTGTTAGTGTGTCCAGGTCAAAAACCACTGTCCTCAAAATGCTTTCACCAGCGTATCCCAAGTTTTCAAAAGAGTTGTCTGAAATGCAAATTTATGTCCTTATGATTAGCTGATTTACTTCGTACCCCTAAAAGCTATGTAAAAGAATTACATGTCTTTGTAAGACTTGTTCCTAACATTTACTAAAGTTTGAAAACATTGTGCAATTTTGCAAACACTGTTTCCAAGAGATTGTGGGATTTTGGAGAGTTTGCTTTATTAGATGTATTATTCATCATTTTGATCTTAATTTGAGATCAATATGTAATGCCTTTAAGGCATTTTGTCTTTTATACTTATAAACATGCCTTATTTTATGTATGAAACACTTTAAAAGATCAAGTATAATAAATTAATAGTATATTTTTGGAATCTAAGAACATTCTCTAAAGATAGGTTTGGTATTTAGGGGAATCCGATCAGTCAATGGTGTCCTCAATGTCCTGTCCCACCACAGCCCAATAGGGTCAGTGCTGTAACTGGGCACACATCAGAAGTCCAGGCCTGACTCTCAGCTCTAGCGTTTCTTAAAACATTGTGGAGAGAGTTTTCTTTTATGTACAACATATAATTATCCAAAAAGTGGTGCCAGTGTGTTCTTCCAAGCATACATGTACTCAACCCCCGCTTCTAATCCTCTTCCATATCTGACTGCTAATCATTTCTCCTGGGTGGGTGCCCTCCCTCCTCACTGAACACCCCTCCCACAGGGATGCCTCATTCCTAGGCTCTGGAAAGGAGCCTAGGAATCTGATCCCCACACTGCTGGAGGAAGCTCATGGATTCCTAGTCATCCTGTCAGTATCCCTCACCCTCCAGACTCCATGCTGTGTGTGTTCTTCTTCCTCAAATAGCTAAGATGCACCGATATATACCTGTCACCAGCTCCTTATTTAGGAGTTGGAAATCATCCATGCCCACCTAAAAATGTCTATAAAATGGTTGTCATCATCTCCCACCCCCTGATCCTAACTTATACGCAAATCACCATTTTGAGCTAATGAGTCAGAAGGAAAGAAAACATACAATAATGGAGACTAAAGTAGGTAAAGAATCTTTAGAAGAGAGCACTGATTTTTTTCAAAGAGAAAACAAATTTATTGTCTTTCCCTTATGGCTTATGGACTTGTATTCGGCTAACTGAAGTCTCTAAGCAGAGTAGATTTAGCCAGTCACCAGCACAAAAACGTCCTCTGTGTCACCATCCACACACAGGGGTTCTGGCAGGGGAACTCATGCAAGTCCTCCATGTTACTATTCATCTGAAAATGGATAATCAGGGTGGCCAGCAAGACTGAAGAAAGAAAGAATAATGCACGATATAAATTGCAATGATTCCATCACTGGGGGGTAGCACAGTGATTTCTAGGAAGCTGCCATTAGTTTGGATGTTAAGAAATTCATATTCTGATTGCTGGAGAATCTGCATTTTTTTAAGAGCATGACTTTATAGTATCTGTATTACCAAAATAATGAATTATTCAATTATACTCCCCTTCCTGGAACTTAACACATAAAACACAAAGTCAGGTGCAGTGGTTCATGTCTGTAATCCCAGCACTCCGGGAGGCCAAGGTGACTGGATCCCCTGAAGTCAGGAGTTTGAGACCAGCCTGATTAACATGGTGGAACCCTGTCTCTACTAAAAAATGCAAAAATGAGGCAAGTATGGTGGCAGGCATCTGTAATCCCAGCTACTTGGGAGGCTGAGGCACGAGAATCATTTGAACGCAGGAGGCAGAGGTTGCAGTTAGCTGAGAACACGCCATTGTACTCCAGCCTGGGCAACAAGAGCAAAACTCTGTCTCAAAACAAACAAACAAACAAACAAAACAAAACACACACACAGTTAAATGTTCAAACACATTCCTGTCCTTCTGCCTAGAGAGCAAAAAGTCGTTCTGACCTTTTCTATTTCAAATTCTCAGTGAAAGTAGGAACTCTTTCTGCCCTACTTTGAAGAAGAGGTAACTTATATGCTCATCACTAATAAATAATTTTGAGTGTGAATGGCTACTGGTAGCAATTAGGCTGTCCTTTATTACTTTATTTATTACCTAGTGCCTGCCTACCATACGAAATATACTTGGTTAGTTTCAGAAATGTAAATACCCAATACCAAAATACCCAATGTTCTGAGTTTAACTATTTAATAGATTATGAAGAGAAAGGCTGGCAGTCTTACAAAAAGAGGGAATGGGTATCTCCTTACCCATTCAAATGCTTGGACAAGGGCATCGTTCCTCCTAGACCAAAAATGATTCATCCTATAGTTACCCCGGAACATCCTGAATTGTAGAGATCAGCTGCAGCCATGTCCTGAATCAGCTTATGGACTGTTGCTTCTCAAAAAATTCTTACAAATACCAAAGTAAACACATATAAGATCACTTTAATGTCTGAAAAGGTGGTACCCACCAGGAGCTGTGTTAAGCCACCATATATGTTGTTGGTTGGAAACATAATTATCACCCCTGATAGTCAAACTACTGAATGCAATAATTGCAAATTGTTTACGTGCATTGATGCTACATTTGATCCAAAAACAAGTGTTCTCCTGGTCAGGGTCAGGGAATGGGTATGGATACCAGTTTCTTCACACTGCCCCTGGGAATCTTTTCCTTCTATTCATATAGTCAATGAAGTCCTTAAAGGGATTCTTAAAAGAACTAGGAGATTCACTTTTACTCTCATTACCATGATTGCAGGTTTAATTGCTGTTACTGCAACAGCAGGTACTGCTGGAGTAGCCATTCACAACTTGGTCCAGACCACGCATTATATGGAAACAAGGCAAAAAAAATTCCACCAGACTTTGGAATTCTCAGGCTCAGATTGATCAAAAACTGGCCAATCAAATTAATGATCTCTGCCAGAGTGTCATCTGGTTGGGAGACAGAATGATGAATTTAGAACACTGAATGCAACTACAATGTGATTGGAATACTTCTGATCATTGCATAATGCCTTATGCTTACAAGGAAGATCAACATAGTTGGGAAAAAGTCTAAAGGCATCTAAAAGCCTGGGATGATCATTTAACCTTAGACATTTCAACACTGAAGGAGCAAATTTTTGAGGCTTCCTAGGCTCATTTAACTACCGTTTCTCGTTCTGACATATTTGAAAGAATTACAAAAGAACTATCTGATCTAAATCCTTTCAAGTGGATCAAACCCATTGAAGGTTCACTTTTGTTACTGGCATTACTAATACTGGTGTGTTTATGTTGTTTACTTTTAGTCTGCAGGTGTCTCCACAGAGTCTGACAAAAAGCTCGAAGCCAGAGACAAGCAATGATGGCAATGCCAATCCTAATTAATAAAAAGGGGGGAGATGTGGGTGAAGGATTACCCAGGTGCTGAGGCAAGGGACTGAAGGCACAAACTGTTTCAGTGTAATAAAGAAAATAGTTAGAATAAGAATAGTTATAATACAAATTAGATACAGAAAGGATCATGGACATTATCAATAATTAGTATAAACAATATTAATCATTAGCTTTTAATATTACTTTTTGTTGTATTGCTACTATAACCAAGGAATAACCAGCGGGTATAGGGTCAGGTGCTGAAGAGACATTGTGAGAAGTAACCTAGAAGGCAAGAGGTGAGCCCTCTGTCATGCCTGCATAAGGTCCGCTTGAGGGCTGCTTGGTCAAGCAGTAATGCCAATGTCTTGGAAGACACCCAGTACTTAGCAGACCATGAAAGGGAGTCTCCTTTCCTTGGAGGAGTCAGGGAACACTCTGCTCCACCAGCTTCTTGTGGGAGGCTGGATATTACCCAGGCCTGCCTGCAGTCATCCGGAGGCCTAAACCCCTCCCTGTGGTGCTGTGCTTCAGTGGTCATGCTCCTTGTCCACTTTCATGTTCCTCCTGCACTCCTGGTTCCTCTTTGAAGTTCTTAGTAGATAATGGTAGAAGAAATAGTGAAAGGCTTAAAGTCGTTGATATTTCTTATAAGTGCATAGAAGAAAACATTGACCTGTGCTGCCTTCCCTCTCTGCTTTAGCTACCTAAAAGGGAAGGGCCCCCTGTCCCATGATCACATGACTTGCTTGACCTTATCAATCACTTGGACGACTCACCCTCCTTACTCTGCCCCTTGTCTTCTATGCAATAAATATCAGTGCGCCTAGCCATTCGGGACCACTACAGGTCTCTGCATCTTGGTGGTAGTGGTCCCCCAGGCCCAGCTTCTCTTTATCTCTTTGTTTTGTGTCTTTATTACTTACAATCTCTCATCTCCACACATGGGGAGAACACCCGCAAAGCCCCATAGGGCTGGACTCCACACTATATACACACAGATGGCAACAGATTAAGGGAAGAGACATACACTAGGCCATCTAAGCTACGGAAGAGAAACTAGAATGTGGATTTTTGAAATAGTAAGGTATTTAAAAACCATTGGTTATTTGGGAAAATAAAAAAAGTGTACACACAGTAAAAGTAAGTGCATGTTCAGAAAAGAACTGAGAAGGCCTTAAGGTTTTATGTAGGGCTGATACCAGGACTGAACATGGCAAGCAAAATGACTGATGATAGTCATGACACAGAACAAATCCATATGGAGTGAGAAAGAGATTTATTTGTTCAAACACCTGTTGGGGTGATCAGACCCAACACCAGGTTGTGGGGGCAATGAAGTCTGCTGGAGTCAAAGGAATGAGAAAAAGACCAGTTTGAGAGAGAAAGTGGGAATGGGGGGCCATCGTGAGTGTGGAGGCTGCAAAGGCCCTGAGCTCTGGGAGCCCATGCTATTTATTGGTGCTCAAACAAACAAACAGGTGGTGAGGATGTCGGGGTTGAAAAGAAACAGTGTATCAAGTAAATGAGAAACATATGGCTGCTTGAAAGAAGGGGAGCGCTAGAAGCAAGGTGCCAGCAAGTCTAGCAGACCTGCAAGCCCTGGCTCAGCTTCTCTCCAAACACTCAGCTTTTCTCCCAACATGCCCCGCTTCTCTTTTTTGTAAAAACTGCTATAGCGATCATTATTATTACCATAAGGTGGCCTCTTTTTTTAAATTAACTGAGCAAGGCAATTGCAGGCTGTGCAGCACTTAATTGCTGGTTAGTGATCCAGCTTCATTTTTCTTAGCCCTTATTCAAAATACAGTTGCTCTGGGTTGAAGGCTTCTCACATAGCTCCCCTTTCCCTTTTACAAGAGGACCCTTAATCCTAGGGGTTGCAGAAGGATGAAGGTCCGTCTTCTGCAACATCTTTGTGCTGAGTAGGGGTAATGATACTCCTAACTATTAGGGTCTCTTGTATTCAGGATAGAGAGGAGTTCAGTCAGAAAGCATTAGTCCTTTAAGCATCTATAGGTAAAACCTTGGCAATCCAGTAGTTTCTCAGCATGGCTTATACTGGGGCAACCCAGTCCATGGTTGTACACATCTTGAGGGTACCTACATGGTTTGTTCATCTCCTGCAAAATACAAGCATACCCTCACCTCCATGTTAGTAAATCTACTGAAACAGAAGCAAAAACTTCTGTGGCTGTAGCTGGGAGGCATACTATTGCTGAAGCATTGGTAACTCAGCTTCTGCCTCTTTGGTTAATTACTGTGGGGTAAAACTTACGATTGATAACGCGAAAAAGGCCGCTTCTAACAGAAGGCACAGAGACAGCAAATCGACGCTTAAAAGCAATCCTTGTAGTCCCAGCTACTCAGGAGACTGAGGCAGGAGCATGGCGTGAACCCGGGAGGCGGAGCTTGCAGTGAGCCGAGATTGCATCACTGCACTCCAGCCTGGGCGACAGAGTGAGACTCCGCCTCAAACAAAAAAAAAAAAAAAAAAAAAAAAACAATCCTTAACCCTTCAATTTACACTGTACAGGTGGGCCCACTAGATGCTGTGGGTCATAATAGATCTTCAGATGTTTGGTGGGCACCCACACAGGTAGCTGATTGTCGCCTGGAGAGACACAAACAAATCATCTTCCCCATAAAATTATCTTTCCTTTTTCCCAGCCCTTTGTATGTGCATCCCTCCCCCATATATCTTGTTCCGGCTTTTTATTTTCCTTTTGTCCTGTCAGGTGTTGTTCAGCTGCAGGTCATGGGTTGAATCACAGGATTAACAGTCCTTAAATCTGTTAACATTCTCCATTTCCCTGATTTTTTCTTAATGACAAATACAGGAGAATTCCAAGGGGAGAAAGTAGGCTCTGTATGTCCCTTTTGCAATTGTTCCTGCACCAGTTCTTTTAAAGCCTCCAGGTTTTCCCGTTTCGGTTGCCATTGCTCCACCCAAACCGGTTTGGCAGTTAGCCAAACAAGAGGAATGGGAGCCGGAGGCTCAACAATGGCCTCTCCTAAAAATGACACCCCAATCCGGTCCGATCTGTTTGCCCTTGTAATTCTAAAGGTTCTGATTGGCCTTTTTTTATCTTTTCTTAGTCCTTTTCCCAGGTGATATCCCATAGTTTTCATCATTTGTCTACTATTATTACTATATTGATCTGTAGGAATAGATATTTCAGCTTCCCATTGTTGCAATAAGTCTCTACCCTATAAATTGACAGGAATAGGTGTAATGATTGGCCGAATTGTCCCTTCCTGACAATCCCACCCTTGACATGGTAAAAATCAAGGAACTCTGAAAAACTTCCGAGGCAGCTCCCACTCCAACAATACCAATGGATGCCTTTCGCTTAGGCCAGTGCTGGGGCCATTGATTTATAGCAATAATAGAGACATCAGCTCCAAATATCTACTAGTCCTTCAAAATATTTTCCCTGAATAGTTACTGTGCAAATAGGTCTTTTTTCAGACACTTGATTAACTCAATACACAGCCTTTCCTGCTGGATTAGTACTACCAAAGCCTCCTGTTCTTTTCACTGTGCTGTTTCCTAGTTTTATGTAAGGTAACAGCCACAAATGAGCAATTCTTTCTCCTGCGGAGGCAGACCATGGAGGGACTAATAACTAATTGAATTTATCCGGTATAACAAGAGTCAATTATTCCCGTATGCACAGTGACACCTTTTAAATATAGACCAGACCTTCCAAGTAACAGACCAACTGTTCCTGAGGGTAAGGGTCCCCTAACTCCCATGGGGACCTTCTTTGGTGATTCCCCAGGAAGTAAGCAAATGGGAATTGCGCTGTAGAGATCTACAGAGCACTTCCTGCTGAGGTGGGAGATAATTGTACAGTTGTAAAGGCACTTGCTGTGCTGGGTATGCCTTGGTTTGTTGAGGGGCCTGAGGTGGGCCCTTCTTCCCGTTTCCTGAAAGAGGTTGTCCATCTTTGCCAAATTTAGAATGACACCGACTTGCCCAGTGATTGCCTTTCTTACACCAGGGACATATACTGGGACTTTTCCATTGATTGATGATACTAGTTCTTGCCTTTTGATTTCCTTTTCTACATTCCTTTCTTGTGTGCCCAAGTTGCCCACAATTAATGCAAAAGCCTGAGAAATGGGGCATATTCTTTCCTACTCTTAATCCAGCTATAGCCTGAGCTAAAAGAGTAGACTTATTTAAGTTACCTCCAATGCCACTGCAAGCCTTAATACATTCAGCTAAATGAGCCTTCCATCTCAGGGGTCTAATAGCAGTTTGACACCCTGCATTAGCATTATTATATGCAAGAAGTTGTATTACAACATCCAGAGCCGTTTTATCAGTTGTGGCTTTCTACACAGCCTCTTGGAGCCGAGCAATAAAATCAGCATATGGTTCTTTAGGTCCTTGTCAGACAGAACTGAAAGAAGGACATTGTTCCCCTGTAACATTTATCCTTTCCCATGCCCATAAGCACATGCAGCTGAACAATGGCAACATCCTCCATTACTGCTTGATTCTCCAATCGACCCCAATTAGGGACAACTCCTGTTAACTGTTCAAAGGAAACAGGCACAGGTGGCTGTGTTTGTGTGTTTTCCCTTGCCTGAGTTTGAGCTTCATTAACCCACCAAGTTTTAAACTGTAAATACTGAGAGTGAGAATGGATTTTGTCAAAGTATCCCAATTATATGGTATTAATCTATTATCAAGAGCCAAATTTTTAAAATAAAGTTTGCACAAAAGGAGAGTTTGGTCCATATTGACTAATGGCTTGCTTACATTCCTTTGGTAACTTAAATGGAAAAGTGACCCAATTAGCTATAGTCTGTCCTCCATGCTGAATTATAGTAATGGGAAATTGCCATGTTTCAAGGTCTCCCTTGGCTCTAACTTTTTGAATAGAATTTTCTATAGCACCACCAATTGCTCCAGGTTTTATTGTTGCAACTACAGGAGCAGTAAATTTTTCAGCTAATTTATTTTCTCCCCCATTAAGGGGAGAGGGAAGAGGTGGCCATTCACTTAATTCAGCAGGTAGAGCCGATGGGCCAGTAAAACATACTTTCTTTAGTTTTCCTTTCTTTTCTTTAATATCCTCTGGTAGCTGTTCCTCACACTCAGAATCTGAAGTTAGTTTTTACACTCGTCCTCCTCTTCCTTATCTGAATTTGCCTCCTTATCTGTTTGAAATAGCTCAAGACCTGTCTTTATTAACACCCACATTAACCAAATGGAAACTGGAATTTCTGCTCTCTCTTTATACACCTTTTTAAAATCTCTTCCAGTTCTCTCCCATTCATCTAACTCCATAGTCCCTTGTTCAGGAAACCATGGGCAAAACTGCTTTACTGTACTAAAGAGTGATAACAAATTCTAGTACTAACCTTCACTCCCCCTTTTTGTAATAAATGCCTTAAGAAATTTAAATAGGCAGAATGTCTGCTTTCACTTTGTCCCATTGTTACCCTGGTTCTTCTCAGTGCTCAGCTTTCCTGCCGAGCTTCTTTTAGATGTCCAGGGGTGTCCTTTGATGATACATCCTCTGCTTTCATATGCTCTAGCATTCCTTCACCGGGGTCTTCATCGCCCCACATTGGGTAGCCAGGAATGTTGGGGTGATCAGACCTAACACCAGTTCACGGGGTTGACAAAGTCTGGCAGAGTCAAAAGAATGAGAAAAAGACAGTTTGAGAGAGAAAGTGGGACCAGGCGGCCATCCTGAATATGCAGGCTGAGAAGGCTCCAAGCTCTGGGAGCCCACGCTATTTATTGGTGCTGAACCAAACAAACAAACAGGTGGTGAGGATGTGCGTGTTGAAGTAAACAGTGTATCAAGTGAATGAGAAACATATGGCTGCTTGAAATAACGGGAGTGCTAGAAGCAAGGAGCCAGCAAGTCTAGTAGACATGGAAGGCCTGCCTCAGCTTCTCTCCCAACACTCAGCTTTTCTCCCAACACTCAGCTTTTCTCCCAATAAATACTCAATTAAATAAAATAACAAGGCATACAAAGAAATAGAAAAATATAGTATATTATAAGAAAGAAAATCAATTGGCTGAAATCATTCCTGAAGAGCTACAGACATTGAAATTCATAGAAGACTTACACAACTGCAATAAGTATACTAAAATTGCTAATGAAAAAATGTGGAGAAAAACTGTCAGAAATCTGAAAAAAACATATAAAAATGACAATATGATTACTGATACAGAAATTTTTTTTAAATTATTTTTTTTTAAAATGTTGGAGCTGAAAATATAACTGAATTGAAAAACTCACTAGAAGGTTTCAACAGGAGATTTTTGGCAATATGAACATATAATTAACATATGTAGTGATAGAACATTTAAAATTCT
The DNA here is from genome assembly GCF_001698545.2 of Rhinopithecus bieti. Classification (NCBI taxonomy): domain Eukaryota; kingdom Metazoa; phylum Chordata; class Mammalia; order Primates; family Cercopithecidae; genus Rhinopithecus; species Rhinopithecus bieti. The sequence goes on along the minus strand of NW_016806652.1, from coordinate 113,115 downwards.
TGAGTTGGCTGCTCTCACAGTTTGGAGCTTAAGGCCTGTGGCTTTTCCTGGCTGAAGTTGCAAGCTGCTAATAGATTTAAAATTCTGGAATGTTGAGGGGTAAAGCCTTGCTCCCACTGCTTTGCTATGCAGTGCACCCATGGGGATACTCTGCAGAGCTCCAACCACATATTTCTACTTAACATTGACTAAAAGAAGCTCTCTGTGGGGGCTCCAGCCTTTCAGCAGGTTCCTGTCTGAACATTCAGGATTTCTAATACAGCCTCTGAATTCTAGGTGAAAAGTGCCAAGCCTCAACCACTCATGTACCACAAAGGGCTCAGGCTCCAAACTCTCCTCATCTGTTTCTCTCTCTCTACTCACGATTGCCTCCAGTGAGCAGGTGTGTCTCCTGTCCCTTCCCAAGGCTCAAAGGACAAGGCGGCTAGCACATGGGGGCTTGTGTCTGACTAGCATAGGTTTGCGTAGTTGATAAGAATTCCAACTTTCCACAGCTGGTATACAATCTGGTGAAAAAATCTGATCTCAGGAGACCACAGGAATTCTCAGTCTTATGAGAGGAACATGAGGACAGGGACATGGGAGCCAGCACTCACATTGAAACTAAAATAAATTTTAAAATAAATAAATACAAATTTATACTGGCAGCAGTGTTTGTCCTGAGGAGGTTCCTTGTTTTGTTGACTCAATTCTCTGGGTTGAGAGGTTTCTATGTGAACAATAAGGGGTATACTTGAACCTCACAGAGGTTTGTGGGTGAGGGCTATGGAGGCTAACAGTCAGTTTGCATTGTTGTGGAAACAGTTTAGCAGCAGAAGCTGTGCAGGAGGGAATAGGAAGAACAGGTATGCTGTGGAGGAGGAGGAGTCACTGTTGATACCCTGGGAGGAAATTTTTGGAAAAAGCCAGAGATTCCTAAGGGAATATATAGGAAATTTTAATTATAACACTGGATAAAATTTACAACCAATGAAATTTTAAGTAAAACCAACTTTGCTCATAGTGTTTTCATAGAAAGAACTCTGTCTGAAGAGACAACTGTGTCCTGAACGTTGACTCACAATAAGTGGTGGTTCCACTGAGCACTTTTTGAGATCCCTGCCTCTTCTGCACTTTTTGTTATTTTAATATTTATCAATACTATAGTCAACCCCTGCAATCCACTGGGGTTCATGCTCTCAGTGTGACTCAGCAGTTTTAACCTCCCTCAGACTTCTTGTTATGGTCGTAACAGATTTCTATTAAATTTAAACTAATCATAAATTGTTCCCTCAGTGAATCACTGGGGGTGGGATTGACAGAGATGGGGGGTCCATATGCTTAGGAAAGTGGATGTAATTGGGCTGTACCAATGAGGAGTCTGTGAAAGGGAGGGAAGTTCTGTGTCTACAGAACACAGAGAGAAGTTACATTACTACAGGTGGAAATTAGGGGCCCCTGGGGACATCCAATTTCAATCTTTTTTTTACCTAATTTGGGACATAACTGTCAAGTATGTTTTCCTTTATACTGGAAAATAATGGCAAAAATGAAATCTCCTGCCAATCTACAAAACTCCTCTATACAAATGTAGCAAAGAAAGAAAATAATTTTCTTATTCAAAAGGCATTAAACCACACTGCAATGTGTACCATAGGTAAGGTCTAATGAAACTACAGGCCACTGGAGCCTTAGACCCTGCCACTTTGTTGACACCTACTGGGCAACCAAAGGAACTAGTGCACAACTGCCTAGCGGTTATAGATCAAGAGTCTTCCAGTCAACCAGATCTGAAGGACACAGCCCTCCAGGGTGGAGACTGGATGCTCTTTGTGGACAGAAGCAGCCTAGTCACCAACAGAAGGAGGAATGCTGTCTAGGCTATAGTGACTGTCTTGGAGGTAATAGCTGCAAGAACTCTCCCAACAGGGACTTCTATGCAAAGGCTGAGTAAATCGCCCTTATGAGAGCCTTGCAGCTGTCCAAAGGTAAGAGAACCAATATCTAAACTGATTCCAAATATTCTTTCATGATAGTCCATGCACACAGAGCTATTTGCAAGAAAAGGGCACTGATAACGGCAGATAATACTAAAATTAAATACGCAAAGCCATGTTGGAGCTATTGGAGGTGGTGACAACCCCAAGAGAAATAGCTGTGATGCATTGTCCAGGCCATCAGCACAGGAATTCCAATCTAGCTAGAGGGAATGCTTTCACTGACTGCACAGCCAGGCACCCAACCTACAGCAGTACTGAGGTTCAGGCACCTTAAATTCCCCAAACAGTTCTGACAGCTTTCAAATCCCAGGATACTCTTGAGGATAAAAAGGTTGCCAAGGACAGAGGATGTATTCAAGATAAGAAGGGTTGAAAAGTAAATGATGACGGCCTGGTGTGGGTGCCAACACACCTTGTTCACCCAATGCCAAAATATACTCATGATAGCATGCATTTTGGATGAGATGCCTCATTAACTTTCATCTAAAAATATATAAAAGGAAAAGGACCGAAGGCTCACTTGGAAAGTATAACACAACATTGCGACCTTTGTGCTGAAAACGAGCCCAGTAACCATAGCAGAGGACAGCCTGGACGATAGGAGAGAGGTTTTGCATTGGCAAAATAAATTTCTAAATTGACTGGGGCACGTCTCAGATATTTGAGACTCACAATACCTAAAGAAATTAAAAGCAGAAACTAAAATAGATATATTTGAAGCAATGTTATTATTCACTATAACCTTATTCATGATAATCCTATTCACAATAATCAAAAGGTAGAAATGCAAGTGAGCATCAGCAAATAAAAGGATAAACAGAGTGTAGTGTATACATGCAAAGGGACATTATTTAGTTTTGAAAAGAAAGGAAATTCAGATACGTGCAGTAATAATGTTGAACCTTGCGGATATTTTATTAAGCTAAATTAACCAGACACAAAATGACAAATACTGTATGAGTCCAACTATGTGAGGTGCCTAGAATAATTAAATGCAAAGACAGGAAGTAGAATGGTGGTTGCCAGAGGATGAAATAAGGGGAAATGGGTAGTTGTTGTTTAATGAGTAGAGTTTTAGGTTGGGATGATTAAAATTGTAGTATATGTATACTGGTGATGCTTGCTCAACAAGGTGGAGGGACTTAATACTGATAAATTATTGTTTTAAACTGGTTAAATGATGAATTGTATGGTATATATATTTTACCACACTAAAGAAAAGGTTTAATGACAAATGACAAAGTTAGGCTACATTGAAGATCTACTCCCACTTCCTTCTTCCCTAGACCCTGGAGAAATGCAGAGATGCAGGTTTAACCAAGTCCATCAGGGTGTCCAGTATCAATCACTACCTGCTGGAACTGATCCTCAGACAAGCCAGGACCCAAGTACAAGCCCACCTACAACCAGATGAGCCCTCAGGGCCACTGGGGCCTTCTCTGACTTTGTGCTCTTCACACACTTCCTTACATTAGAATAATGGAATTGTTCAGAATGTTGTGCTTTAATTTTTTAAGAGAATGTCAAAGGCTAGCCATGACACCGTTATGTGTATTTCTTTTTAATTTAACTTTCCCATAAAATATTAAATAATGTAATTTTCAGAATTAGTATCAGAATGTTTCATTAAATATTAAATAATATAATTATTCAGAATTGGAATTAATATGTAATTTAGGTCCCCAACACCTTTTTATTTTCCAATATTGTAACTTTTATTTTCAGTTCAGGGGTGCACGTGCAGGTTTGTTTATAGGTAAACTCATGCCATGGGGTTTGTTCTACAGATTATTCCGTTACCCAGGTATTTAAGCTTGGTACTCATTAGTTATTTTTTCAAAATTCTCCCCTTGTCCAATTGATTAAGATTAGGTTAGAGGCAAGAACCTCACTAGAGTGCATTCAAAAAAAGTGCTAAGAAGAGAAAAATTAGATACACAAAGTGTAGGAAAGTATTCAAAAATGGGTTATAATACAACCTGAGAATTTGATTGTAAAGTGCCCTGAGAAAATAAATGAAAGTCAACATGACCAATTTTCTTTAGAAGATGGCGAAAACCAGCAACATGACCTACCATGCTACTTAGGAAGAATTATAGTGGAAAGAGAAAAATTGCTGATGCATGAGAGGAATGAGAATTGCTGGAATCATGTATTGAATTCATTCCTGTTTCTAGCTGTAAAAAAATTATCACCCAAAATGTTGTGGGACTGGAAACACCATAATTAAATTTTCTCACGGTTCTGGAGATCAGAATTCCAAAATCTGGTTTTAACAGGCTAAAGTCGAGGTTGTCCACAAAAGGTCTGCATTCTTCTTGAGGGTCTTCGGGCGAAAATGCTTTTCTGGCCCGTTTCCGGTCAAGGCTGTGTTCTTGGCTCATGGCACTTACTCTATCTGAAAGACCAAACTGCATTGGCATCTTAGGATCTGTGCGTCCTATGTGTCTTTCCTTAAAACCCACATTGTCCTCTTCGATATGTGAGCCCTCCTGAGGTCCCACTTGTTAAGGAATTTTGTGATTACACATGGCCTCATACAGATAGATTCAGGAAAAACTCAATCACTATTCTTATGATCCCTTAATATAATCACATCTGCAAGTTTGTTTTGCATGTAAGGTAACACTAAAGTCACCAGATTCCAAAGATAACAGGCACATGAGTTATTGATACAGGAAGAGCGGGCTGAGGAGGCGGAAAGCATTAATTAGAAACCTATTGTACCAGCTTTGTGGAGAACCTTAGAAGCAAGATAAGCCTTAATTTCTTAGCCTTGCTTTTTTTAAAAAAATGTTAGAAAAGTACATATCACCAAGCCACTAGGCCCTGAAAAAATCAAGATTTCATCTCAGATAAAAGAAATAAAAAAACCTTTCTTTAGCTCTGTATCATTTATACCTATCCATATGACCCCCTTCTAGCATATAGTCTCTTTATTTCCTCCCATGATTTGTGGACATTTATTTCACTGTACATGCAGAAAACTCCAGCATTTCTGTTCTTTACATTCTCAACAACTGAAAGTTTCTACTCATACCTAGATTATACTTGAGGCAAATACTTCCATGTTAGAACTTGTACCGACAAGGAAGTACTTATAACTGCTCTATGAACCTTTAACACACTTCATACTAATGAAGCCTCTTTCTCTTTGATTTTCACTACACATCAGTTCATCAAGTTCTTCATTCATTAAGGGTTGCAGTCATTGGGTCTCTCATCTTTCCTCTTTCCATTCTGTCAATCTCCACACAGGTTTACATATTCAGATTTGCTTACATAATAAACTAAATTGAAATCCTCAGAGTACACTCATTCTCTCTAGATTTCTCCTTTAGGTTTTCTGCTGGTTGGGGTCTCTTTTCCCTTTTACCTGTTGATCTGTGCTTGTGGCAACCAAACTGGATCAATGTGCGTACAGCCAGAACAAATTGCCTTGCTTGTATTTTTGTAGACCATCTTGCCAAAAGCTAAAATCCTACACCAGAGGTTGTTATTCATTTGATCTGTAGTAAAGTCTAGGTATTACTATGTTTTATTTATTTTGTTTTTGAATTTGTATAAAATTAAGCTTTACAAGTGCAGTTTGGTATGTGGATACATTGCACAGTGGTGAGGTCTGGGCTTTTAGTGCAGCTATTACCTGAATAATGTCCATTGTATTTACCCAATAATTTCCCAGCCTCCCAGCCTTCTGAGTCTCCACCAGTGGAAGAAAGAGTATCCAGTGGGCAGGTATTAAGTGCCTATAGGTGTGCCTAGGCATGGGGTTGGGAAACCTCTGCTCTTTGATGAATTTTAAAGAGGCTATTTGGGTTTTCTTGTAATTGTTTTTGTTGGGTTGAGTTCGTTGTAAATTTTGGATGTCAGTCCCCTGTTAGATTCACAGTTTGCAATTATTTTTCCCCATTGTGTAGGTTGTCTGTTCTCTGTTGATTTTTTTTTTTTTTTGCTTTATTTGTTTAATTAAGTCATATATGTCTCTTCCTCTTTTCTCATTTGCGTTTTTGAAATCTCAGTCTGAGTTCCTTGCCAAGACCTACTTAGGAAATTTTTGCCCCAATAAATTTTCCTTAGATTTTCTTCTAGCCCTTAATAGTCTCAGGTCTTACATTTAAGACTTTGATTTATTTCCAGTTGTTTAAAAACTTGCAAAGCTATTTTGAGGTATAAGCAAGGTTGCAAATATCTAACTTTTGAAAATATCAATTTTCATTATGGTTTCAGGGGTTAGGATTGTATTATCACCAACATGCATTTTACTAGAAAAGCTTTGCTAAGGTCACTCATGTTTATTCCCTTGCCCTTGGCATGAGCTACAGTGGGAAGAGTGCTGCAACCCAGCCCTAGCCAATGCCACATGAGAGGGACTGTGCTGCAGGCTTCTGAGAAGGTTTCTCTCACATCTAGAAGAAGCTTGTAAGATGCAGCTGCCCCTCTTCTTCAAGTGGCTCTTGTCCTGTTGCCCTGGGGGTTCTAAAATTGCTGTAGCAGCCTCCACCCAGCCTGAGGATGACATCAATGCATAGAGGAAGAAGAGTCAGGAAAAGATGAGAGAAGTTACAGATGATCCTGGGCAATCCCCAGAGCTTACCATTCCTTAGACTTCTTGATATGGTGCTAACAGATTTGTATGTGAAATGAGACAGTTTCCTGATTCCCCTTGCAGGACTTGCGACAGGGGTGTGGCTCACCTGTTCAAACTCCTTGAGGGAGAGGGAGCATGGAGATGGGCAGGTGCACAGGCCAGGGCAAGCGCTTTGGGCTCTGGCTCCATGATAGTGTCTAGGTGTGAGTGACTGCAACCACAGTGTTACAAAGCTCTTTCAGCTTTGCCATCTGCAGACAGCTTGAGACTGCAGCTCCATGGACTCTCTGACTTATCTCAAAGGCAGAGGGCCAGTGTGACAGCTTTCTATATCCCAAGCTCTTGCCAGGCATCCCAGAAGAGTCAGATCACATGTGGGCTCAAAGGATGAGTGCAAGATTTTATTGAGTGGTAGAGGCAGCTCTCAGCAAGATGGATGTGGAGCCAGAATGGGGGAATGGAGTAGGAAGGTGATCTTTCCATGGAGTCAGGCTGCCCAGTGGCCAGACTCTTCTCCAATCCCCCAAGGTCAAACTCCTTTCAGTGTCCAATGTCCCTCCTCTTCTCTCTTTCTCTATGTCATTGTTTGCCATCCATCTGGTTGCCTCCTTGTCTCCTCACCTGCTGTTCTGCCCTGGATCTTAGGTTTGGGAGTTTATATAGGGACAGACTGGAGGCATGGTGGGCCAAAAGGCAAATTTTGGGGGCATGAAAACTGAAATGCCTGTTCTCATTTAGGGGCACAGGTATCCAGACTGGAGGGTGGGGCCTTTGCTGGGAAATCACCTCTTTCTACCCAGTTTTCCCTGTCTCCTGTCCATATCACATGGAGCTTTCAACCATTCAGATATTTAGGTTTTCTCACTTGCCCTTTATTGCCTAATCAAAACAACTATAAAAAATGAATAATTTCTCTTACAACTTCACTGCTGCTTGACCTATCCAGGGTGGTCAGAAGCGTGCCTCAAGCTGCCTGAGTCAACCTGACTGCATTCAACTCCAGTAGATGTAGGGTGAACATAGGTACTTGAGAAATAGTAAAATTAACAAACAGCTGCCAGAAGGAGGCAGGCATCTCAAAAAACTTGGTTGGAATCGTCACGTCACCAGAGGTGAACACGTGACACAGTTGTTTCTTCAGGAGTCACTCTATGAAAAAACTGAGCCAATGTGGTATTTACTTTAAATTTCATTGGTTGGCTGAAATTTCATCTAATGTCATAATTAAAGTTCCTACATATTGCCCTTTAGGTATCTCTCTCTTTCCCCAAATTCTTCTCAGGGCATCCGCAGTTACCTCTTCCTCCTGCACAGCCTCCTCCACAGCCTCCCAGCTCTTCCTTTTTCCTCCTGCACGGCTTTGGGCATCCCACCGTTTTCCCCAGTAATGAAGCAAACTGTGAGTTTCCACAGCCTCTCACAGACATGACTTCACCCACAAACCTCTGTGAGACTCAAGTGTACCCCTTCTTCTTCACATAGATCCTCTTCACCCCAGAGAATTGAGTCAACCAAACAGGAAATCTCAGGACAAACAGTGCTGGCAAACATCATTTTGTTTAAAGTGTCATATCAATATATATTTGTTGAGAAAATATTTGGAGTTCTTTGCAAACTGTAACACTTGTTTAGAAAAAAAGGGAGAAGAAATTAGGATCAGTTATTTCTTGAGGCACATGAGCGTTCTTTATGTATGACTCAAGGACACCCCACTTCTTTCCTCCCCGGTCTTCCATCTTCCATCTGCTTTCTTCCCTCTTCCCATCTTCCTTTCCTCATGTTCCTCCCCCTCTCCCTCACCTATAGGACTGAGACTGCAGTTTCAGTGGGAAAGATCAGTTTCTTTCCCCCCGATTGTATACAAGCTGTGGAAAGTTTTAGTTCTTGTCGACTCCATGACCCACACTAGTCAGGCAGAAGCCCCCGTGTACAATGTACCCCTTGAGCCTTGGCAAGGTGCATGACACACACTTGGTCACTGGAGAAATGATGAGTAGAGAATGACAAATAGAAGAGGGGAGCTTTGAGCCTGAGCTCTCTGGAGCATAAGAGTGGTTGAGGTTTGGCAGTTGCCACCTAGATTTCAGACAGTGTGTCAGGAATCCTGGATGCCCAGAAAGAAACCTGTTCCAGGGCTGGAGCCCCAACATAGAGCTTTTACCTAGGCAGTGTTGAGCAATAATATGTGGTTGGAGCTCTGCAGAGGGAACCCATAGGTGCATTGCGTAACGAAGCTGTGGGAGAAAGGTCTCACCCCTAAAAATTCCAGAATTATAAATCTACCAGCTGCTTACAACTTCAGCCTGGAAAAGCCAGGGGCATTAAACTCCAAACTGTGAGAGCAGCCATGTGGGCTGCACCCTGCAAAGCCACAGGTACAGTGCTGCCTAAAGCCCCAGAAGCCTACCCCTGGCACCAGTGTGCCCAGAATGAAGAATATAGGGTCACGGAAGATGATTTTGCAAGTTTAAGATTTAATTTCTGCCCTGTTGGGTTTACGACTTGCATGAAGTCTCTTCTTCTTCTCTTTCAACTGCTATTTCCCTTTTGAAATGAGATTGTTCAACCGCTGCCTATAAAACCTTTGTGATTTGGAAGTAAATAACTTGTTTTTGATTTTACCGGCTCATAGCTGGTAGAAATTTGTCTTGGATCTCAGATAAATCTTTGCATTTTAGACGTTTAAGTTGCTTCTAAACCTGATAAGGCTTTGGAGATTCTTGAGATAAACTGGATTTTGTTGTAAGAAAGAAGTTTATGTCTTCAGCTTTTTGTTCTTTATATACTCAACTAACAATATTTTGGGGTTTCTATGATTTTTTGCTGAAATTTGTATTCCCTTTTTAATGTATCTTGTGCATAATCTGTAATTATTTTCTTTGTAGTTACCATTGAAATGACATACTGCATCCTATAGTTATACCATGCAGATTGAAATCAATGTGAACTTCGATTCCTTACAAAAACTCTACTTTTCCACAGCTATGTTTCCACTTCACATTATTGATGTCACTAATTACAACTTTATATGTGGTGTACATGTTAACAGAAATGTATTCTTATTCGTACACATTTGTAATGTAAATCTTGAAGAAAATGACAGTAAAAAGCAAACTTTCACAAATATGCGTTTCCACATTTTTCTTACACCTACCTTTACGAGAGGTCTTTATACCTCTATATGACTTCATGTTGCTGTCTAAAATTCTTTCCTTTCAAAGCGAATTACTCTCTTTAGCATTTCTTGTAGAGCAGTTCTAATGGCAATGAACTCCTTCAGCTTTTACATCACATAGTCTTAATAACTTTCTAATTTTTAAGAAATAATTTGGCTGGGTGCAGTGGCTAATGCCTGTAATCCCAGCACATTGGGAGGCCAATATGGGGATTCATGAGGTCAAGTGATTGAACCATCCTGGCCACTGTGGTGAAACCCCATCTCTACTAAAAATACCAAAATTAGCTGGGTGTGGTTGTGCCTGTCTATAGTCCCAGCTACTCAGGAGGCTCAGGCAGGATAATTGCCTGAACCCGGGAGGCAGAGATTGCAGTGAGCTGAGATCGCACCACTGCACTCCAACCTGGTGACAGAGCAAAACTCCACCTCAAAAAGAAAAAAAAAAATTAAAAAAGTTGGAATAATTTTTTTTTGCCAAGTATGGAATTATTGGGTGAAATTATTTCTTTATTGATCACATTAAATATATCACCTACTATATCTTCCAAAGACTCTCATAAGAAATCTGTGGATCATCTTGTCCGGGATCCCTTGCACCCCATGCATCATATTTCTCTTCCTGCTTTTTATTTTCATTGTTGTTGTTGTTTTAGATAGAGTTTTGCTTTTGTTGTGCAAGCTGGAGTGCGATGGTGCAATCTCGACTCACTGCAACCACCGCCTCCGGGGTTTAAGCTATTTTCCTGGCTTAGCCTCCCAAGTAGCTGGAATTACAGATGTGTGCCCCCATGCCCAGCTAATTTTTTGTATTTTTAGTAGAAATAGGGTTTCACCATGGTAGCCAGGCTGGTCTCAAACTCCTGACCTCAGGTGATCCACTCACCTCAGCTTCCCAAAATCTCTTGCTATGTAAAGATTCTCTCTTTGTCTGGCTTTTAGAGTTGGATGATAACACATACAGGTCTGAGTCTCTTTGAGTTTATGCTATATGCAGTTCTTTAAGTTGCCTGAACTTGTAGATTCTTGTCTTTAACCAATTTGAAAAGTTTTGATGATTTTATTCTCCAAATAATCTCTCTACCATCATGGATTTGCACTTCTCCTTCTGGGAATCCAATACTATCATACTGGTTGGCTTGAAGGTGTCCCATAAGTCTCATAGGACCTGTTCCCATTTCTTTATTCTTGTTTCCTGTCCTCAGACGCAGGAATTTCAAGTGCGGTATCCCTATGTGCATTGAACATATCTTCATCCTTCTCACATTTGCTATTGAACCACCCGCTGGTGAGTTTTCATTCAGGTATATTTTTTTTAGCTCCAATTTGTTTCCTTTTCTTTTTTATAGTTTCTGTATTATGACTATATTTTGATTTTCTTATTTTTTTCAGATTTTCTGTAGTTCTTAATCCATAGTTTTCATTAGCAATTTTAGCATATTTAAGACAGCTGTTTAAATGCTTCTCTACTAATTTTAATGCCTGTGATTCTTCAGGAATGATTTCTACTGATTTATTTTCTTTCTCATAATGAACTGTGATTTATTGTTTCTTTATATGCCTGGTTATCTTATTTTATTTTTTTGAGCTGGAGTCTTGCTCTGTCACCAGGCTGGAGTACAGTGGTTCCATCTCGGCTCACTGCAACTTCTGCCTCCCGGTTTCACATGATTCCCCTGCTTTAGCAGGGGAATCCTGAGTAGCTGGGACTACAGGTGCTCACTACTATGTCCAGCTATTTTATTTTATTTTGGATTTTAGTAGAGATGGCATTCCACCATGTTAGCCAGGATGGTCTCCTTCTCCTGACCTCATGATCTGCCCTGCTTGTCCTCCCAAAGTGCTGGGATTACAAGCATGAGCCACCGCACCCAGCCTGTATGCCTTGTTATTTTATTTAACTGGGCATTTGAAAAAATAAAACATCTTTTTTACTGTATATAGATTTGTTCTCTCATGACAGTCATCAACTCATACGTGTGTCAGGTTCTCAGTCAAGGCATCAGCCCCACATAAAACCTCAAGGCCTTCTTAGTTTGTTTCTGAACATGCACCTACATGGATTGTGTTTGCCATTTTATTTTTCCCCAAATAACCAATGGCTTTTGAATCACTTAGTATTAAAAAATTTCGCATCCCAGTTTTTCCTCAATGGCTTAGATGGACTATTGCATGTCTCTTCCCCTAGTCTTTTGCCTGTAACATCTGTATGTGCAGAGTCACCCTGAATCTCTGAGCCACTCCATAAATAAGTTTATTTCAGTCAATTTTAGATACTTTCTGGTGTTTCCATGAGTCATATGGGAGTCTTATAATCCACCATCTCATTGAAAAATTTCCATATCTTTATAATATAACATTTATGTCAATGTATAACAATTTACCTATGTTTCAATTTCTTTTTGTTTTATAAAGAAGCAAATAGAAGCAATCATGGCACTGCAAGTTGTGACTACTCCAAGATGTGAATCATGCATCGTGCAAATTACATTCATGTTCTAACCTGCCCTGCAAAAGGAGAATGAAGTGAAAATTATCCCATGTGAGGATTATTCACCAGTTTATACGTCATTAGTTACCAGTTTTTCCTTATGAATAAGTTTAACAATACTATAAAGTATATCTAATAGTTACCAGGTTTTGGCTTGTTACTTTTGATAGTAACTCTTAAAACTGGCTGGAAAAGACAAATAAGATAAGGCACAGTTTACATATTACAAATTATATCCAAAGTCCAAAAGCTGTTAATAAGAAATCCTCCAATAAAACCACATCAAATTTTATTTTTTATTTACACCCACATCAGGATTACAAATTTATCAGGACTGTACCTTGATCAGGAAGGGATATTTCTCTCATAAGGCTAATAAGAAAGAAACAATAAATTTGCTGATGAAAAAGTAACACATTTTAAAATTTTAAACTTTAATTTTTAATTGAGGGCAATATTTTAAAGAAATGCTCATTAGTCGTTCCTTTCAATTGTGTGTGTGTGAGAGAGAAAAATGAAATCTAGTCATTTCAAATGCTGTAAGATACAGAAGGAACATCATCATGGCACAAACCAAAAAGAGCTTTGTAGCTCCTTTTCTGTAGTCTTATGTAAAGTCACCATTTGTTCTCAAATCTCTTTGAATAATTTATATCATATATAGAGAGATTTGGAACAGCAAAAATACTTCTGAGAGAAATTAATGAGTGTATCATGCCCACCTGATAATTTACTTATGAATTTTCTTAGATAAGAAAAAGTTGGATTGGATTCCATTTTTATCACTGCCTGTGTAAGACTGCCTCTGTCCCTCCTCTCACATGCCATTGGTTAACCCACAGACAGTATGTCCAGGGATGTTGCCAGCTAATTGCTCTTATAGCCTGTGAGGGAGGAAGAAAGAAACATTTGCCAACCAGGCCAGTGACAGAAATGGATTCGAAACATCAGCGTGTGAAGCTGAATGATGGTCACTTCATGCCCGTCCTGGGATTTGGCACCTATGCGCCTGCAGAGGTAATACTAATGTTTTTAGTGTTGAGAGTTTAAAGGAGCAAAGCTAGAGTAAGTGGAAGCTAGAGTAAGTGGAAGCTAGAGTAAGTGGAAGCTAGAGTAAGTGGAAGCTGACCAGGTTATCGGGCTTGTGTTCCCAAGTTACTCTGCATGACTCCCCTTTAAACATCAGTCTTTGTTCCGCAATGCAGTCTGGTCACAGGGTCACCTACTGCTTATTTGGGGCACTGCTTTGTCTTCTGTTTATGTTTGTTTCACAGCTTGTCAGAGTCTATAAAACTCAGCAGAAAGAACACGGCCTGCCTGCTCCCTCTCTTGAAGATTGATTGCAATGGGAGTGGTTTCTCTGATTCTTTGTATAGTTGAACAGATATTTACTTCTTCCAAGAAGACACAATTCAGAGGAATATTAATGGCAAAAGTTAGTGGAGACGGATTGCATGAAATCTGTTGGGAGAGTATCACTGTTCTGTTGGGCGGCCTTGAGCACCCAACTGTAATACTAGAGCTGGACTAAAGAGAATTTCCCATGTGCTACTCTCAGCTCTGGGAAAATTACCTGAAACAATAAAATATCCTCATTTTAGGAAAAAAAAAAAAGTAAAACCTAACAAGGGAAGTTTAAATTCTTTGTCTTTGTTAATATGGGTCAGATTTGTATAAAAATACTGTAACAGAGAAATTTCTTGTTTCTCTGACGAGAAAATTAATGGAATAGATTTTATTTTCTAGACTTAGCTATTTCTACACTGGAGGAAAACTTGTATCTCAAGACTGCCGTGGGAATACAATGTGTGTGAATAGGGACTAGTTATATAAAATTTGAGTCTCGCATTTCTCATCTATAAGATATAAGTATTTACAAAGGGACATTTTGAAGGCCATTGACAGGAGTGGTTTACTTTAATATAAATTGTCACGGAGAGGAAGTAAAGATGAGAACACCACTGAAGCTCCAGCTTTGGTAAGCCTTTGAGTGCTCGCACAACAAAGAAATGGTCAAGGATGGTATGAGGCGTGGGCTGTGAGACCCTGTACGTAGTTCCTTGCAATTTCATGGTAAAAAGAAAGCCTCTGAAATACTTTCAAGATGGGAAAATAGTTTGCTTTGTTTCTGCTTTTGTCATGTAAAAGATATACTTTCAAATCTGTATCTACATTTGTTAAATAAGTCAATAATTATAAATTTCACTGCAATCATATGTTTCCTAAAAGACTTGCCTTGAATTTATGGAGCTGAACCCCATTTTGCTAATCACTTACTCCCTGCAGTCTATTTCTTATATATACAAATCAATATCTTTAGTGTATACATCTTTACTACTAGTATTTAGTTCTGTCATGTAGACAGAATGGCCAAAGACTGGTTAGAAAAGACTTAACGTAATAGACTGCTATCCATAGACAGGCCTGTTTCCAGTATAAACCTGCCGGTATCAGATAAGGTGGATTTCTAACTATTTCCTAGCTGATAAGAGTGGTGGTTCTACGTAACAGTTTATGTAAACTGCGGAGTTTCTATGCACCTGCTTTCTTTTGGGGACTGGAAGTGTTGGTCTGCTAGGCAGAGTGAGTCAACGTAAGCAGTCCCAGACAAAATCTTATTAATGGAGCATGTAGAGAGCATCTCTTGTCGACAACAGTTCACATACATTGAAAAAATATGATGCTGGATAAAGTCAGTGCGTTCTGTGCAGCAACAGGGTGGGAGAGGAATCACAGGAGCTTACACTGCATTCCTTCATAATTCCTTCCATGTGGCTATTTCCTCGTGTTAATTTCACCATACTAAAAATAATTAAGATTATATCTATAACTAGAGGTTGCAGCCTGTTAATTTTGCCAAAAAAATCACTGAACCTGAAGTTGTTTTAGGGATACTTCTAAGCTACTGGTCAAGCAGTGATTTTCTGGGACTGCAGAAGTTCCTGCTATGCCCAACTTTTATTACTAACAAGGAAAGACCCAGACAGACTGGGATGGACTTATGATTCCATAGACAGAACTCATCCAAGAAAGGAGGAAAAGGTGATTTTTGTAAACGTTGCTGCTTGTGCCTGAACTAACTCTCAGGCACATCAGTCAGAAAATACTACCTTTGGTTGCTCCCCTAGGTTCCTAAAGATAAAGCTCTAGAGGCCACCAAACTGGCGATAGAAGTTGGGTTCCGCCATGTTGATTGTGCACATATTTATAATAATGAGGCGCAGGTTGGACTGGCCATCCGAAGCAAGATTGCAGATGGCAGTGTGAAGAGAGAAGACATATTCTACACTTCAAAGGTACTGTGCCTATGATGAGCTTGTGTGTACATGTGTTTATGGTGATTGTGTGGAGGTGGCAATTCTATGACTGGATCCACAGTTGAGGGCGAATTGTGCTTATTCATTTCAATTTATTCACAATTATTCATGTATGAAAAGTAAAATCAAAGGCAGAAAATGAAGATGACTTTCTCATCTTTGCAGTGTTCCAACTCATGACTTCGAAGTCCCTTTACTCTTTGAGGTCAGCACAGATCAATATGGTTTAACATAGACTATAGAATCAGAGATAACCTTAATCAAATTATGTTATGTCTTACCTCCTGGGTGAATTTCTTACATTTGTTAGGATTCTGAGTTTCCATTATCATATTGATCAGAAAGAGAGAAAGAAAGCAATGTAAAAGAGCTCTGTGTGTATAAAACAATGATACCTACATTGTTTTAAATTGCGTCCAGCCCAAGTTAACATATTAAAAACTGTATTTGCCTCCTCAGTTTCTAAACCACAAAGATACTTATTCTTGCCCATTGGGCTGAATTGATGAATTACACTACTAACATGAGTTGTAAAACATACCAAAGATAATTCAGATAATGGGTATGCTTATGATTTGATAACAACTTCTACCTTTGGAGTAATTTCACTCTTTCATTCAGTATATGTACTAACTATATATCCAACATATTACAAAGTTCATCAGGATATGGCAGAACAAAAGGCATCACAAGAAGAGAGAGAATAATTTTGCCTGTGGTCATTAGTTTTGAGGTAGTAGAAAATGTCTAAATATTAGGTAGAGCAAACTAGTAAAATTGGCTCAGGTTTTCATTACACAACTTCCTTTCTCTCACCTCTGCAGCTTTGGAGCAATTCCCATCGACCAGAGTTGGTCCGACCAGCCTTGGAAAGGTCACTGAAAAATCTTCAATTGGACTATGTTGACCTCTATCTTATTCATTTTCCAGTGTCTGTAAAGGTAGGCAGCTTTGTGATCAAATTTATTTCACTTTTGTTGTCATCATAAATGTTGTTTTCATGGACATTTGAACTAAGCATTTTCTTAGGAGGACATAGGGATTATAACATGGAAGAAGAGCCCTAAACATAACTCCTAATTCCCTTTCTATTGAACACATTTTGAATCCGTACTTCCGTGATGCATGTCTACAAGAAAAGAGTGCAGAATCCTCAAACTGTCTGCTTTAAAAATTTGAGGAAATGACAATCATCTTGAAGGTACAAGGTCTTAGTTATGACTCCTGAGTTCACCTCTTGGAATGTTCACAGACACAGAGTTTCATGAAGTTGTGGTGTCCAGAAAAGCTGTTGCATATAGGGTGCACAATGAGTTTCCATCCTCTTGACTCCTATCAAGGGGCAAGAACTCAGTCCTGGAGTCTCTTAAACTACAAATCTTCATGAGAAACTGTTGCTTCTGCGTCATCTCTTTTCAAATTGAGTTTTTATTCTTGCTTAGTGATGAATTCTTGTGTCATTCATAACTTTTGTTTTAAGGTTACGGAAATCTCCTTAGGCTAGTTAATGCAAGGGTGAGTTAGGTATGAAAGTCAAAGCAATGGCTACATTAAGAATTTCACAAAATCTCTAAAAATAAATCCTTTCTCCATCCTTATCTCTGCTTTATTACAAAAGGCTTTTTAAATATTTGTTCCAACCTTTTTCATTGGTGGTATTTATGACTTTGGAGCAATTTCAGGCTCATGGTCACTACCATGAGCTCCTGTGCATCTCCCAACTTCCAAACTGGCCTTGAAAACACCTCCATTGACCATGATTGGTTCATGGTCCTGTCCATGGAACATCATATGTTCAGGGAGATAAAGAACTCTGATAGTAGCATCTGGGTCAAAAGTAATATCCATTATTCCTGAATATTAAGGTCTTTTGCAGTTGAAGAGAGGTATTGCCACAGAGAAAATTATAGGAGCAGAAGAAAGTAATGTAAGTCAATGATGACACTCCATTAGCAACAAGAAAGATGGTATTTATTTATACATATAATAGTTATAAGAGATTAGAAGAAGCCTGTCTCCTGAAGACATTCCTTATACCTTCATGTGTAGCACACTTTGTACGTATCACTCTCTGGAGCATTGCATCACCTACATCATGGAGGATTAGTGTCCTTAAATGTACCTCAGAGTATGGCTATGTGTGGGGAAATTTATGTGGAGAAATTGATTTGTGACATCACTAAATTGACTGCTTCTACTTCAGCCAGGTGAGGAGATGATCCCCAAAGATGAAAATGGGAAAGTACTGTTTGACACAGTGGATCTCTGTGCTACGTGGGAGGTGAGTGCTTGGAGGAGAGCACAGATAAGAAAGATGAGATAGGAGACATCTGATTCCTATCTTCCAAGTACAAGAATGGAAAATGCACCATTGGATCAAAAATTTAGGAGTTTTACAAAGGTAGTTTTGTGAGCAGTGAAGAAAAAGAAATGACAGGCATACAAAAGAGAGAAGTGGAGGAGAAGGGTTGGGGGTAAGGAGAACTGGGATTTCTTTCCTTGCCTGTGCACTAGACTCTCCAGTTTCCTAAGGAGGAAACAGAAATCCTTACTCTTGCAATCACTATCTTCCTCCCCAATTTTCTCATTTATTTTCTCCCTTTCAAGAATCACGGCTAGCTAGTCGATTGTCATATCTACACAGTTGTTGCTTTCACAGTTCTACGTTACATTTATCTTGATCTTCAGTCAACTACATAAATGACACCTCACAATTCCTTTTTCCCAGGCCATGGAGAAATGTAAAGATGCAGGATTGGCCAAGTCCATCGGGGTGTCCAACTTCAACCGCAGGCAGCTGGAAATGATCCTCAATAAGCCAGGGCTCAAGTACAAACCTGTCTGCAACCAGGTGAGCGCCCTCAGCCTCCTGTCTTTTCTGCTCTTCATGCCCCTCTTTCTGTCCTATTGCCAAGTATCCATTCATTTAGTCCCACTGATCTTTGTAAAAGAGAAGATTCTAGAGAGCAAAGCCTCTGTTTCAAAGGGCATAGAGGGCTCTTACTTTACCCGGCTTAGGAAAGTCTTACGAAAAGGTGTTGTAACTTTGAAGCTGAATTGTGAGTTATATTTAGGGAAAGTCAGTCTGATCAAGGAGGCCAAGGATTGCCAATTAGTCTCAGGGAAAGGTGGACTTACCCCTAAGCTATGAAAGATGACCCAAGAGTGGATGGGTGAAGGTGATTTGGATGGAAGTGTGCATAGATATGAAGCCATGAAAAGATGGAATGAGCAGTACATAAGGAGAGAGTGAGAGCAAGAGAAGAGAAATACTAGGGATTTCCAAGGGGTTCAGATGTCTCAGTGCCTCTTGGTATCTCTGCTTTCACACTCCTTGACCAAGGGCATAGATACACTAAAAATTATCTGCAGACAATGAAGGTCATCCATGGTAGAAAGAGAAAATGACCTGTTTACAGAGATATCTGTTCACAGTGGATGAAATCAACACTGAGAAATATTTAGCAGAACATCGAGCTGGCCAACGACTGCCCCGCTCCTAGTTGGCTGCTGTTCTTTGGAGTCTGTCATGCAATCAGCTGCTTAAACACATCTATTCTATGCATGGTTCTTTCATAGCCTAGAGATAATTCCACCTTATCCCTGAGCTCTGATTGTTGATTCTAGGCCTCTTTGATCAAATTGACTGCCCCCAAATGTTATACACATTTCAGCATTAAAGTCACTACACCTTTCCCAGTAACTTACACTTTTTTGTTTTATTTCATTTTTAAAAACTTAGAGTCAATGAGTAAAGATCAACAGTGGAAATACATAAATGCATACAATTTATGAATTTGGTATAGTGATATGGTGCCATGATAATTTAATAAAAGCATTGAGAAATTAATGTTATTTTAATATTAGTAGTTCCCCAATTTTATTATGGCAATTTTCAAACTTTCCAAAAATTTGGTAAATATAATACTGGAGACTTATGTTACCATTTGTATTCAAAATTACTAACATTTTGCAACGTTATATGGGGTATATCTGCATAAATACATATAATGTTTCTAGAACCTCTTCAAAGTAAATTGTAAAGATGCCAATTGACCCCTGGAGACCTCTCCAAGCATGTCACAGGAATGAAGATATTCTCCCAGTTACAGTGTCATTACTGTATCTAAGAACATCATCTACAGTGCCCTCATGTCATTTGGTATCCAGTCCATATTTGAATTTTCCATTGTTTAATCAAAATGTCTTTTGTGGCTCTTCTTTTTTTAACTAGAATTCAATTGTTTTTATATTGTTGTATTTTGATATCAGTTAACTTGTTTTTCCCAGTTATTGAAAGTTTCTGTAAATTAAAAGTTAGATGTGAGTATTTTATTACATTGATTTAAATCTTTGGGGCAAGAAAATGTTTTATCATGCCGTGTTTTTCAAACCGCCCCACACTAGACTGCATACAGTCACAGATTGCCCCACTATTGGTGAAGCTAGTTTTAAAAACGTGCTTAATGTAACAATGGTCACATCTATTGTTTTAATACATGTTTTCTCTTGAACAATTACTAGTAATCTGCTGGGAGCTAATTCTCAACAGAAGTAGTCATATTCCCATGACGCATTTTCACATATGATTGAGTATACATCAGTGATTTGAACTTTTTTGTACTGTATTTCTGTTTTCTTCTTTGTTATTTCTTATTTATTATTTCCTTG
Source organism: Rhinopithecus bieti (assembly GCF_001698545.2). Taxonomy (NCBI): domain Eukaryota; kingdom Metazoa; phylum Chordata; class Mammalia; order Primates; family Cercopithecidae; genus Rhinopithecus; species Rhinopithecus bieti. The sequence goes on along the minus strand of NW_016806652.1, from coordinate 92,891 downwards.
GTGTTTTTACATAATCATTTCAACCACTTGTTTAACTATTCTTACCTGACATTTAACTAAAAGTAATTTCTCAGCAAGTAAAAATAATACACTATTATTCCTCTAAGTCAGGGTAAAAATTAACTTCTTCCTTCAATTAGCAATGTATTGTGAATGTAATTACTGTAATGACCACTATCAGAGTAGACAAATGTTGTTGTTCATTTTTTCATTCTCGCACTAATTACTATAGACTCACGGATTTTGTGCTATGATTTTTAATTCATTTTACTTATTTTTAATGCTCACATCTATTCAGTATATCTATCTATCTATCTATCTATCTATCTATCTATCTATCTATCTAAAAGAAGAATTTGATCAAAGACTCATGAGGGCAAGTATAAAAGACAAAGCACTCGTTTCATAGGAAACCCACTGGTGACATTTGGGATGTCACCATACAAATCCATCATACAAAAAGGAAAAGTAATGAAAGACTATGAAAGTTATCAGTATTTATGTGTATATGTATATTTTCTAGTTCATCTATTATATATATATATCATAGATGGCATATATGATATGTATGTTATATGTCAGATGAATTAGAAAACATTCATATATATGTATGCATTTTTGGTGTCAATTAAGAAATCAGTTCTTTTTTCTTTTAGACATGCTTTCATGAGTCTTTGACCAAATTCTTGATTTCTGGCACAATTTGATGCCTAAGGCTCAAAGAATCTTACTTCATCCCAGCTCTGAAATTGGCCATGTCTCCTTCTAGTGGTCGGAATTATTGAGAAACCAGGATAGGGTTCGTAGAGGTTGCTTTTGCTCAGAAATAGCATTTCGATTTTCTTAGGAGAGAGGGATATAAAATTAAGTTGTATGTAAAACATCATTTTTTGGCAAATACTCTCTGTTCAAATTTAGTGCTCTACATTATACAGCTTCTTTTACTTTGGTGATTTTAATATTAATACAACTTTTGGATTATCTGATGCTTTTCCATCTTGCTCATTTGCAGGTGGAATGTCATCCTTACCTCAACCAGAGAAAACTGCTGGATTTCTGCAAGTCAAAAGACATTGTTCTGGTGGCCTATAGTGCTCTGGGATCCCATCGAGAAGAACAATGGTAGTAAGAGATACAGGAAGTTTACTTAAAACACTGGTTTGCTAAAAAAAAATAATGAATCAGATCATGCTGTTTCCTGGAGTTCACTCACAGCTGACTTGGGGTGAGGGAAGAATTTGCATTTCTGACAAGATCCCAGCTGATGTTGAGGCTGCTGTTCAGGGGCCTCACTTGAGAAGCTCTGGTGCAGAGTGGACGCCTTAGTCTGTTTAGGGAGCCGCCTAACAAACTGTATCCCCAGCCTCAGGACTTCAGCATTTCTGCCTTTCCTTCCAGGGTTGACCAGAACTCCCCGGTTCTCTTGAAGGACCCAGTCCTTTGTGCCTTGGCAAAAAAGTACAAGCGAACCCCAGCCCTGATTGCCCTGCGCTACCAGCTGCAGCGTGGCGTTGTGGTCCTGGCCAAGAGCTACAATGAGCAGCGAATCAGGGAGAACATGAAGGTGAGGAGCCGGGCTGTGAGCCTCAGGACTGCTGCACAGTGTCCTTCACACGTGTGCTTCTTGTAAGGCTCTCGGGACACCCTTGAGCCAGCTCCATTTCCCTGTATTTCCTATGCATGAATTCTTTGTGTACATCATAAGGATTTCTTCTACTCTGGCACAGGAGAGGCAACACAGGTGGAGAGAAATAGGATGGGATCAAAACCAGAGATTTGAATTAGCGTTAAGTCAGAGATATCCATATCCCTCTGCTAGGGATATGTCCTTTTCTTTATTTTCTATAATGAGGTATTTGATTAGATGTTTTTTAGTCTCCAAATCATCGTGAATTTTTTTTGGTTATTTATGTAGTATAAATTCCTTATATTTATTCTCTTAGAATTTTGTCTTTGTGAATTGTTTGTTTAACTCTGCCTTTTTTTTTATGAGGTGGTTGTTCGTCTTTATTTTTATGTGTAGGAGACCATATTTATTCCAACATCTAAGGTTATAAGCCAAACCCAGTTAACACAAAGGCTTAATGCAAAAGCATTTGTTGAGCTCAAGATTCCATGGTTAGAAAATTAGCCTGGGCTCAGCCTGAACTCAGTCCAGTCCTTCTGTTCCTGGCCGGGCTCTCATGTGTGTGCACAGCAGTGAGGCAGCTCTGCTTCAGGATGTCCATGGGGCAACTGTCTGAGCGCCCCCCTCTCCCATGCAGTTCTTTATCCTCCAGCCATCCAGCCCAGGGTTCGTCACAGAACTGGGCACGACCCTAAGGCAGTGAGTGGACACGTGCAAAGCCTTTTCATGTCTAGGCTCAGAGCTGCCAACCATTGCTTCTGGGAAATTCTATCACCTAATGCAAGTTATAGGATAGCTCAGACTCAAGGGGTGAGGAAATACACACCACCTCTTATTGGAAGGAGCTGGAAATTCATATAAGCAAGCAAGTGGATACAGGGACATGTGATTGTTAGAGGGTATGTTCCTCATTAATCTATCAGTTATATGATATGTGTGAAATAATATATTAATAAGTATATGTATGAATACGAATATATGTAAATTGATGTATTATTTCATATATTCTCAAGAACACATCCAAGTCTCTAATGAATATCCAAATACATACATATGTATGTTTGTTTACTCATTAGTTATATATAGATACATGAAATATGCATCATATATGGTATATATATATTGTAAATCCTATGTCGTATATATGACATATATCACATATATGTATATGTCACTATTTTCTAAAACCTTAAGTAAAATCAGTGTAGAAATCCATAGGATACTCTGAAATAATGACACAGAGCATGAGAAAGAAAGTAAAAAATGACAATGAAACAATAGATGAATCTAGGTAATGGCATTCACTATATGATTTTAAAAATATTTTTGGACATTAGAAAACTGACAAAACAAAAAGGAAATGTTATGAAAGACTGTGGAAATTATCAGTATTTATATATGTGTGTATGTTCTTTAATTCATCTAGTATACATAGATATATATATGACATATGTGTTACATATGTTAAATTAATTAGAAACCACATATATATGTATTTATTCTGGATATTAATTCTTTAGAGACTTGAATGTATTCTTGAAATAACGTCTTCCAAATTTTACCTGTGTTGTCATATTCTCTGTGGTTATGTTTTCACAGACAGAAGTTTCTATCCTTCATGGAGACTCATTTTTCATGCCTCTTTCTTGTGGTTGGTGAATTTTGTGTCTTATCCTATATTGGGACTATCACAATATTTTACTGTTATCTTACAAAATTATTAATATTCTTTCCTTATAAATTTGGTTAATTCGAATGGGACTGACTTTTTAAATACTATATGAAATAAGGATCCAAACATGCATACCTAATTTTTGAATTTTTAGCAAAATTTCCCACCAGCATTTATTGAAAAGTTCACATTTGCTCACATAACTTGATTTTTTACCTGTAACGTATATGAAATTTCCATGAACAATTATCTGGCCTCTCTTCCCTCTTCAATTAACTTATTTACTTTTCTGTACTATGATGTTAAGAAGTAAGTTTCACTTCCAATATGTTACAAATATTTTTCTAACTTCTTCATTTATTTAATAATATCTTAGCTATTCTTGACTAATGTGTTATTGAAAATTTTGAATCATCTCATTAACTTCCACAAGCAAATAAATGTTTTAGTCTCTTCTTGACATTGTAATAAGCCTGCAGATCAAGGTGGAGAGAACGAAATCTTTGACAATATGGAGATTTCCAATCCATGATCATAATATTAATTTCCCACTTATTAATAAATGGTATTTAAATAAATATAACATTAATTTCATAACTTTCTCCATTACTGATCATTATAATAGTTTTTGATAACTTTTCATTTTGTTTTGTGGATTTTCCAATATTAGAAATGTTAATAGAAATATTAAAAGAATAATGCAACACATCCTCTTACCTAGATTCATCAAGTGTTACATTGCGGTTATTTTTTACTCTTTCTCTCATTTTCTGTATTATTCCTTCAGTTTCCCTATTGATTTATATGCTTATTTGATTTAATGTATTAGAAAGAGTGACATCTTTTTGATATTTAGAGTCTCCCAAATTTATGCAGTGAGTACCCATGCTTTTTTAATGTGAAATCATTAATATTTAGTCAATTATAGGCCTGAGTCATGTTGAAAACTAATTTTTCCTATTATACCTGTGCATTGGAGAGAGAGATATTCAACATTATTCATCAAACCTACTAAATTAGGCTAGACATTACAAAATTTGCCTCTAGATTCTTGTGGGTCTTCTAGGTACATGACCCTATCATGTGGGCACAATGTCAGCTCTGTTTCTTCTTCAGCATCTTTTGAGATATTCTCTTTGTCTGCAGTGTTGTGCAGTTTCAAAATACTTTTATCTCGGAATGGATTTCTGCTTACTCTTCGTCTGGTTTTCATTGACCCCTTGAGTGTTTAGAGAGGTCTTTCATAAATTTTGGAAATGTTATCGATTTTTGAAGTATTGTCTCTGCACCCTACTGTCTGACGTACTTGGTGGTTCCCAGTTGGCAATGATGTAATCTAAAAATAATTAAAGTTTTCTATTACTTTGATAGGTGTTTGAATTCCAGTTGACTTCAGAGGACATGAAAGCCATAGATGACCTAGACAGAAATATACGATATTTGACCCCTGTTATGTAAGTAATTTTGGTGATGGGTGTCCTAATTTATTTTCAGAGGAGGAATGTTAGCATGGGTGTTGAGAGTGACCTCCACACCAGGGGCACAGAGGCCAATGTGAGACAGAGGTGAGACAGGAACTTTCTGGACCTCTCCTCATGGATTCACTCCAGAGCCCTGTTCTCTGGCAGGGAGAGAGGCCCGGGGTCAGTGTGGTCAACCTGTCCCTCTGCTCTCATGACTCCCTGGAACTCTCCAGAGCAGCCAAGATCATTGCTGAATCTGCACCTTCCATGTAGGGTGCCGTTTGTACTACTGTCTCGTGTACATACTGCGGATATTGCCCATGTGGTCATATTAGATGTTTCCAAATTTGTGCTTATATGTTGCTCTTCCCAACCTGCTAAATATCTTACCAGATCAAAGGGAGTTCCATCAACCTTGTGGGCCAGGTTCCAATTCCCACCTACTTCACGTGGAATTGCTTGCTAGATCCTGTCAATTAAGTATTTTTAATCATTTCAAACCTTTTTTGTGCCTTTCTTTGCATGTTTTCCCATGACCCAAACACCGCATTTGCCTCCACAAGTCAGTCTTAGTGGAGCAAATAGGAGCACTTGGCCTTGATGTTCTACAATATGGAGATCTCAGTGCAGAGAATAAAGAAATTTTGAAATCAAATGAAGAGTGTAGATGCAAAAGCACCATTGTTGGAGATAATTTATGACCAATAACAGACGTTTACTGTTCCTCTATGTTCTAAGGTTCTAGGATTCATAGAAGGCTACTCACAAAATGAGGGAAAAAAATAAGTTATGTTCCTGATGGCAGTGGAGATTTTAACAAGTAATAGAGATGATGAGATAATGTGTGAATAAAACAAACATAATGGCAAATCATAAGTACCCAAAATTTGTAGATATTATTACTAGTATTTTATTGATTTAGAGGAAAATACAAAATGAAAAAGGAAATGATAAAAAGAAAAGGAAAAGTGGCAAGCATTAGAAAATTTTACAACCAATTAATATTTTCTGGGATCATAAAATCAATCACTAGTGCTATTTCGGAGAACTCAAATATGGTCTGGAGTAAACCACTTGCCAGCTTCCTAGTGTTTGCTCTTGGTGTAATCACAAAGGATAGGCTCAATCCCCTAATTAACAAGTTGTAACTGTCCATGCGAGCAGTCATTTATCTATGTCTGTATATTTTGGGTTATTTCAACCTATAAAATGGTTGCTGCATTGTAGCTCTTTGGCTATTGGAACCTATATCAAAAACAACAATTTACATTTGTGAATCTAACCAAGTGTGTTGCATATGATAGGCAGGTAGTAGGTAAGATGCATAGAAATAAAATAAAGTATAATTCCTACCAGTATAATAGTTACACTCAAAATTGTCTGTTAGTGATGATCGTATGTCTTGCTTATTCCTCTTCACGGTAAGGCAGAATGAGTTCCTGTTTTTACTGAGAATTTGAAATAGAAAATGTCAGAATATCTCTTTGCTCTGTTGACAGATGTAGAGAAATATGTTTGAACATTTGACTGTGTGTGTTTTATGTGTTCAGTTCCAGGCAGAGGAATAGAATTAAATGATTCTTTATTTTGAAAATACAGATATAATAAAGTCATGTTCATTAAACTAAGAAACACAGATTCTAGAGCAGTCAGAAAATGAACTTCTTAACATCTACACTAGTGGCGGTTTCCTAGAAATCACTGTGCTATCTGCTAGTAGCGGAGTCATTGCCATTCAGAGTGTGCACTTTTTTCTCTTTCCAGTTTGGCTGACTCCCCTGATTATCCATTTTCTGATGAATATTAACATGGAGGGCATTGCATGAGGTCTCCCAAAAGGCCCTACATGTGGATGGTGACACAGAAGATGTCTCCATGCTGGTGACTGGACACATCACCTCTGGTTAAATCTCTCCTGCTTGGCCACTTCATCAAGCTACAGCTAAGCCCATCAGCCAGAAAAGAAAGACAATAATTTTTTTCTCATTTTGAAAAAATTAAATGTTCTCTCCTAAAGATTCTTCACCTACTTTGGTCTCCATTACTTCTATGTTTTCTTTCCTTCTGACACACTAGTGACCCAAAATTGTGATTTGCCTATACGTTTAGGGCCAGAATTGGAAAGTGAAATCAACCATTTAAGATTCATTTCTGCAGTGGGAGTGGATGGAGGTTCACCCTCTGGGAAAGGGGCAGGTGACAGGTGTTTATCAGTCAGTGCCTCTCTAGCTGTTGTTGGAAGAAGCACAGGCAGCATGGAGTCTAGAGGGTGAGTGATATTGACCAGCAATTCATGGGCTCCCTCCAGCAGTGTGAGGGTCAGAGTTTCTGGAGCTTGGGAGGAGGCATCCCTGTGAGAGGGGGCATTAGGGAGGTGGAAGGGCACCCACTAGGCAAAGTGATTAGAAGTCAGGTATGAGGAGGTTAAATAAGAGAGAGTCGAGTACATCTCTGGTTGGAAAAACATATCAGCACCCTTTTTTTTTCTGATCATTATATCTTGTTCATCAAAAGAAACTTTCCACGATGTTTTAACAAACCCCACAGGCCCGTGAATCTTGAGCGGTGGGCCCAGTCACAGTGTCAGTGTTGACCCTATTGGTCTGTGGTAGGGCAGGACATCAAAGACATCATTGACTAATCACATTTCCCTGACTACTTCATATTTGGAAAATATTCTTAGATTGTAAAAATGTACTGTTCATTTGTTATATTCAATTGTTTAAATGTTTTATGCTTTAAACAAGGCATGGTTACAAGTATAAAACAAAAATATTCCAAAACCATTATGTATTGCACTCAAGATTAAAATGGGAAATAATACATCTAATAAATCAAGTGTTCCAAGACTTCAAACTTCTTTTGGAAACTGGGTATGTAAAACAGCACACTGTTTTCAAACATTGGTAAATTGTAAGAACAACTCTTACAAAGGCATTTCATTCTTATACATAATTTTCAGGGGAACTAAGTAAATCAGCTAATCATGAAGACATGATTTTCATTTCAGACAACACTTTTGTAAACTTGGGATGATCTCATGTCTTAATGATCAAAGCATTTAGAGAAGGACAGTGGTTTTTAACCTGGGCACACTTTCTAACATTTACCCTCCACTATTCTTACTCTGGTAGCCACGTTAACCCTGTCAGAGATTCCTTCTCAAGTCATGTCTCAGAGCTGATAGGCATCCCAGCAAGTTTTGCAGCTCACAATTTTTCTGTAAATTACTTATCCTATAAAATTGGAGGAGGCCATAAACTTTGGAGGACCCTACACCAATTTTTTGAATTATTTTTGGCCTACTGTCATTCCGTTGATGATCTTACGTATTCTCTGCATTAAATATCACCTCTGGGCTGAGAAATCCCCCCAAAAAAATTTCTAGCTCAGCTTTTACTTCCAAATCTTCAATGCAAGATCACAATGTGAACTCTGCATTTCTACATTAACATCTAATGGTCATTCACACTTAGCATGTCTCAAATAAACCTCATGTAAACCACTGTCATTGGGTTCTACCTTAATTTTCTGAGTCTAAGGAATGATAATTTCTCATCTCATAAACTTGATTGATGTCTTTGTCAAGATAAGATTGACATTTTGTTAAAACTTAGTAGTCAAGTGTGTAAGGCTTAAGCAAACTTTCATATTTCAAATCGCTTTTGCACGTGTAACTCTGTTTTCAAGATGTGAAATAATCATTAGGTCAGTCATTTGTAAATACGAAAGCTGCTATGGGCTTTTCCAGTTCTTCACCATCCATTTTATAAAATTCTTATTGTTTAAAAAAAAAAGTTACTCAGAATTTCATAAAGTCAGACACCTGATTTCAGGGACACTTGCGATGTAAGAAAATTTTACAGGGACCTCCACTCACTAATTTAACTATTTTTTCTCTCAAAGAAATGCTGAAGGGAGGAATTCAGTTTGAATGAAAGGAAATAGTAACTTACAGCCATGCAGCGTTATAAAGACTTCTTGTAAATGTGAATAGATGGTAAAATATAAAAACATGTATTTTTGAAACTCTGGATTCTACCCATTATTTTTCTTCAAGATTTAAAATATAAATGTCTGAAAATAAGTATAATTCTAAGTTAATATGTATGCATTGTAGGAAACTGTAATTACTGACCAAAACTATTTGAAATGGAGAAAATCTGGGGAGGTAGATGATTTTTACAAAGAATTGAAGTTAAATTCATATTGATTTAAGGAAAATTGTTATAACTTAATAAAGATTTTCTTATCTCCACAGCAATCATAAAAAGAATAATTGTAGAATATATGCAAGAGCAAATCAGAAGGGAATCCAAACGTCATTAAAAAATCACGCAACCTCTCAAAATGGTAATGGTGGACATGAAGGATAGAAAGCTATAAACCTAATCAGAAAACACTGAAAATGCCACAAGTGATTCCTTCCCTGTCACCAATGACAGTCACGTGTTGCATAACAACTGGACTATCTTCTGAGTATGGCTTTGTTAGGCAACTCTGTCATTGTGGGGACATGATAGCATTAGAGATAATTCTCTGAAACACTGTCATGGCTTTATCAACTATGCTTCTGTAATATTCTAAATGCTTTGCTGCACATTCCAACAATGTTTACAACATTTTCCTAAGAAATGGAATCCATTTCACCAAACCGCTTTTCTTGCTCATCCATAAGAAGCAGTTCTCATTTGTTCACATTACATCATGAGATTGCAGGCATTCAGTAACATTCAAGCTCCGATTTGAATACTAGTCCCCTTGCTATTTCCACCACATCTGAAATTACTTTCTCCGCTGCATCTTGCATTCCTTCAAGTCATCCAGGAGGGTTGAATTCACTTCTCCAAACTCCCGTTGCAGTTAATGTTTTGCCCTCCTGTCATGAATCATGAATATTTTTAATGGCATCTAGAATAGTAAATCTTTTCCGGAAGATTTTCAATTTTTTTGCCCAGATTCTTCAGACCAATCACTATAGTAGCCGTAGACTTATGAAATTTATTTCCTGAACCACAAAACAAGAACATCAAAATTACTCTATGATCCGTGGGAAACAGAATGCATGTTGTGTTATCAGGCATGGAAACACAGTAATCTCTTTCAACCTCTCTGTAAGAAAGCTATTGGTTGATTAGGTACATGGCCAAAAGGCAGTCCTGTTTTCAAAAAACTGATTTTCTTATGCTGAGCAGGACTTCTTAACAGTTGGCTTAAAATATTCAGTAAACCATTATTTAAGGAGATGTGGCTGAAATATCTAGGCTTTCTTGATTATTTACAGAACACTTGCATTGTAAATGTAGCTTAAATCTTAAGTACCCTAGGATTGTTGGAATAGTAAATGAACATCACACTTAGGAATATAGCTAAGTATGGGGAAAGATCTCTACAAGAAAAATTTTAAAAGCTACTCAAAGAAATCAGAGATAACACAAATGAAAAACAAGTACAGGAGGCAGCAAAAGGTAACAGATGCCAATCAAGAGATCTCATGGAGAACTAAGAAAATGGAGAAAAGTACCACATGGCAGATGGGAGGCAGTGTTGGCATGCGTCTCCCACTTGGAAGGACAGATGAGTGTGTAGAGATTTACACTGTGAATTTTTTTGCAAGAACCGATGCAGGAACTTAACAGAAAATCAACAACAAAAAAATTTACATACACTTTGAAGAAGAAGCAGGGACCAGCTTACTCCATGAAACAAGCAAAAAACGTCACATCCCCACCTTGGGAGGGGAGACAGTGCACTCCAGAGCACACATCCCCACTGGGAATCTGGAAATTCAGGCCACAAGAGAAGGCTTTAATCCTCTGTAGAGCAGGAATGGATTTAGGGAGCCAATGAAACACACAAACAGAAGCAGCAGCAGGAAGTGCCTTGCAGGCATTCCCAGTCTTCAGTGTGAACTCAGGGAAGCCATTCCTGACTACCTGTCACAGGAGCCCTTGGCGAAGTCAGCTAATGAGCTCAGAGAGGGGTCACAGGGTAAAAGAAGCTCCCAACTGAATTTTGTGATATAATCTCGAGTGGGGACACGTGCCCTTGAGCAGAACCCACATGGGAGAGCTGGAAGTGCATTGCAGACATGAGTGCAGAAGCCGGGTATCCAGCCTTGTGGGCAGACCTGGAGGGACGTGGCCTGAAAGCCATGGTTATTATCTCTATGGGAAAGTTGATGACCTGGGGCTGGTCTGAGTTTTGTGCACAGATTGCCTGGATATAAGTCTGGCACTGTTAGCAGAGCATTACAGGAATGAAAGGAATGAAAACTGCCTTGCCAACTCCATGGGTGCTGGGTGAGACTCACTGCCACCCACTACTTCCCACTCCCTTTGTGAATTCTGCTCTGCAGCAGAGGCAGTGAAACTCCCCACTGGAACATTACCCCAGCAGCCTGAGAACAACCTTTTGGGCCTCACAAGGGTTGCAGCCTGCCTCATCCAAGGAGACTCAGAGTACAGACCCACATAACCCTGAACTCATTGGTGGTACCCCTCCACCCCCCTGGTAGCTTAACAGAAAGATACACTTTTAGGCGCTTCATAGCTCCCGCCTCCATCCCATCCCTCATTGCCTGAGAAACCACTTTCCCTGGACAACTTAGGGCAAGCTCAAATCCCCCTGCTACCACCCCAGATGGTGCTCTTTTCCAAGTGCCACCTCCTAGCTGGAGACCAACCAACACAGTCCACATGGCACCTCAAGGAAGAGTAAATAGATCTGTTCCCAGGAAGGAGAAAACACCTGCATGACCTCAGCTATTACCACTGTGTACCACACCCAGGCCGACTAGAGGTCTTGAGTCCGTCCGCATGACAACTTCACTGCTCATGTAACCAGCATTCAAGCACACTAAGCTTATCTACATCTAAGGAGTCTCGGAGACTACATTGCTCCCTTGCCATCTCAATCAGAGGTGGTGTTGGTATCCACTGCTCGGAGACTTGAGGACAGGTCACATCAACGGATCCTTTGCCAACAAATCCAGCACTAGCCTGGAGTCTGGGAACCCCACTGGGTGGCTAGGCCCAGAAGAGCAGTAGCAATCACCGTAGTCCAGCACTCTGGAAGTCCCATTTTGACCAGAGGAAAGAGAGTACCACATAAGGGAACACCAGTGGGATAGAAAAACCTGAACGGCAGCCCTTGAGTCCCAGGTCTTTCCCCTGTTGGGAAGTTTCTTACAGCAGACAAACAATTGCAGAGCTGGGTGCAGTAGGAAAAGCCTGCACCTTTACCCCAACGGGAAGGCAGCTTCTGTGACTGAGAAAGGTCCTGGAGAAGCGGTCCTTGTTCCCCGTTGGTGCACCACTGAAGATACAGCTGGGGCTACTCCCACAGGAACAGAGTGGATACACCTATAGACAGCCTTCCTGGAACAATTCATGATGATTGCACCCCCACAGGAGAAGCACTCTCCAGAAGCAGGCTTGCACAAGAGGCAGTCATAATTCTTCCCGAGTTGGAACACCAACATTTCTAGAGATGAGAAGAGGTGCCTATCTGACCTGAACAACTGGAACCCTGGGACTGGAGTGAAGCTAGGATGGGCATAGCTTTCCTGCTGACCTGGCAGGGGAGCTGAGTAAGCTCCCATTCTTCACCATGATGAAACCTCAGCACATCTAACTGAGAGTTCCCCTAGGCACCTTCATCAAGGCCGGGACCTCTGCCCATGATTGGGCTTTACACCTACTTACCTGCTTTAGCTACAAACAGTGCCTACCCCAGAATACCTTCTCTACTGGCCTGAAGCCTGATTCATCAACTCAGTAAGTAAAATACTGAGGGAAAATTTAAAAATTAAAAAGTGTGCATCACAGGAGAATGTGAGAAGCTTCAAAAGACACTTCCACTTCAACCTCAAGGAGACAGTGAACTTGACCACACACCAACTATGAAACTACTATAACTCACATCTGGGAAAGCCAGTGCACATAGACTGTTTGTAACTAAGGAACTCACACACTATTATACACAGTGCTTTATAGAAGCTTATTAGTTCCATTAAGTCACATGTGTCTGTTTTTATTTTCTTGCTTGTGTTTTTGTAATCTCACAACTGGATTTCTTCATGCCTGTGTACATAATTCATTTTATACGCCTTTAGTTAACCTTTCAACAGTATGCAGAGATGGGCATTGCCCGTCCAGTGTTCTCATATCCTGTGAGGGAAGAAGAAAGAAACAATATTTTCTAGCTAGGCCACTGACAGAAATGGATTCAAAACATCAGTGTGTGAAGCTAAATGATGGTCACCTTGTGCCTGTCCTGGGATTTGGCACTGGTGCACCTCTAGAGGTAATAATAATATTTTTAGTGTTGAGAGTTCAAAGGAGCAAAGCTAGAATAGGTGGAAGCTGATTTGTGTTCCTCTGTGCTCTGCATGACTGTTCTGATCTCCGCTTCCCTAGGGTAGAGCTGTGCTCTGTGTACAAAGTGAAAAGGTGAATCTTTGTTCTGCAATGCAGTCTGGTCAAGGTGTCATCTACTGCTTATTTGGGGCACTGTTTTGTCTTCCATTCATGTTTATTTCACAACTTATTAGAATATATGAAACCCAGTAGGAAGAACACTGCCTTTCTGCTCCCCTCTTTTAGGTATTAATTGCAATGGGAGTGGTTTCTCTGTTTCTTTCTATAAGATAAATATATTCTTCTTCTAAGAGGACATGATCCAGAGAAATCTTTATGGCAAAAGTTAATGGAGATGGGGTGCAAGAAATCTATCTGGAGAGTATCACTGTTCTGATGGGTGATCTTGTGCACCACATGGTAATATTAGACCTGGACTAAAGAGAATTTCCCAGGTACTGTTCTCACCTCTGGGAAAATTACATGGAAGGAAAAATATCCTCATTTTAAGAAAAAAAAAAATAGAACCTAGTTAAGAAAGTCTAAATTCTTGGTCCTCGTTAGTGTGTATCGGATTTGTATGGAAATGGTAAGTTGGTCCTCTGACACGCAAGTGAACAAAATTCAGAGTTTATTTTCTAGACTGAACTATTTCTACAATGGGAGAACACTTGTATCCCAAGACTGTCCTGTCACTACAAAGTGCGTGAATAGGGACTAGTTACACCAAATTTGTGCTTCACTTTTTCAACTATAGGTTGTAAGGACTTACAAATATATTTTGAAGACCGTGGACAGGGATGGTTTACTTTGTAATATAGATAAGCAAAGAGAGGATGTAAGGATGGGGACACCCCTGAAGCTCCAGCCTTGATAGGCCTTTGAGTGCTCACATAGCAAAGAAAAGATCAAGAATGCTATGAGGATAGGGCCGTGACTCCCAGTATTTAACTTTTTGTAATTTCATGGGAAAAAAGAAAGCTTCTGAAATACTTTTAAACAGGGAAAATACTTTGTGTTATTTATGTTTCTGCATTTAAAATATATACATTCGAATATGCTCCCAAATTTGTTACATAAGTCAACAATTGTAAATTTCACTGCAATTTGATTTTTTTCCTAAAAGAGTTGACTTTAACTTTGGATCTGAAACCCACTTTAATCTCTTACTGTCTGCAGTCTATTTTTTAATCTATAAATCAACATCCTTAAAGTCTACATCTTTACTCCTAGTATTTAGTTCTGTCATGCAGGCAGAATGACTAATGGCTGTGTAGAAGAGAATTAACATAATAGACTGCTCTCCATAGATGTGCCTGTTTCCAAAATGGACCTGGCTGGTATCTGAGAAGGTGGTTTTCTCGCTATTTCCTAATTGATAAAGATGGTGGCTGTACGTAACTGCTTGTGCAAACTGTGGGGCTTGTGTGCACCTGCTTTCCTTCGGGAGACTGGACTTTTTGTCTGTGTTAGGTAGAATGGGTCAATGTAACCAGCAACCAGTGAAAATCTTAGGAATGGAGTATGTAGGGAGCAACTCTTGTAGACAACACTTTCCATATATCGTCAAAATATGATGCTGGAGGAAGTCAGTGTGTTCCATGCAAGATCATGAGACAGGAATCACAGGAGCTTGCACTGTATTCCTTCATAATTCCTTCCATGTGCCTTCTTTCTTGTGTTAATTTCACTACATTAAAACTCATTAAGATTGTATCTATAACTGTAGGTTGAGTCCTGTTGATTTTTACAGCAAATTTCTAAAACTGGATGTGTTCTTGGGAACTTTCAGGCCAGTGGTCAACCAGTGATTTTCTCGGAATGAAGAAGTTCCTGGGATGCCCAATCTTCATTACCAACCAGGAAAGACCCAGGCAGACTGGGATGGGCTTGTGATCTTGCATGGAGAACTGATCCAAGATAGGAGGAAAAGCTCATTTATGTCAAGGTCAATGCTTGTACCTGAACTACCTCCCAAGCACATCAATCAGCAAATACTAACTACTTTTAGTTGCTCCTCCAGGTTCCTTGGAATAGAGCTACAGAGGTCACCAAATTGACAGTAGAAGCAATAATGAGGAGCAGGTTGGAATGACCATCCGAAGCAAGAGTTTAGATGGCAGTGTGAAGAGACAAGACATATTCTATACTTCAAATGTACTGTGCCTCTGATGAGCTTGTTTGCCCAGGTATTTAATGTGATTGTGTGGAGATGACAATTCTGTGACTGGATCAGTAGTTGTGGGTGAATTGTGCTCATTCATTTCAATTTATTCACAAATATTCATGTATGAAAACTAAAATTGAAGGCAGGAAATGATGTCTTTATACTCAAATTTCACTTCAATGTCCCTTTACTTTCTTGAGCTCAGCACAGATTAATATGGTTTGACATGGACTATAGAATCAGAGAAAACCCTAATGATATTCTTACCTCCTGGGTGAATTTCTTACATTTGTTACGATTCTGAGTTGTCATTATCATTTTGATCAGAGAGAGAGAAAGTAATATAAGTGACCTCTGTATTAAATAATGATACCTCCAATATCTTAAATTGTGTCCAGCCCAAGTTGGTATATTAAAAACTTTGCTTGCCTCCTCTGTTTCTGAACCACATATACTTATTCTTGCCCATGGAGCTGAAAGGATAAAAGAATTACATTACTAAAATAGTTATAAAACATACCAAAGATAATTTGGATAATGGGCATGATTATTACTTGATAAGAATTTTTACTTTTTGAGTAATTTCATTCTATCATCAGTATATATACTACCTATATATCCAACATATAATAAAGTTCATCAGGATATGATGACAGAACAAAAGGCATCACAAGAAGAGAGAATAATTTTGCCTCTTGTTATCGGTTTTGAAGTACTGGAAAATATTAGCTGGAGCAAATGTCTAAATATTAGGTGGAGCAAACTCATAAAAATTGGCTCAAGTTTTCGTTCAACACAACTTCCCTTCTCTAACCTCTGCACCTTTGGTGCACTTCCCATCAACCAGAGATGGTCTGATGAGCCTTGGAAAGGGCACGGAAAAATCTTCCACTGGACTTTGTTGACCTCTATCTTATTCATTTTCCAGTGTCTCTAAAGGTATGTAACTCGTGTGATAAAATTAATTTCACTTCTGTTCTCAGCATGTTTATATGGATAGTTGAACTAAATGTTTTCTTAGGAAGATATAGGGATTATAACACGGAAGAAGAACCCTAAACATAACTCTAATTCCCTTTCTACTAAAGAAATTTTGAATCCCTACTTCTCTGATACACGACAACAAGAGTGTGCAGAATCCTCAAAGCCCCTGCCTCAAAAACTTGAGGCAATGACAGTCATCTCCTTGAATGCGCAAGGTTGTAGTTATGACTCCTGAGTTCACCTCTTGGGATGTTCACACAGTTTCATGAAACTGTGGTGTCCAGAAAAGCTGCTGCACACATGGTGCACAATGAGTTTCCATCCTCACTCTTCTTTTCAAGGGTAAACAGATATGGCGGAATTCAGGCCGGTTGCGTCTTAAACTACAAACTTTCACGTAGACTTGGGAAACCTTGTTGTTTCTGCTCCCTCTCCTTTCACACTGGAGTTTCTATCTTTGCTTAACCATGAATTCTTGTGTCATTCATAACCTTTGATTTACAGTTACAGAAAACTACTCAGGCTATTCAATGCAAGAATGTATTAGATTTGAAAATGGGAAGTCAAAGTCATGGCTACATTAAGAATTTTGCACAGCAAAAGAAACTACCATCAGAGTGAACAGGCAACCTACAGAATGGGAGAAAATTTTTGCAACCTACTCATCTGACAAAGGGCTAATATCCAGAATCTACAAAGAACTCAAACAAATATACAAGAAAAAAACAA
>NW_016806652.1:65666-75189 GCF_001698545.2 Rhinopithecus bieti | reverse complement strand
TATATGTAACAAACCTGCACGTTATGCACGTGTACCCTAGAACTTAAAGTATAATAAAAAGAAAAAAAAAGAAAATATACAAAAAAGAAAAAAAAAAACTAAAAAAAAAAAAAAATTTAATAAAATCTCTAAAAATATATGCTTTCTCCATCCTTCTCTGTGCTTCATTAGAAAACGTTTTTTTAAAAAAATATTTGTTCCATCCTTTTCCATTGGTGACAATTATGGCTTGGAACACTTTCAGGCTCATGGTCATTACCATAAGAGAGTTCCTGTGGATCTCCCAACTTCCAAACTAGCCTTGAAACGCACCTCCATTGACCATATTGGTTCATGGTCCTGTCCATGGAATAGCACATCATCAGGGAGATAAAGAACTATGATAGTGGCACCTGGGTCAAAAGTACAACCCATTATTCCTGGATATCAAGGTCTTTTACGGTTGAAGAGAGGAACTGCCACAGAGAAAATTATAGGAGCAGAAGAAAGTAATGTAAGTCAATGATGACACTATTAGGAACCAGAAAGATGGCATTTATTTATACATACAATAGTTGTAAAAGATTAGAGGAAGCCCGTCTCCTGAAGACATCCCTTATACCTTCATATGTAACACTTTGTACGTATCACTCTCTGGGGCATTGCTTCACCTACCTCATGGAGGATTAGTGTCCTTAAATGTATCTGGGAGCATGGCTATGTGTGGAGAACTTGATTTGTGACATCACTAAGCTGTTTCTACTTCAGTCAGGTGAGGAGCTGATCCCAAAAGATGAAAATGGAGAGGTACTATTTGACACACTGGATCTCTGTGCCACGTGGGATGTGAGTGCTACGAGGTGAGGACATAAATACAAAAGATGAGATAGGAGACATCTGGTCTCCGTCTTTCATGTGTGGGAATGGGAAATGCACCACTCATCCAGAAATTTAGGAGCTTTGAAACATGGCTTTACTGAGTTGTGGGGAATAAAACCCATCACAGGAATTCAACAGGTGACAGGGGCGGATAAGAATTGGGGAAGAAAGATGACAGGGACCCCTTTCCTTTGTTGTGCATTAATCCCTTCAGTTTCCTAAGGAGTAAACAGAAATTCTTACTCTTGTTCTATCTTATTCCCCAATTATGTGTTTTAATTTTTTTCTTCTTGACAATCACTGCTAGGTAGTTTGTCATATCCTGAGAGTTGTTGCTTTTACAGTTCTACCTTGTATTTATCTTGATCTGCAGCCAATTCCACAAATAATTTTTCACTATCCTTTTCTCCCCAGGCCATGGAGAAGTGTAGTTTCAGGATTGACCAGGTCCATCGGGGTGTCCAACTTCAACTGAAGGCAGCTTGAGATGATCCTCAACAAGCCAGGCCTCAAGTACAAGCCCCTCTGCAACCAGGTGAATGCTGTCAGCCTCCTCTCCTTTCTCTTATCCCTGCTCATTTTTCTGTACTACTGCTTTGTGTTCATTTTTTCAGTCCCACTTACCTTTCTGAAACAGAAGATTCCCAAAAGCAAAGCATCAGTCTAGAAGGACACGGAGGGCTCTTATTTGTACCCTGCTTGGAAAAGTCTTAGTGAAAAAGCAGAACAACTTTAATACTGAATTGTGTAACATTCAGGGATGGTCAATTTGATCAAGGAGGCCAAGGATTGTCAGAATCAGGGAAACGTGGACTTAACCCTAAGCTATGAAAGATGACCAGAGAGTGGATGTGTGAAGGTGATTTGGAGGGACTCTGCATAGATATAAAGCCATAAAAATATGAAATAAGCAGTACATTAGGAGAAACTGAGAATAAGAGAAGAGAGGTAGTAGGGGTTTATATGGGGTTTGGACATCTCAGTGCCTCTTGGTATCTCTACTTTCACATTTCTTAATCAAGGGCATAGCAACACTAAAAATTAGCTGCAGACAATGAAAGCCATCTATGATAGAAAGAAAAATGTTTTTGGAGATGCCTGTTCAGAGTGGAGGAAATTAACACTGAGGAAGGTTCAGCAGAACATCAAACTGACTTATGACTGCCCCCACTCTTAGTCTGCTGCTCTTCTTTGGAGTCTGTCATGTAATCAACTGTTTAAACACATCTATTCTATGCATGGTTGTTTCACAGTTTAGGGTTAAGTCTACCTTTCTTCTGCGTTCTGACAATTCCAGGCCTCCTTCATCAAACTGACTTCCCTAAATATTACATGCTGTTCAGCATTAAGGTCACTGCACCTTTCCCAATAACTTACCCATTTTTGTTCAAACTCATTTTTTACAACGTTAAGAGTCAAATAGTAAAGGTCTATGATTGAACTAGAGTATAAAAGTTGTGAATTTGGTATAACACACACAGCTCCAAGATATTGCAATTAAACCACTAAAATTCATGTGGTTTTAATGTTAGTAGTTTGCCCAGAATTGGTGTTCCTGTTCTTGCTGACTTCAAGAATGAAACTGCAGACCCTCGAAGTCAGTGTTTCACTTCTTAAAGATGGTGTGCCCGGAGTTTGTTCTTTCAGACGTTCAGATGTGCCTGGAGCTTCTTCCTTGTGGGGGGTTCGTGGTCTCACTGACAGGAAGGAGGCTGCAGACCTTCACGTGAGTGTTACACCCCTTAAAGACAGCATGTCTGGAATTATTCATTCTTCCTGGTGGGTTCCTGGTTTGACTGGTTTCAGACTGAAGCTTCAACCCCTCCCAGTGAACTTAGCAAGATTTATAACACAGGAACAAACCTCTCCCACTCTAACAAGGGATCCTACCTGATTTCCACTAGCTGGGGCAGCCTGCTTTTATTTCCTTATATGGCCCCACCCACATCCTGCTGATTGGTCCATATTACAGAGAGCTGATTGGTCCATTTTACAAAGAGCTGATTGGTCCATTTTACAGACAGCTGATTGGCCCGTTTTGACAGAGTGCTGATTGGTGCCTTTACAATCCCTGAGCTAGACATAGAGCGCTGATTGGTGCATTTACGATCCCTTAGCTAGACATAAAAGTTCTCCAAGTCCCCACTAAACTCAGGAGCCCAGCTGGCTTCACCCAGCAGGTCCTGGAGTAGGGCCGTGGGTGGAGCTGCCTGCCAGTCTGGCGCCATGCACCCGCACTCTTCAGCCCCTGGGCGGTTGATGGGACCGAGTGCAGCGGAGCAGGGGGCAGTGCTGGTCTGGGAGGTTCTGACCGCGCGGGAGCCTACCGTAGGGTGGGAGTTCGGACATGGCGGGCTGCAGGTCCACGATCCACGATCCGTGCCCCGCAGGGAAGCAGCTGAGGTCCTGCGAGAACTCGAGCGCAGCGCCGGCAGGCCGGCACTGCTGGGGAGCTCAGCGCACCCACCGCAGCTGCTGGTGCGGTTGCTAAGCCCCTCACTGCCCTGGGCCGGCAGCCGCTCCGAGTGCGAGGCCCGCCGCGCCAGCGCCCGCCGGAACTCGCGCTGAACTGTGAGCGACGCGCGCAGCCCCGGTTCCGCCCGCGCTTCTCCCTCCGCACCTCCCCGCAAGCGGAGGGAGCTGGCTCCGGCCTCGGTCAGCCCGGAGAGAGGCTCCCACAGTGCAGTGGCGGGCTGAAGGGTTCCTCAAGCGCCGCCAGAATGGACATCGAGGCCCAGGAGGTGCTGAGAGTGAGGGCTGCTAGCACATTGTCACCTCTCAGTAGTTCTGCAGGTTTTTATTATGGCAATTTTAAAACCTTAAGGAACTTTGAAATAAATAATGTGGGACATGCACGTTACGATTTATATTCAAATTGTTGACCTTTAGCCACATTCCCAAATATATAGGTATGTATAGGATACATCTGCATAAATGCATGTAGTATTTTCAGAACCTTTTGAATCTAAACTGTAAAGATGATTTATTCCTACAGAGCTCACAAACATGTAACAGAAAGATATTCTAGTTAGAGTGTTATTATTATATCTTAGAAAATTAACTATAATGCCCTCATGTCATTTAATACCCAGTCCATATTCAGATTTCTCATTGTTTAATCAAAGTATTTTTTATAACTCTTGTTTGTTTGTTTTAACCATAATTCAGCTGTCTTATTTTCAGATTGTCTTATTTGGATAATGTTTAGCTTGTTTTTTCAAGTTGCTGAAACAGCTTCTGTAAATTAGAAGTTAGATTTGAATGTTTTAGTACATCAGGTTAAGCCTTTTGGGCAAGAAAGTGTCTTTCACATGCTGTGTTTTTCAAATTGCATCACACTAGACTGCATGAAGTGACAGATTGCCGCACTAGTGGTCATGCTAGTTTTGATCACTTGGTTAAGCTAGTAAGCGTGGTCGGATCTGTTCATTTTAACACGTTTTCCCTTTAACAATAACTACCAATCTGCTGGGTGATAATTCTCAACAAGAAGTCTCATTCCCATGTCAAATTTTCACATAGGATTGAGTATACATCAGTGAGTTTGAACTACTTCTGTTTTCTTATTGTATTTGTTATTTCCTTAGGGTTTTAAAAAATCATTTTCAATTTTAACCACTTGTTTAAATATTCTTTAAATATTCTTACCTAACATTTTACTATAAAAAAATTATTGACTGGGCGCAGTGGCTCACACCTGTAATCGCAACACTTTGGGAGGCCAAGGTGGGTGGATCACTTGGGGCAGGAGTTTGAGACCAGCCTGGCCAACGTGGTGAAATCCTATCTCTATTAAAAACACAAAAATTAGACAGGTGTGGTGGCAGGTGCCTGTAATCCCAGCTACTTAGGAGGCTGGGGCAGGAGAATTGCTTGATCCCGGGAGGCTGAGGTTGCTGCGAGCCGAGATTGAGTCACTGCATTCCAACCTGAGTGACAGAGTAAGACTCCTCTCAAAAAAAAAAAAAGAAAAGAAAAAATCACTAAGTAAAAATAAGAACAGGTATTTCTCTAGGCCAGAGTAAAAATTTAACGACTTCCCTTTAATTAGCAGTGTCCTGAGAATGTACTTAATGCAACAACCACCACCAGAGTAGGCACATACTTTGGTCTTTCTCTAATTTTCTCACTCATTACTGTGAACTCATGGATTTTTAAAAATGATTTTTAATTAATTTTACTATGTTTTAAATTCTCACATCTATATAGTAGATAGACTTTTTATTTTGATGCCTAAATGTCACCAGTGACATTCCTATGAATCTAGTGCTTTTGTCTTTCAGACCTGCCCTCATGTCTCTTTGACAGATTCTTTTTCTCTGGCACAATTTGATGCCCAAGACTCAAAGAATTTTACCTGATCTCAGGTCTCCTTGTAGTAGTCAAAGTTATTTAGAAAGCAGGATCAGGTTCATAGAGTTGTTTGTGCTCAGAAAGGGCTGATGCTTTTAGGAGACAGGGATATAAATTTATTTTTATGAAAAATGTTATTACTTGACGGTTCACGTTTAATGTTACACATCATTTATTCAGCTTCTTTTAACTTTAGTCCTTTTAATATTAACATAACTGTTTCATATTATCCAATGCTTTTCTATCTTGGTCATCTACCGGTGGAATGTCATACTTACCTCAACCAGAGAAAACTGCTGGATTTCTGCAAGTCAGAAGACATTGTTCTGGTTGCCCATAGTGCTCTGGGATCCCAGTGAAACTAACGATGGTACTAAGAGCAACAGAAAGTTTATCTAAAATACTATTTTGATGAAAAATGTTTAACCAAAGCATGCGCAGTCTTTTGTAGTTAATCTCAGCTGTCTTGGGGAGAGGAGAGAATTTGCATTTCTGACGAGATGCCAGGTAATGCTGCTGCTTTTCAGGAGACTCGCTTGAGCAGCTCTGGTGCAGAGTGGATGTCTTACTCTGTGTAGGGAGCCGCCTAACAAACTGTATCCCCAGCTTCAGGGCCTCAGCATTTCTGCCTTTCCTTCCAGGGTGGACCCAAACTCCCTGGTTCTCTTGGAGGACCCAATCCTTTGTGCCTTGGCAAAAAAGCACAAGCGAACCCCAGCCCTGACTGCCCTGCGCTATCAGCTGCAGCATGGGGTTGTGGTCCTGGCCAAGAGCCACAATGAGCAGCGGATCAGAGAGAACATGAAGGTGAGGAGCGGGGCTGTGGGCCTCAGGGCTCCTGCACAGTGTTGTTCACGTGTGTGCTTCTCGTAAGGCTCTCAGGACACCCTTGGGCCAATTTCATTTCCCTGGTGTATTCTATGCACAAATGCTTTATGTTCATCATAAGGGTTTTCCACTCTATCACAGGAGAGGCAGCATGGGTGGAGAGAATTAGGATGGGACCAAAACAAGAGATTTGGGTTTCAGCATTGAGTTGACAATTGACTTTGTATCCGTCTGCCAGGGACATGTCTTTTTCTTCATTTTCTAAAACAAGGAATTTAATTAGGTGTTCTTTAGTCTCCAAGTCATTGTTAATTTCTTTCTTTTCCATATATACTCACATGGTATATACTTCTTATATTTATTCTCTTAGAGTTTTATCTTTGTGAAGTGCTTGTTAACTCTGACTCCTTTTTATTGCGTTGTTTGTCTTGTTTGTATGCAGAGGAGATCAGGATTATGTGAATACTTCGGGATAGAAAACAAACCCTCTTAACATAAAGGCTTAATACAAAGCCATTTATTTAACTCATATTCCAAGTTTGGAAAATTGGCCTGGGCTCAGCCTGAAGGTAGCCCAGTCCTTCTGTTCATGGCTGGGCTCTCATGTGTGTGCAGGGCAGTGAGGCAGCTCTGCTTCAAGATATCCATGGGGCATCTGTTGGGGTGCCTCCGTCTCCTCCATGCAGTTCTTCATCCTCCAGCCATCCAGCCCAGGCTTCCTCTCAGCGCAAGTCTCCCTGCAGTGGATACCAGCACCAGCTCTGATGGAGGTGGCAGGGGAGTGACATAGACTCTGAGATTCCCTGGCTGTAGGTAGGCTTAGTGTGCTGGCTTCTTGAATGCTGGTTATGCGAGCAGTGAACTTGTCATGTGGACCCACTCAAGACCTCTGGTTGGCCTGGGTGTGGTGCACAGTGATAATAGCTGAGGTCATGCAGGTGTTTTCTCCTTCCTGGGAACAGTTCCATTTATTCTTCCTAGAGGTGCCGTGTGGACTGTGTTGGTTGGTCTCCAGCTAGGGGGTGGCACTTGCAAAAGAGCACCAGCTGTGGTGGTAACAGTGGGATTTGAGCTTGCCCTAAGTTGCCCAGGGAAAGTGGTATCTCAGGCAATGAGGGATGGGGTGGGGTGGGCTATGAAGCTCCTAAAAGTGTATCTTTCCGTTAAGCTACCAGGGTGGGTGGAGGGGTACCACCAATGAGTTCAGGGTTAGGTAGGTCTGCACTCTGAGTCTCCTTGGATGAGGCAGGCCGCGGCCCCTGTGAGGGTGAAGGGTTGGTTCTCAGGCTGCTGGTGTAATGTTCCAGAGGAGAGCTTAACTGCCTCTGCTGCAAAGGGAGTGGGAAGTAGTGGGCTGCTTACAGCTTACAGTGAGTTCTCAGACAATTGTAGCTGAGCGGCGTGGTGGGGGGCGGTGGCGGGGGCAGCTTTTCTAAGAAGGTCCACTCCAGCATCCATCCGCCAAGTACTTATTGAAAGGGCTTGTTAAACCACAAACCTGCACTAGATGGCTTTATGAGGTCACGTCATGAGACATCTGTGGCCTTGTAAAAGCCCTCAAACCTCATTCTCAGGAGGCCATTTTCAGCATTCCTTATCACACCACACACACCACTCCCTGTCCTGTTTTCAAGGCCAAGGAGTTTCATTCTCAGCACAAATAACATACACACAGTGCCTCAGTATTTTTCCATGCCCTGACCTCAAATGCCTTGTACTTAAGATTGAATAGCTTGCTGTACGCCCCCCGCACAGTGAGCCTCACCCAGCACCCATGGAGTTGGCAAGGCAGTTTTCATTCCTGTCATTCCTGTAATGCTCTGCTAACAGTGCCAGATTTATATCCGGACAGTCTGTGCACAAAACTCAGACCAGCCCCAGGTCATCAGCTTCCCCACAGAGATAATAACCATGGCTTTCAGGCCACATCCCCCCCGGTCTGCCCACAAGGCTGGATACCCGGCTTCTGCACTCATGTCTGCAATGCACTTCCAGCTCTCCCCTGTGGGTTCTGCTCAAGGGCACGTGTCCCCACTTGAGATTGTATCACAAAATTCAGTTGGGAGCTTCTTTTACCCTGTGACCCCTCTCTGAGCTCATTAGCTGACTTCGCCAAGGGCTCCTGTGACAGGTAGTCAGGAATGGCTTCCCTGAGTTCACACTGAAGACTGGGAATGCCTGCAAGGCACTTCCTGCTGCTGCTTCTGTTTGTGTGTTTCATTGGCTCCCTAAATCCATTCCCACTCTGCATAGCATTAAAGCCTTCTCTTGTGGCCTGAATTTCCAGATTCCCAGTGGGGATGTGTGCTCTGGAGTGCACTCTGTCCCCTCAGAATCTGGGAATGTGATGTTTTTTTCTTGTTTCATGGAGGAGGGTTGTGCCTGTGACTTCTTCAAAGTGTATGTGAAATTTTTTCGTATTTCTGTTAAGTCTCTGCATTGGTTCTTGAAAAGAAATTCACAATGTCAATCCCTACACACTAATCTCCAAGTGGGAGAGGCATGCTAACACTGCCTCCCATCTGCCATCTTGTACTTTTCTCCATTTTCTGAGTTCTTGCTGAGATCTTATAGTTGACATCTGTTACCTTTTGCTGCCCCCGTACTTGTTTTCTCATTTGTGTTATCTGTGATTTCTTTCAGTAGCTTTTAAAAAGAAATCTTTCCCCTCCCTGGCTAGCTATATTATAACACATGAGGCTCATTTACCATTCCAACAATCCTAGGGTCCTTAAGATTTAAGCTATATCTACTCTGCAGGTGTTCTATAAATAAAGCAAGAAAGCCTAGATATCAGCACATCTCCTTAAATAACGGTTTACTGAATATTTTAAGCCCACTGTTACGACTGACTGCTCAGCAAAAGCAAAACAGTTTTTTGAAATTAGAACTGCCTGTCGACAAGGCACCTAATCAACCAAGAGCTACACAGAGGCTGAAAGAGATTATTGTTGTTTCCATGCCTGCTAACACAACATGCATTCTGTTTCCCATGGATCATAGAGTAATTTTGATGTTCTTTTATGGTTCAGGAAATACATTTCATAAGTCTATGGCTACCATGGTGACTCATCTGAAGAACCTGGGCAAAGAAAATTGAAAACCTTCTGGAAAATATTTACCATTCTAGATGCCATTAAAAACATTCATGATTCATGACAGGAGGGCAAAACATTAGCTTGAACAGGATTTTGGAGGAAGTGAATTCAACCCTCATGGATGACTTGGAGGAATGCAAGATTTCAGTGGAGAAAGTAATTGCAGATGTGGTAGAAATAGCAAGAGAACTAGAATTCAAATTGGAGCTTGAATGTTACAGAATACTTGCAATCTCATGATGTAATTTTAACAAACGAGAAGTGCTTCTTATGAATGAGCAAGAAAAGTGGTTTGGTGAAATGGATTCTATTTCTTAGGAAAATGTTGTAAACATTCTTGGAATGGCAGCAAAGGATTTAGAATATTGCAGAAGCATAGTTGATAA
>NW_016806652.1:24840-57257 GCF_001698545.2 Rhinopithecus bieti | reverse complement strand
AAAAAAAAAGGCAGAGTTAAACAAACAATTCACAAAGACAAAATTCTAAGAGAATAAATATAAGGAATTTATACTACATAAATAACCAAAAAAAATTCACGATGATTTGGAGACTAAAAAACATCTAATCAAATACCTCATTATAGAAAATAAAGAAAAGGACATATCCCTAGCAGAGGGATATGGATATCTCTGACTTAACGCTAATTCAAATCTCTGGTTTTGATCCCATCCTATTTCTCTCCACCTGTGTTGCCTCTCCTGTGCCAGAGTAGAAGAAATCCTTATGATGTACACAAAGAATTCATGCATAGGAAATACAGGGAAATGGAGCTGGCTCAAGGGTGTCCCGAGAGCCTTACAAGAAGCACACGTGTGAAGGACACTGTGCAGCAGTCCTGAGGCTCACAGCCCGGCTCCTCACCTTCATGTTCTCCCTGATTCGCTGTTCATTGTAGCTCTTGGCCAGGACCACAACGCCACGCTGCAGCTGGTAGCGCAGGGCAATCAGGGCTGGGGTTCGCTTGTGGCTTTTCGCCAAGGCACAAAGGACTGGGTCCTCCAAGAGAACCGGGGAGTTCTGGTCCACCCTGGAAGGAAAGGCAGAAATGCTGAAGTCCTGAGGCTGGGGATACAGTTTGTTCGGCAGCTCCCTAAACAGACTAAGGCATCCACTCTGCACCAGAGCTTCTCAAGTGAGGCCCCTGAACAGCAACCTCAACATCACCTGGGATCTTGTCAGAAATGCAAATTCTTCCTTCATCCCAAGTCAGCTGTGAGTGAACTCCAGGAAACAGCATGAGCTAATTAAATTTTTTGAAATCGAAACAATGTTTTACATAAAATTCCTGTTGCTCTTATTACCATGGTTTTTCTCGATGGGATCCCAGAGCACTATAGGCAACCAGAACAATGTCTTTTGACTTGCAGAAATCCAGCAGTTTTCTCTGGTTGAGGTAAGGATGACATTCCACCTGCAGATGAGCAAGATGCAAAAGCATCAGATAATCCAAAAGTCATATTAATATTAAAATGACCAAAGTAAAAGAAGCCGAATAATATAGAGCATTAAATCCGAACTGAGAATATTATTGTCAAGAAATGATCTTTTTCATAAAAATAAATTTTATGCCCCTCTCTCCTAAGAAAATAGAAATGCTATTTCTGAGCACAAGCAACTCTATGAACACTATCCTGGTTTCTCCCTAACTCTGACCACTAGAAGGAGACACGGCCAATTTCAGAGCTGGGATGAAGTAAGATTCTTTGAGCTTTGGGCATCATATCGTGCCAGAAATCAAGAATTTGCTCAAAGAGTCATGAGAGCAGGTCTGAAAGACAAAAGAACTAGATTCCTAATTAATAACCAAAACGTATACATATATATGTATGCTTTCTAATTCATCTAACTTATACATATCATATATGCCATCTATGAGATACATATATATCCATATATAATGGATGAACTAGAAAACATACATATATGTATAAATACTGATAATTTTAACAATCTTTCATTACTTTTCCTTTTTGTATGATGGATTTGTATGGTGACATCTCAAATGTCACCAGTGGGTTTCCTATGAAACAAGTGCTTTTGTCTTTTAGACCTACCCTCAGGAGTCTTTGATCAAATTCTTCTTTCATATATATATATACATACACACACACACACACATACATACATATATACCTACTGAGTAGACATGAGCATTGAAAATAAGTAAAATGAATTAAAAGCATAGGATAAAAATCCATGAGTCTATAGTAATTAGTGAGAGAATGAGAAAAAGAACACAAATATTTGTCTACTCTGATGGTGGTCATTATAGTAATTACATTCTCAGTACATTGCTAATTGAAGGAAGACATTAACTTTTACCCGGACTTAGCGGAATAATAGTATATTACTTTTACTTGTTGAGAAACTATTTTTAGTAAAATGTCAGGTAAGAGTAGTTAAACAAGTGGTTAAAATTGAAAATTTTCTGTAAAAAACCCAAGGAAATAACAAACAAGAAAACAGAAATACAACACAAAAAAATTCAAATCACTGATGTATACTCAATCATATGTGAAAATTTGTCATGGAACTATGACTTCTTCTGTCAATAATTATACCCCAGCAGATTACTAGTAATCGTTAAAGAGAAAACATGTGTTAAAAACAACAGATCTGACCATCGTTAGTTTAACCAAGTTTTTAAAACTAGCTTCACCGCTAGTGGGGCATTCTGTGATTGTATGCAGTCTAGTGTGATGCAGTTTGAAAACACGGCATGATAAAACATTTTCTTGCCCCAAAGGTTTAAACCAACGTAATAAAACACTCTCATCTAACTTCTAATTTACAGAAACCTTCAATAACTGGGAAAAACAAGTTAACTGATATCAAAATACAATGGTATAAAAACAACTGAATTCTGGTTAAAAAAAGAAGAGCCACAAAAGACATTTTGATTAAACAATGGAAAATTCAAATATGGACTGGATACCAAATGACGTGAGGGCACTGTAGATGATGTTCTTAGATACAGTAATGACACTGTAACTGGGAGAATATCTTCATTCCTGTGACATGCTTGGAGAGGTCTCCAGGGGTCAATTGGCATCTTTACAATTTACCTTGAAAAGGTTCTAGAAACATTATATATATTTATGCAAATATATCCCTATATAACACTGCAAAATGTTAGTAATTTTGAACATAAATGGTAACATGGGCCTCCAGTAGTATTTTTATCAAATTTTTGGAAAGTTTGAAAATTGCCATATTAAAATATTGGGGAACTACTAGTATTAAAACCACATTAATTTCTCATTGCTTTTATGTAATTATCATGGCACCATATCATTATACCAAATTCACACATTTTATACATTATGTATTTCTACTGTTGATTTTTACTCATTAACTCTAAATTTTTAAAAATGAAATAAAACAAAAAAGTATAAGGTACTGGGAAAGGTGTGGTGACTTTAATGCTGAAATGTGTGTAACATTTGGGGACAGGCAATTTGATCAAGGAGGCCTGGAATCATCAATCAGGATGCAAGGAAAAGATGGAATTATGTCTAGGCTATGAAAGAACCACGCACAGAATAGATGTGTTTAAGCAGCTGATTGCATGACAGACTCCAAAGAACAGCAGCAGACTAGGAGCGGGGCAGTCATTGGTCAGCTCGATGTTCTACTGAACCTTCCTCAGTGTTGATTTCATCCACTGTGAACAGATATCTCCATAAACATGTCAGTTTCTCTTTCTACCATGGATGACCTTCATTGTCTGCAGATAATTTTTAGCGTATCTATGCCCTTGGTCAAGGAGTGTGAAAGCAGAGATACCAAGAAGCACTGAGACATCTGAACCCCATGGAAATCCCTAGTATTTCTCTTCTCTTGCTCTCACTCTCTCCTTATGTACTGCTCATTCCATCTTTTCATGGCTTCATATCTATGCACAATTTCCTCCAAATCAACTTGACCCATCCACTCTCTGGTCATCTTTCATAGCTTAGGGGTAAGTCCACCTTTCCCTGAATCTAATTGACAATCCTTGGCCTCCTTGATTGAACTGACTTCCCCTAAATATAACTCACAATTCAGCATCAAAGTTGCAGCACCTTTCCATAAGACTTTTCTAAGCTGGGTACCAGTAGGAGCCCTCTATGCCCTTCTAGACAGAGGCTTTGCTCTCTAGAATCTTCTCTTTTACAAAGATCAGTGGGACTAAATGAATGGATACTTGGCAATAGGACAGAAAGAGGGGCATGAAGAGCAGAAAAGACAGGAGGCTGAGGGCGCTCACCTGGTTGCAGACAGGTTTGTACTTTAGCCCTGGCTTGTTGAGGATCATTTCCAGCTGCCTGCGATTGAAGTTGGACACCCCGATGGACTTGGCCAATCCTGCATCTTTACATTTTTCCATGGCCTGGGAAAAAGGAATTGTGAGGTGTCATTAGCGTAGTCAACCGAAGATCAAGATAAATGTGACACAGAACTGTGAAAGAAACAACTGTCTAGATATGACAATCAAACTATGTAGCCGTGGTTCTTAAAAGGGAGAAAATAAAACAGAAAATTGGGGAAGAAGATAGTGATTGCAAGAGTAAGAATTTGTTTCCTCCTTAGGAAACTGGAGAGTCTAGTGCACAGGCAAGGAAAGAAATCCCAGTCCTCCTTACCCCCAACCCTTCTCCTCCACTTCTCTCTTTTGTATGCCTGTCATTTCTTTTTCATCACTGCTCACAAAAACTACCTTTGTAAAGCTCCTAAGGTTTTGATCCAATGGTGCGTTTTCCATTCTTGTACTTGGAAGATAGGAACCAGATGTCTCCTATCTCATCTTTCTTATCTGTGCTCTCCTCCAAGCACTCACCTCCCACGTAGCACAGAGATCCACTGTGTCAAATAGTAGTTTTCCATTTTCATCTTTTGGGATCAGTTCCTCACCTGGCTGAAGTAGAAGCAGTCAATTTAGTGATGTCACAAATCAATTTCTCCACATAAATTTCCCCACACATAGCCATGCTCTGAGGTACATTTAAGGACACTAATCCTCCTTGAGGTAGGTGACGCAATGCTCCTGAGAGTGATATGTACAAAGTGTGCTACATATGAAGGTATAAGGAATGTCTTCAGGAGAGAGACTTCTTCTAATCTCTTATAACTATTATATGTATAAATAAATACCATCTTTCTGGTTGGTAATGGAGTGTCATCATTGACTTACATTACTTTCTTCTGCTCCTATAATTTTCTCTGTGACAATACCTCTCTTCAACTGCAAAAGACCTTGATATCCAGGAATAAAGGATTGTACTTTTGACCCAGATGCCACTATCAGAGTTCTTTATCTCCCTGAATATGTGATGTTCCATGGACAGGACCATGAACCAATCATGGTCCATGGAGGTGTTTTCAAGGCTAGTTTGGAAGTTGGGAGATGCACAGGAGCTCACAGTAATGACCATGAGCCTGAAAGTGCTCCAAAGCCATAAATGCCACCAATGAAAAAGGTTGGAACAAATATTTAAAAGCTTTTGTAATAAAGCAGAGATAAGGATGGAGAAAGGATACATTTTTAGAGATTTTATCAAATTCTTAATGTAGCCATGGCTTTGACTTCCCATTTTTATATCTAATACACCCTTGCATTAACTAGTCTGAGTAGTTTTCTGTAACCTTAAAACAAAAGTTATGAATGACACAAGAATTCATGGCTAAGCAAAAATAAAAACTCCAGTGTGAAAAAAGAGGAAGCAGAAGCAACAAGGTTTTCCATGAAGGTTTGTAGTTTAAGACACACCCGGACTGAATTCTTGCCCCTTGAAAAGATGCAAGAAGATGGAAACTCATTGTTCACCCTACGTGCAACAGCTTTTCTGGACACCACAACTTCATGAAACTCTGTGTCTGTGAACATCCCAAGAGGTGAACTCAGGAGTCATAACTAAGACCTTGTGCCTTCAACGAGATGATTGTCACTTCCTCAAGTTTTTGAGGCAGAGGCTTTGAGGATTCTGCACTCTCTTTTCTTGTACACATGCATCACAGAAGTATGGATTCAAAATGTATTCAACAGAAAGGGAATTAGGAGTTATGTTTAGGGCTCTTCTTCCATGTTATAATCCCTATGTCCTCCTAAGAAAATGCTTAGTTCAAATATCCATGAAAACAATCTAGGAAAATGCTTAGTTCAAATATCCATGAGAACAATATTTATGCTGACAACAAAAGTGAAATAAATTTGATCACAAAGCTGCCTACCTTTACAGACACTGGAAAATGAATAAGATAGAGGTCAACATAGTCCAATTGAAGATTTTTCAGTGACCTTTCCAAGGCTGGTCGGACCAACTCTGGTCGATGGGAGTTGCACCAAAGCTGCA
This sequence comes from Rhinopithecus bieti, assembly GCF_001698545.2. Taxonomy (NCBI): domain Eukaryota; kingdom Metazoa; phylum Chordata; class Mammalia; order Primates; family Cercopithecidae; genus Rhinopithecus; species Rhinopithecus bieti. Next base: position 51,362 of record NW_016806652.1, on the reverse strand, counting down.
GAGGTGAGAGAAAGGAAGTTGTGTAATGAAAACATGAGCCAATTTTACTAGTTTGCTCCACCTAATATTTAGACATTTTCTACTACTTCACATTGACCACAGGTAAACTTATTCTCTCTCTTCTTGTGATGCCTTTTGTTCTGCCATATCCTGATGAACTTTGTAATATGTTGGATATATTGTTAGTACATATATTGAATGAAAGAGTGAAATTACTCAAAGGGTAAAAATTGTTATCAAATCATAAGCATACCCATTATCTGAATTATCTTTGGTATGTTTTACAACACATTAGTAGTGTAATTATTTCATCTATTCAGCCCAATGGGCAAGACTAAGTATCTTTGAGGTTGAGAAGCATAGGAAGCAAACACAGTTTTTAATATGTCAACTTGGGCTGGACACAATTTGAGACAATGTAGGCATTATTATTTAATACTCAGAGAGCTTGCTTATATTGCTTTCTCTCTCTGTATGATCAACATAATAATGGAAACTGAGAATCGTAACAAATGTAAGAAACTCACCCAGGAGGTAAGTAATAATATAATATGATTAGGATTCTTTCTGATTCTATATTCTATGTTAAACCATACTGATCTGTGCTGAGCTCAGAAAGGCACTTTGATCATGAATTGGAACACTGCAAAGATGAGAAAGTCATCTTCATTTCCTGCTTTTGATTTTAGTTTTACTACATGAATAATTGTGAATAAATTGAAATAAATAAGCACAATTCACCCTCAACTATGGATCCAGTCATAGAATTGCCACCTCCACACAATCACCATAAACACATGTGCACACAAGCTCATCATAGGCACAGTACCTTTGAAGTGTAGAATATGTCTTCTCTCTTCACACTGCCCTCTGCAATCTTGCTTCGGATGGCCAGTCCAACATGCTCCTCATTATTGTATAAATGAGCAGAATCAATATGGCGGAACCCAGCTTCTATTGCCAATTTGGTGGCCTCTAGAGCTTTATTTTTAGGAACCTGGGGGAGCAACCAAAGGTAGTATTTTCTGACTAATGTGCCTGAGGGTTGGTTCAGGCACAAGCAGCGACGTTCACAAAAATCAGCTTTTCCTCCTTTCTTGGATGAGTTCTATACGTAGAATCATAAGTCCATCCCAGTCAGCCTGGGTCTTTCCCAGTTAGTAATAAAGGTTGGGCATAGCAGGAACTTCTGCAGTCCCAGAAAATCACTGCTTGATCACTAACTTGGAAGTGTCCCCAAAATAATTTCAGGTTCAGTGATTTTGTTTGAAAAAATTAACAGGACGCAACCTATAGTTATAGATATAATCTTAATTATTTTTAGTATGGTGAAATTAACACGAGGAATGGCCGGGCTCGGTGTCTCACGCCTGTAATCCCAGCACTTTGGGAGGCCGAGGCGGGCGGATCATGAGGTCAGGAGACCGAGACCACCCTGGCTAACACGGTGAAACCCTGTCTCTACTAAAAACACAAAAAAACTAGCCGGGCGTGGTGGTGGCGCCTGTAGTCCCAGCTACTGGGGAGGCTGAGGCAGGAGAATGGCATGAACCCGGGAGGCGGAGCTTTCAGTGAGCCGCGATCGCACCATTGCACTCCAGTCTGGGCGACAGAGCGAGACTCCATCTCAAAAAGAAGGAAAGAAAGAAGAAAAAGGAAAGAAAGAAAGAGGGAGAGAGAGAAAGAGAGAAAGGAAGGAAGGAGGGAGGGAGGAAGGGAGGGAAGGAAGGAAGGAAGGAAGGGAAAGAAGGGAAGGAAGGGAGGGAGGGAGGAAGGGAGGAAGGGAGGAAGGAAGGAAGGAAGGAAGGAAGGAAAAGAGAGAAGGGGAAATAGCCACATGGAAGGAATTATGAAGGAATACAGTGTAAGTTCCTGTGATTCCTCTCCCACCATGTTGCTGCATAGAACGCTCTGACTTTATCCAGCATCACATTTTGTCAAATGTATGTGAACTGTTGTCTACAAGAGATGCTCTCTACATACTCCATTACTAAGATTTTGTCTGGGACTGCTTACATTGACTCACTCTGCCTAGCAGACACAAAACTTCCAGTCTCTAAAAGGAAAGCAGGTGCACAGAAACTCCACAGTTTGCACAAGCAGTTACTTATAGCCACCATTCTTATAAGTTAGGAAATACCGAGAAATCTACCTTATCAGATACCAGCTGGTTTATATTGGAAACAGGCCTATCTATGGATAGCAGTCTATTATGTTAAGTCTTTTCTACCCAGCCTTTGGCCATTCTGTCTACATGACAGAACTAAATACTAGGAGTAGAGATATATACTCTAAGGATATTGATTTGTATATTCAAGAAATAGACTGCAGGGAGTAAGTGATTAGCAAAATGGGGTTCAGCTCCATAAATTCAAGGCAACTCTTTTAGGAAACATGATTGCAGTGAAAGTTACAATTATTGACTTACATAACAAATGTGGCTACAGATTTGAAAGTATATCTTTTAAATGACAAAACAGAAACAAAGCAAACTGTTTTCCTATCTTAAGAGTATTTCTGAGGCTTTCTTTTTCCCACAAAATTACAAGGAACTAGATACTGGGTCTCACAGCCCACGCCTCATACCATCCTTGACCATTTCTTTGTTGTGCGAGCACTCAAAGGCTTACCAAAGCTGGAGCTTCAGTGGTGTTCTCATCTTTACTTCCTCTCCGTGACAATTTATATTAAAGTAAACCACTCCTGTCAATGGCCTTCAAAATGTCCCTTTGTAAATACTTAAAGATGAGAAATGCGAGACTCAAATTTTATATAACTAGTCCCTATTCACACACATTGTATTCCCACGACAGTCTTGAGATACAAGTTTTCCTCCAGTGTAGAAATAGCTAAGTCTAGAAAATAAAATCTATTCCATTAATTTTCTCGTCAGAGAAACAAGAAATTTCTCTGTTACAGTATTTTTATACAAATCTGACCCATATTAACAAAGACAAAGAATTTAAACTTCCCTTGTTAGGTTTTACTTTTTTTTTTTTCTTAAAATGAGGATATTTTATTGTTTCAGGTAATTTTCCCAGAGCTGAGAGTAGCACATGGGAAATTCTCTTTAGTCCAGCTCTAGTATTACAGTTGGGTGCTCAAGGCCGCCCAACAGAACAGTGATACTCTCCCAACAGATTTCATGCAACCCGTCTCCACTAACTTTTGCCATTAATATTCCTCTGAATTGTGTCTTCTTGGAAGAAGTAAATATCTGTTCAACTATACAAAGAAACAGAGAAACCACTCCCATTGCAATCAATCTTCAAGAGAGGGAGCAGGCAGGCCGTGTTCTTTCTGCTGAGTTTTATAGACTCTGACAAGCTGTGAAACAAACATAAACAGAAGACAAAGCAGTGCCCCAAATAAGCAGTAGATGACCCTGTGACCAGACTGCATTGCAGAACAAAGACTGACGTTTAAAGGGGAGTCATGCAGAGTAACTTGGGAACACAAGCCTGATAACCTGGTCAGCTTCCACTTACTCTAGCTTCCACTTATTCTAGCTTTGCTCCTTTAAACTCTCAACACTAAAAACATTACTATTACCTCTGCAGGCGCATAGGTGCCAAATCCCAGGACAGGCATGAAGTGACCATCATTCAGCTTCACACACTGATGTTTCGAATCCATTTCTGTCACTGGCCTGGTTGGCAAATGTGTCTTTCTTCCTCCCTCACAGGCTATAAGAGCAATGAGCAGGCAACGCCCCTGGACACACTGTCTGCTTGTTAACCAATGGCATGTGAGAGGAGGGACAGAGGCAGTCTTACATAAGCTATGATAAAAATTGAATCCAGTTCAACTGCTTCTTATCTGAGAAAATTCCTAATTATTATACAGTTATGATACACTCATTAATTTCTCTCTGAAGTATTTTTGCTATTTCAAATCTCTATTTATGAGACAGAAATTATTCAAAGAGATTTGTAGAACAAATTGTGAGTTTACATAAGACTATAGAAACCTCCAGCTACAAAGCTCTTTTTTGTTTGTTCCATGGTGATGTTCCTTCTGTATTTTGCATTATTTGAAATGATTAATTTTCGTTTTTCTCTCTCTCACACAGTTTAAAGGAATGACTAATGAGCATTTCATTAAAATATTGCCCTCAATTAAAAATTAAAGTTAATTTTATTTATTTATTTTTTGAAATGCAGTCTCGCTCTGTTGCCCAGGCTGGAGTGCAGTGGCACAATCTCGGCTCACTGCAAGCTCTGCCTCCCGGTTCACAACATTCTCCTGCCTCAGCCTCCCAAGTAGCTGGGACTACAGGCACCCGCCACCACGCCCGGCTAATTGTTTTGTATTTTTATTAGAGACGGGGTCTCCCTGTGTTAGCCAGGATGGTCTCAATCTCTTGACCTCGTGATCTGCCCGCCTCGGCCTCCCAAAGTTCTGGGATTACAGGCATGAGCCACTGTGCCTGGCCTAAAGTTAAAAGTTTTAAATGCATTACTGTTTTCATCAGCAAATTTATTGTTTCTTTCTTATTAGCCTTGTAAGAGAAATATCCCTTCCTGATGAAGGTGCAGTCCTGATAAAGTTGTAATCCTGATGTGGGTGTAAATAAAAAATAAAATTTGATGTGGTTTTATTGGAGGATTTCTTTTTTTTTTTTTTTTTTTTGAGACGGAGTCTTGCTCTGTTGCCCGGGCTAGAGTGCAGTGGCCGGATCTCAGCTCACTGCAAGCTCCGCCTCCCAGGTTTAAGCCATTCTCCTGCCTCAGCCTCCGGAGTAGCTGGGACTACAGGCACCCGCCATCTCGCCCGGCTAGTTTTTTTGTATTTTAGTAGAGACGGGGTTTCACCGTGTTAGCCAGGATGGTCTCGATCTCCTGACCTCGTGATCCACCCGTCTCGGCCTCCCAAAGTGCTGGGATTACAGGCTTGACCACCGCGCCCGGTCTGGAGGATTTCTTATTAACAGTTTTTGGACTTTGGATATAATTTGTAATATGTAAACTGTGCCTTATCTTATTTGTCTTTTCCAGCTAGTTTTATAAGTTACTACCAAAAGTAACAAGCCAAAACCTGATAACAATTAGATATACTTTATAATATTGTTAAACATTATTCATAAAGAAAAACTGGTAACTAATGACATATAAACTGGTGAATAATCCTCACATGGGATAATTTTTACTTTATCCTCCCTTTGGAGGGCAGGTTAGAACATGAATGTAATTTGCACGATGCATGATTCACATCTTGGAGTAGTCACAACTTGCAGTGCCCTGATTGCTTCTATTGGCTTTTTCATAAAACAAACAGAAATTGAAACATAGGTAAATTGTTATACATTGACATAAATGTAATATTATAAAGATATGGAAATTTTTCACAGAGGATAATTTCAACAAGATGGTGGATTATAAGACTCCCATATGACTCATGGAAACATCAGAAAATATCTAAAATTGAGTGAAATAAACTTATTTATTTATGGAGTGGCTCAGTAGAGATTCAGGGTGACTCTGCACATACAGATGTTATAGGCAAAAGACTAGGGGAAGAGACATGCAATAGTCCATCTAAGTCATTGAGGAGAAACTGGGATGCAAAATTTTGTAATAGCAAGTGATTCAAAAGCCATTGGTTATTTGGTGAAAAATAAAATGGCAAACACAATCCATGTAGGTGCATGTTCAGAAACAAACTAAGAAGGACTTGAGGTTTTATGTAGGGCTGATGCCTTGACTGAGAACCTGCCACACATATGAGTTGATGACTGTCATGACAGAACAAATCTATATGCAGTTACAAAGATGTTTTATTTTTTCAAATGCCCAGTTAAATAAAATAACAAGGCATACAGGCCGGATGCGGTGGCTCACACCTGTAATCCCAGCACTTTGGGAGGCCAAGGAGGGCAGATCACAAGGTCAGGAGACTGAGAGCATCCTGGCTATCATGGAGAAACCCTGTCTCTACTAAAAAAAAAAATAGCCGGATGTGGTGGTGCATGCCTGTAGCCCCAGCTACTCGGGAGGCTAAAGCAGGGGAATCACTTGAACCCAGGAGGCAGAGGTTGCAGTGAGCCGAGATGGAACCACTGTACTCCAGCCTGGTGACGGAGCAACACTCCGGCAAAAAAAAAAAAAAACAAAATAAAATAAGAAGGCATACAAACAAACAAGAAATCACAGTCCATTATGGGAAAGAAAATAAATCAGTAGAAATCATTCCTGAAGAATCACAGGCATTAAAATTAGTAGAGAAGCATTTAAACAGCTGTCTTAAATATGCTAAAATTGCTAATGAAAACTATGGATTAAGAACTACAGAAAATCTGAAAAAAATAAGAAAATCAAAATATAGTCATAATACAGAAACTATAAAAAAGAAAAGGAAACAAATTGGAGCTAAAAAAAATATACCTGAATGAAAAACTCACCAGCGGGTGGTTCAATAGCAAATGTGAGAAGGTTGAAGATATGTTCAATGCACATAGGGATACCGCACTTGAAATTCCTGCGTCTGAGGACAGGAAACAAGAATAAAGAAATGGGAACAGGTCCTATGAGACTTATGGGACACCTTCAAGCCAACCAGTATGATAGTATTGGATTCCCAGAAGGAGAAGTGCAAATCCATGATGGTAGAGAGATTATTTGGAGAATAAAATCATCAAAACTTTTTCAAATTGGTTAAAGACAAGAATCTACAAATTCAGGCAACTTAAAGAACTGCATATAGCATAAACTCAAAGAGACTCAGACCTGTATGTGTTATCATCCAACTCTAAAAGCCAGACAAAGAGAGAATCTTTACATAGCAAGAGATTTTGGGAAGCTGAGGTGGGCGGATCACCTGAGGTCAGGAGTTTGAGACCAGCCTGGCTAACATGGTGAAACCCTATTTCTACTAAAAATACAAAAAATTGGCTGGGCATGGGGGTGCACACCTGTAATTCCAGTTACTTGGGAGGCTAAGCCAGGAAAATAGCTTAAACCCAGGATGCGGAGGTTGCAGTGAGTCGAGATTGTACCATTGTACTTCAGCTTGGCCAACAAGAACAAAACTCCACCCCCTAAAAAAAATAAAGAAAGAAAACAAAACAAAACAAAACAAAAAGTAGGAAGAGAAACATGACTCATGGGGTATAAGGTTTCCTGGACAAGGTAATCCACAGATTTCTTATGAGAGTCTTTGGAGGTTATAGTAGGTGATATATTTAAGGTGATCAATCAAAAAAAAATTTCACCCAATAACTCCATATTTGGCAAAAAATTATTATTATTACTATTATTATTTTTATTGTTATTTTGAGACAGAGTTTTGTTCTGTCACTACGCTGGAGTGCAGTGCTGTGATCTCAGCTCATTGCAGTGGTATGATCTCAGCTCATTGAACCTCCCAGGTTCAAGCAATTCTCCTGCCTGAGCCTCCTAAGTAGCTGGGACTATAGGTGTACACAACCATGCCCAGCTAATTTTTGTATTTTTAGTAGAGACAGGGTTTCACCACGGTAGCCAGGATGGTCTCTATTTCTTGACTGTGTGATCCACCCACCTTGGCCTCCCAATGTGCTGGGATTACAGGCATTAGCCACTGCACCCAGCCAAATTATTTCTTAAAAACAAAAAGTTATTAAGGCTATGTGATGTAAAAGCTGCAGGAGTTCATTGCCATTAGAACTGCTCTACAAGAAATGCTAAAGAGAGCAATTCACTTTGAAATGAACGAATTTTAGACAGCAACATGAAGTCATATAGAATTATAATGACCTCTCGTAAAGGTAAGTAAGTGTATGAAAAACGTGGAAACATGTATTTATGAAATTTGCTTTTTACTCTCATTTTCTTCAAGATTTACTTTACAAATGTGCACAAATAAGAATACATTTCTGTTAACATATGCACCATGTATAAAGTTGTAATTAGTGACATCGATAATGTGAAGTGGAAACATAGCTGTGGAAAAGTAGAGTTTTTGAATGGAATTGAAGTTAAATTCACATTGGGATTTCAAAGTGGAGGGTATAACTATGGGATACAGTATGTCATTTCAATGGTAACTACAAAGAAAATAATTACAGACTATGCACAAGATAAACTGAAACGGGAATCCAAATTTTAGCAAGAAATCATAGACACCCCAAAATATTGTTAGTTGAGGATATAAAGGACAAAAAGCTGAAGACATAAACTTCTTTCTTACATACAAAATCCAATCAGTTTATCTCAAGAATCTCCAAAGCCTTATCAGGTTTAGAATCAACTTAAACGTCTAAAATGCAAAGATTTATCTGAGATCCAAGACAAATTTCTATCAGCTATGAGCCGGTAAAATAAAAAACAAGTTATTTACTTCCAAATCACAAAGGTTTTATAGGCAGTAGTTGAACAATCTCATTTCAGAAGGGAAATATCAGTTGAAAGAGAAGAAGAAGAGGCTTCATGCAAGTCATAAACTCAACAGGGCAGAAATTAAATCTTAAAGCTGCAGAATCATCTTCCTGACTCCATATCCTTCTTTCTGGGCACACTGGTGCCAGGGGTAGGCTTCTGGGGCTTTGGGCAGCACTGTACCTGTGGCTTTGCAGGGTGCAGCCCACATGGCTGCTCTCACAGTTTGGAGTTTAATGCCCCTGGCTTTTCCAGGCTGAAGTTGCAAGCGGCTGGTAGATTTATAATTCTGGAATTGTTAGGGGTGAGACCTTTCTCCCACAGCTTCGCTACACAGTGCACCATGGGGACCCTCTGCAGAGCTCCAGCCACATATCATTGCTCAACACTGCCTAAATAAAAGCTCTACGTTGGGGCTCCAGCCCCGGAACAGGATTCCCTCTGGACATCCAGGACTCCTGACACACTGTCTGAAATCTAGGTGGCAACTGCCAAACCTCAACCACTCTTATGCTCCAGAGAGCTCAGGCTCAAAGCTCCCCTCTTCTATTTGTCACTCTCTACTCAGCATTTCCTCCAGTGACCAAGTGTGTGTCATGCACCTTGCCAAGGCTCAAAGGGTACCTTGTACACAGGGGCTTCTGCCTGACTAGTGTGGGTCATGGAGTCGACAAGAACTAAAACTTTCCACAGCTTGTATACAATCGGGGGGAAAGAAACTGATCTCAGGAGACCACAGGAATTCTCAGTCCTATAGGTGAGGGAGAGGGGGAGGAACATGAGGAAAGGAAGATGGGAAGAGGGAAGAAAGCAGATGGAAGATGGAAGACCGGGGAGGAAAGAAGTGGGATGTCCTTGAGTCATGCATAAAGAACGCTCATGTGCCTCAAGTAAATAACTGATCCTAATTTCTTCTCACTATTTTTTCTGAAAGAGTGTTACAGTTTGCAAAGAACTTGAATATTTTCTCAACAAATATATATTGATATGATACTTCAAACAAAATGATGTTTGCCAGCACTGTTTATCCTGAGATTTCCTGTTTGGTTGACTCAATTCTCTGGGGTGAAGAGGATCTATGTGAAGAAGAAGGGGTACACTTGAGCCTCACAGAGGTTTGTGGGTGAAGTCATGTGAGAGGCTGTGGAAACTCACAGCTTGCTGCATTGCTGTGGAAAATGGTGGGATGCCAAAAGCCGTGCAGGAGGAAAAAGGAAGAGCTGGGAGGCTGTAGAGGGTGATCTCCCAGCAAAGGCCCCACCCTCCAGCCTGGATAACTGTGCCCCTAAATGAGAACAGGCATTTCAGTTTTCACACCCCCAAAATTTGCCTTTTGGCCCACCGCGCCTCCAGTCTGCCCCTATATAAACCCCCAAACCTAAGATCCAGGGCAGAACAGCAGGTGAGGAGACAAGGAGGCAACCAGATGGACGGCAGAACAATGACACAAAGAAAGAGAGAAGAGGAGGGACATTGGACACTGAAAGGAGTTTGGCCTTGGGGGATTGGAGAAGAGTCTGGCCACTGGGCAGCCTGACTCCATGGGAAGATCACCTTCCTACTCCTTTCCCCCATTCCAGCTCCCCATCCATCTTGTTGAGAGCTGCCTCCACCACTCAATAAAATCTTGCACTCATCATTAGAGTCCACATGTGATCTGACCCTTCTGGGATGCCTGGCAAGTGCTTGGGATATAGAAAGCTGTCACACTGGCCCTCTGCCTTTGAGATAAGTCAGAGAGTCCACGGAGCTGCAGACTGAAGCCGTCTGCAGAAGGCAAAGCTGAAAGAGCTTTGTAACACTGTGGCTGCAGGCACCCAGCCCTAGACCCTATCATGAAGTCAGAGCCCAAAGCGCTTGCCCTAGCCTGTGCACCTGCCCATCTCCATGCTCCCCCTCCCTCAAGGAGTTTGAACAGGTGAGCCACACCCCTGTCACAAGTCCTGCAATGTGAATCAGAAAACTGTCTCATTTCACATACAAATCTGTTAGCACCATATCAAGAAGTCGGAGGAATGGTAAGCGCTGGGGGTCGCCCAGGAGAGTCTGTAACTTCTCTCTTCTTTTCCTGACTCTTCTTCTGTGTATTGATGTCATCCTCAGGCTGAGTGGAGGGGGCTGCAGCAATTTTAGAATTCCCAGGGCAATAGGACAAGAGCCACTTGAAGAAGAGGGGCTGCCGAATCTTAAAATCTTCTTTCTTGATGTGAGAGAAACCTTCTCAGAAGCCTGCAGCACAGTCCCTCTCATGTGGCATTGGCTAGGGCTGGGTTGCAGCACTCTTCCCACTGTAGCTCATGCCGAGGGCAAGGAAATAAACATGAGTGACCGTACCAAAGCTTTTGTAGTAAAATGCATGTTGGTGATAATACAATCCTAACCCCTAAAACCATAATGAAAAATTGGTATTTTCAAAAAGTTAGACATTTGCAACCTTGCTCATACCTCAAAATAGCTTTGCAAGTTTTTAAAACAACTGGAAATAAATCAGTCTTAAATGTAAGACCTGAGACTATCAAGTGCTAGAAGAAAATCTAAGGAAAACTTATTGGGGCAAAAAATTCTTAAGTAGGTCCTGGCAAGGAACTCAGACTAAATTAAATCAATGAGCTTCTCTAAAGCAAAAAACAAACAAACAAACAAACAAACAACAGAGAACAGATGACCTACACAATGGGGAAAATAATTGCAAACAGTGAATCTAACAGGGGACTGACATCCAAAATTTATAAGGAACTCAATCCAACAACAACAATTACAAGGAAACCCAAATAACCTCTTTAAAATTCATCAAAGAGCAGAGGTTTCCCAACCCATGGCTAGGCACTCCTATAGGCACTTAATATCTGCCCACTGGATCCTCCTTCTTCCACTGATGGAGACTCAGAAGGTTGTGAGGCTGGGAAATTATTGGGTAAATACAATGGACATTATTCAGGTGATGGCTACACTAAAAGCCCAGACCTCACCACTGTGCAATGTATCCATGTAGCAAACTGCACTTGTAAACTTTAATTTTATACAAATCCAAAAATAAAATAAGTGAAACATGGTAATACCTAAACTTTTCTACTGATCAAATGAATAACAATCTGTGGTGTAGGATTTTAGCTTTTGGCAAGATGGTCTACAAAAATACAAGCAGGGCAATTTGTTCTGGGTGTACCCACATTGATCCAGTTTGGTTGCTATAAGCACAGATGAATAGGTACAAGGACAAGAGACCCCAACCAGCAGAAACCCTAAAGAGAAATCTAGAGAGAATGAATGTAGTCTGAGGATTTCAATTTAGCTTATTATGTAAGCAAATCTGAATATGTAGACCCGTGTGGAGGTTGAAAGAATGGAAAGAGGAAAGATGAGAGACCCAATGACTGCAACCCTTAATGAATCAAGAACTTGATGAACTGATGTGTAGTGAAAATCAGAGTAAGAGGCTTCATTAGTATGAAGTGTGTTAAAGGTTCATAGACAGAGCAGTTACAAGTAATTCTTTGTCGGTACAAGTTCTAACCTGGAAGTAGTTGCCTGAAGTATAATCTAGGTATGACTAGAAACTCTCAGTTGTTGAGAATGTAAAGAACAGAAATGCTGCAGTTTTCCGCATGTTCAGTGAAAAAAGACATCCACAATTCCATTATTCTAATGTAAGGAAGTGTGTGAAGAGCACAAAGTCAGAGAAGGCCCCAGTGGCCCTGAGGGCTCATCTGGTTGTAGGTGGGCTTGTACTTGGGTCCTGGCTTGTCTGAGGATCAGTTCCAGCAGGTAGTGATTGAAAATGGACACCCTGACGGACTTGGTTAAACCTGCATCTCTGCATTTCTCCATGGTCTAGGGAAGAAGGAAATGGGTGTAGATCTTGAATGTAGCTTGACTTTGTCATTTGTCATTAAACCTTTTCTTTAGTGTGGTAAAATATATATAACATACAGTTCATCATTTAACCATTTTAAAACATATAGTTGATTGGCATTAAGTCCATCCACCTTATTGAGCAAGCATCACCAGTACACATATACTACAATTTTAGTCATCCCAACCTAAAACTCTACCCATTAAACAACTACCCATTTCCCCCTTATTTCATTCTCTGGCAACCACCATTCTACTTCATGTCTTTCATTTAATTATTCTAGGCACCTCACATAGTTGGACTCATACAGTATTTGTCCTTTTGTGTCTGGCTTATTCAGCATAGTAACATGTCCTCAAGGTTCAACCATATTTTACGCAAATCTGAATTTCATTCCTTTTTAAAACTAAATAATGTCTGTTTGTGTGTAGACACTACACTCTGTTTATCCTTTTATTTGCTGATGCTCACTTGCATTTTCACCTTTTGATTATTGTGAATAGAATTATGAATAAGGTGATTGTGAATAATAACATTGCTTCAAAAATATCTATTTTAGTTTCTGCCTTTAATTTCTTTAGATATTGTGAGGCCCAAATATCTGAGACATGCTCCAATCAATTCAGAAATTTATTTTGCCAATGCAAAACCTCTCTCCTATTGTCCAGGCTGTCCTCTGCTATGGTTACTGGGCTTGTTCTCAGCACAAAGGTCGCAATGTTGTGTTATACTTTCCAAGTGAGCCTTTGGTCCTTTTCTTTTTATATATTTTTGCAAGACAGTTAATGAGGCATCTCATCCAAAATGCATGCTATGATGAGTATATTTTGGCATTGGGTGAACAAGGTGTGTTGGAACCCAAACCAAGCCTTCATCATTTACTTTTCAACCTTGCTTATCCTGAATACATCCTCTGTCCTTGGCAGCCTTTTTAATCCTCGAGAGTATCCTGGGATTTGAAAGCTGTCAGATCTGTTTGGGAAATTAAAGGTGCCTGGACCTCAGCACTGCTTTGGTTGGGTGCCTGGCTGTTCAGTCAGTAAAAATGTTCCCTCTAGCTAGATTGGAATTCCTGTGCTGATGGCCTGGACAATGCATCACAGCTATTTCCCTTGGGGTTGTCACCACCTTCAATAGTCCCAACATGGCTTTGCATATTTAATTTTAGTATTATCTGCCTTTAGCAGTCCCCTTTCCTTGCGAATAGCTCTGTGTGCACGGACTATCATGAAAGAATATTTGGAATCAGTTTAGATATTTTTTCTCTTCCCCTAGGTCAGTTGCAAGGCTCTCATAAGGGCGATTTACTCAGCCTTTTGCCCAGAAGTCCCTGTTGGGAGAGTTCTTGCAGCTATTACCTCTAAGAGAGTCACTATAGCCTAGACAGCATTCCTCCTTCTGTTGGTGACTAGGCTGCTTCTGTCCACAAAGACCATCAAGTCTTCACCCTGGAGGGCTGTGTCCTTCAGATCTGGTCGACTGGGTGACTCTTGATCTATAACCGCTAGGCAGTTGTGCACTAGTTCCTTTGGTTGTCCAGTACGTGTCAACAAAGTGGCAGAGTTTAAGGCTCCAGTGGCGTATAGTTTACTTCAAGATCATAGAGCAGGATAGCCTGATACTTTCCTAATCTGCCCACCATTAGCCAGTAGCCATCCTTCTGCTCTAATAACTCCAGGACTTGGTGGGCACATAAATCATGATGGACTGACCTAAAGTCAGCCTCTTAGCTTCCTTGAGCAACCAGTATTGGCATGTGGCAGCTACTGCACTGAGACAAAGAGGCCAGCCCTTTGTCACTGAATCAAGCTGTTTTGAAAAATAAGCCACTGGTTGCAATATTTTTGCATTAGGACCACAATTGCTAGACCCAGTCTTTCAGGAACATAAAGTTGCAAGGGTTTATGATAATTTGGGAGTCCCAAAGCCGGGGCTGATGTTAACTTATGCTTTAGTTGTTCAAATGCAGTATGGTGTTTTACTTCCCATACAAAGTGGTCGTGGTTGGCCCCTTTTAACAGTTCATATAGTGGCTTTACTGTCAGTGCCTAATTGGGAATCCAAATTCTACAGAACCCTGCTATTCCCAGGAAGCCCCTCTACTACCTTCTCGTTGTGGGCATCTCATCAGAGGCAATTGCATTTGGCCTCTCTTCTGCCAGGGCTCTGGTGCCTCTCTATAATAGAAATCTTAAGTATTCTACAGTTTGTTTACATATCTGTGCCTTTTTGCTCAAGACTTTGTACCCATAGGCTGCCAAATGGTTTAGAGTCTGTACAGTGTTATCTTGACACTCTTGTCTCTAAGGACTTAAGATTAGCAGATCATCCACATATTGTAGTAGTATCCCATTTTCCAACTGTAAGTCTTATATTCTGAGCCACTGCTTCCCCAAATACAGTTGGGGAATTTTTAAACCCTTGAGAAAGCAATGTCCAACAGTATTGAAATTGTGCAAGCTGTTTCAGGGTCTGTCCACTCAAAAGTGAACAATAATTGACTTTCTGGATCCACTGGTACAGAAAAGAAAGTGTCCTGTAAATCTAACACTGTAGACCATTCATGGTCTCTGGGAAAGAAAGTAAACATAGTGCATGAATTGGTCGCATTGGGGTGGATGTCTTCCACAATATTATTGGTCACCCTTAGATCTTTCATAAACCTGTACTTGCGTGAGTGAGGCTTCTTTACTGGCAGGATGGGTGTGTTATACAAGGACTGACAAAGTCTTATTAAGCCATGTCAAAAGAATCGAACCAGTATTGGCTGTGTGCCTTCTAGAGCCTCTTTCTTTAGGGGTACTGTTTCTTTTAATCAGGTCGAGTGCCTTCCTTCAGCCTGACTTTTACAGGATTCACATTAATTGTCCTTCCCAGTTGGTTGGAACCCCATACTTCCGGCTTTACCTTATTGAGGACTTCTGGTGGAATCCTCTCTACTTCAAGGTGTGGAGTCTTTGATTTCATCAGGCAGGCCTGTAGCCACAATCTGGGTTCTGGGGGTACCTGGAGGCACATTGGACACTTCTCTGGTTCAAAGACAATTAATGCCTATAACTTACACAAGAGATCTCTACCAAGCACGGAGGTTAGGCAATCCCACACATAAAATAATTGATTAGCTATTATCAATACCTCATTACCCACCTTGCAGAATAGGGCACAACCCTCCCCCAATTGTAGCTCTCCATTCACCTCAACCATATTGACAGAGGTGTTGGAAAGTCCACACTTTGGGACATCAGTAGCACCCGTATCAATTAAGAATTCCAATTTTTGTTTCCCTACTGTCAATTTTACCCACATCTCCTGTGGTGCAATCCTAAGGCTGGATAGGGTTGGAGCCTTTGGGAACCTTGGGCATCCTTGGTCCTCCTTGGATTTTTTTCCAGACTTAACAGCCACAAGTGACTTGGGCTCCCCCTGACTCGGCTTGGGGCAGTCTTTCTTCCAATGCGCTGTCACCCTACAGTAAGCTCATTGATCTTTTTCTACTTCCCCTTTCCACCTCGGGAGTTCCTTTCTCTTCAGGTTTCCTCCCATGGCAGCTGTAAGTATCACTGCCTTCAGTAGTGCCTTAGTTTTCTTGGTTTCTCTGCTATTATAAGGCCTTGAACACAGTATTAATTAATCGAGAAGTGTTCATTCCAATAGCTCCCCTCCAGCTTTTGTAACTTCTTTCTGATGTGTGGGGCATTTTTGCTCTATAAAAGTCATGTTTATCATTCTGACATTTTCAGGGTCCTGCAGGTCTAAGTCTGTATGCTTTCTATATGTTTGACATATCCATGCATGAACTCTGAGGGAATCCTTGTTAGGCTTCTGCTGAAGCTCCTGCACTTTTTTCAGACTTTTAAGTCTTGGCACCCGTGACCTATGCCCCTTTAGAACACCCCAGAGGATTCGTCCCGGCTCCACTCACCTCATTTGGGCCCCAGTTTGGGTCAGCGTGTAGAATCTCATCAGGGTCTGGGGTATTACCTGGGCTGTTTTCATGAAGACACCATGCTTGCTTTCTCTTGTCTGCAGCAAGCATAATATTTAGGAGGGCTTGCACGTTAGCCTACGTAGGGTGATGGCTGGCAAAAACAGTGGTAAACAATACAGTCATCTTCTGAGGATCTTCCCTGTAGAAAGGATTGGAAGTTTTCCAATTCTGTAAATCAGATGTGGGAAAAGGCCTGTATGCCCAATAATATTGAGTTGAAGTCCATTGCTGATTAATTCCCATGGGATATTGTCAGAGGGGAAATTGCCCTGCCCCAGCTTGGTAGATCTCCAGCCAAAATTAGTGCCTTGCCTAGTTCAGGAGGGAGAGACTGTGTTTGCAGCCTCTTTATACTCCAGGGGTGGTGGTTCCTCCCCATCTTGACTAAGTAATGTGGCACCAGCTTCAACTGGGTTGAGCACATTTAACAATTGCTGACTCTCTAGCTCCTTTTCTTTCTCTCCCTGGGAGTCAGGACAAACTTTTTCCAAGTGCTGCACCATTAGTTTATTTCCTTTAACCTCTTGGTTATGTAGCAACATAGATGTCTGAAAATAGGGTACTTCCTCCCATTTCTCTGAACACCGACAAAACGGTTCTAACAGAAAGATGGTAAAATAGTTTAAAGATCCGAAAACAGGCTACTATTCTTTGAATCCTCATGTCAGGGCAGGAGCCCAACTTCCATTAGCTCTAGTTTGCAAACCCAGAGGGAATAATCACACTGGCCAACCAGACCCTTCCTGTTTTCTGTAATTTTCCACTTTGCTGATTCCACTCAGTCCCTACTCAGCCTTTCCATCTTGCCCATTCTCCCTTAAAATGCTGAGTCACTTTGTACAAATCAAAGTTCAGTTCAGTCCACACTGGACCTCTTCCCTATTACAACACTGGATTACTAATAAAATCCATCCTCACCACTTTAACCAGTGTTCAACTTTGTTTCTCTTTGACTTTAGCAATAGCAGAAATGTTTTTCCAGCTTTCATAGTTAGTATCTACAGTCAGGTGAGAATGAAGGTTGACTAATATGACACTTACCTCTGGCTTCTAGTACTGAGCAGCAAGCTAAGTATTAGAGGTTTAAAATGTGATTAATTTCATAGCAAACTCTGACATAAGTCAAAATAAGCACTTATATTTGATCATTAAAATATCAGGTCAATATCCACTTCATAAAGGAGATCATGTAATTGCAATTATGTTTCTTAAATACTTCCGTTTAGAAATCATGTTTGCTTGATCTTCAAGTTTCTAGACTTCTGTAAGGGTTAATTGTTAAAACTGAGTTTTTTCTGTTGCCAACAAGGACAGAGACTTTTCTCCTCTGCCCATTCCTTAGATATTTCCTTGAGAAAAAAATTGTATTTGTAAATCCTTCCTCAGTCCCTTTGATATTCATGTAAATATTTTTAAAAGCCAACTGAGCCTCTTACCAGAATTGCAACATGTGAGTGTTTTGTTAAGAGTAAGAGAGCCAGCTCTTTGGAAATGTAAACATTAATAAAGAAAAATTCCTATCTCGCTGGGTCCCTTGCTCCAAGCTACAACTGCCTGCTTGTCATGGAGAAATGTCATTTTTCCTAGGGATAAAGGTGACTGACTAGCACAGATGGCTAACCCAATTACCATGTGAATTTGGGATGAAGCCATGAGAGAATATTATCAAAAAACAGTGTTGTTAGGCCTTCTTATGTGAGGGCCAGTTACCATTTATCATGAGAAGATGTGTGTAAAGGTTGTACTCCTCAACCTCTAAAAAAGAGGTCAGATTCATTTCTGCCTTTTAATCTCCTTAGACATTACCTGTGGTGCACATTGCAGTGTGGTTTAATGACTTTTGAATAAGAATATCATATACTTTGTTTTCTACATTTTTATAGAGCAGTTTTGTAGATTGGCAGGAGATTTCATTTTTAACATTATTCTCCAGTATAAAGGAAAAAATACTTGACAGTTACGTCCCAAATTAGGTAAAAGAAGATTGAAATTGGATGTCCCCAGGAGCTCATAATTTCTACCCGTAGTAACATATCTTCCCTCTGTGGTCTGTAGACACAGAACTTCCCTCCCTTACACAGACTCCTCATTGGTACAGCCCAATTACATCCACTTTCCTAAGCATATGGACCCCCTATCTCTCTCAATCCCACCACTAGTGAGTCACTGAGGGAGCAGTTCCAGCCCTGGGTCCCCAGATGATGTAAGGCATTGAAAACCCCACCTTCCCATAGAGGGCCAAGAGCAGAGCATGGGCATCTTTGATTAGTACTGAGGACATATGAGAAGAGTGAAACTTTGCTGTGACTATATTCTTGTATATTAGTCCATTGTCACACTGCTATAAAGAACTACCTGAGACTGGCTAATTTACAGAAAAAGAGGTTTAATTGACTCACAGTTCCACAGGCTGTACAGAAATCATGGCTGTGGAGGCCTCAGGAAACTTATAATCATTGAGAAAGGCAAAGGGGAAGTAAGTGTGTATTCACATTGCTGGCAGGAGAGAGAGAGAGAGAGAGAGAGAGAGAGGGAGACAAATAGAGAGGCGGGAGGTGCTACACACTTTCAAACAGCTAGATCTCATGAGAACCATATGATGAGAACTGCAAGAGAGAATTCTGACTCCATGATTCATCATCTCCCACCAGGCTCCTCCTCAAATACTGGGAATTACAATTTGACATGTAATTTGGGTAGGGACACAGAGCCAAACCGTATCACTCTGCCCCAGCCCCTTGTAAATCTCACATTCTTCTCACATTTCAAAAGACAATTATGCCTTCCTAACAGTCCCCCAAAGTATTAAATTATTACAACATTAGCTCAAAAGTCCAGTTCTAAAGTCTTACCTGAGACAAGGCAAGTCCCTTCCAGCGATGAGCCATAAAATCAAAAATAAGTTAGCTACTTCCTAGATACAATGGGCGTACGGGTATTGAGTAAATGCTTCTGTTCCAAAAGGGAGAAATTGGCCCAAACAAAGAGGCTCAGGCCCCATACAAGCCCAAAGCCCAGAAAGGCAGTCAATAAATTTCAAAGCTCCAAAATAATCACTTTGTATTCCATGTCTCATATCAAGGCCACACTAATGCAAAAGGTGGGCTCCCAGGACCTTGGGCAGCTCTATCCCTGTGCCTCTGCACAGTAAAGCCCCCATGGCTGCTTTCACTGGCTGGCATTGAGTGTCTGCAGCTTTTCCAGGCACACAGTACAAGTCTTCAGTGTATATACCATTCTGGGCTCTGGAGGATGGTGGCCCTCTTCTCATAGCTCCACTAGGCAGTGCCCCAGTAGGAACTCTGTGTGGGAGCTCAAACCCCACATTTCCCCTCCACACTGCCCTAGAAGAGGTTCTTCATAAAGCTTCCACCCTCGCAGCAGGCTTCTGCCTGGACATCCATGCATTTGTATACATCCTCTGAAATCTAGGCAGAGGCTCCCAAGCCTCAACTCTTGGACTCTGAGTACCCACAGGCTTTAACACTACATGGAAGCAACCACACACTGGGGCAAGCATCCTCTAACACAAGAGCTCAACACATATCTGAGGCCCTTTTAGCCATGGCTGGGGCTGAAGTGGCTGGTATGCAGGGTGCCATGTCCCAAGGCTTCACAGGGCAGTAGGGCCCTGGGCTTGGCCCATGCAATTATTTTTCTCTCCTGTGCCTTCAGGTCTGTGATAGACGGGGCTAACATGAAAGTCTCTGAAACACCTCGGAGGCCTTTTCCCCATTGTCTTGGCTATCAAAATTGCCTCTTTTGACTTATGCAAATTTCTGCAACCGGCTTGAATTCTTCCTCAGAAAATGAGTTTTTCTTTTCTACTACATGGCCAGGCTCGAGTTATTCAAACTTTTTTGTTCTGCTTCCCTTTTAAATATAAGTTCCAGTGTCAGATAATCTCTTTGGGCATGCATGTGAGAATATGCTGTTAGAGGCAGACAGGTCACATCTTGCTTGCTTTGATGCTTAGAGATTTCTTCCATCAGATACACTAAATCATCTTGCTCAAGGTCAAAGTTTCACAAATCTCTAGGGTAGGGATATGACCATGCCAATCTCTTTGCTAAAGCCCAGGAAGAGTGACCTCTACTCCAGTTCCCAGTAAGTTTCTCATCTCCATCTGAGACCTCCTCAGCCTGGACTTCATTGTTCATATCCCTATCAGCATTTTCTTCACAACCATTCAAGTCTCTAGGAAATTAAAAACCTTCCTTCATCTTTCCATCTTCTTCTGAGCCCTCCAAACTCTTCCAATGCCTTCCTACTATCCAGTTCCAAAGTTGCTTTGACACTTTCTGGTATCTTTATATCAAGCCTTACTACTCGGTACCAATTTTCTGTATTATTTTATTCTCCCACTGCTATAAAGAACTACCTGAGACTGGGTAATTTACAAAGAAAAGAGGTTTAATTGACTCACAGTTCTGCAGGCTTTACAGGAGGCATGGCAGGGGAGGCCTCAGGAAACTTACCATCACGGAGGAAGGTGAAGGGGAAGCAAGCATGGTCTTCTCATGGCTGACAGGAGAGGGGGAGGCAGACAGAGAGAGAGAGAGAGAGAGAGAGAGAGAAGATGGAGGTGCTACACACTTTCAAACAACCAGATCTTATGAGAATTCTATTATGAGAAGAGTAAGAGGAAACTCAGCCCTCATGATTCAATCCCCTCCCACTAGGCCCCTCCTTCAACACTGGGAATGACAATTTGACATGAGATTTGGGTGGGGACACAGAGCCAAACCAAATCATTTGGTATTCCAGTTTTCTGCCTTGCTGTTGCAACCTTCGCCTCTGGGTGCTTCCTCTTAGTAATTTTCCTCCTCTGACCCCACCCTGCTCTATGGTTATAAATCCCCTCTTGTCTTAGTTGGAGTCAGAGTGGAGCTTCAAGGGAATCAAAACATTTTGCACTAAAATAAATTTGTTTGACACATTTCAAGACAGCTATTCTGAAAAGCAGGAAATATTAGAAGGGCCAAAAAGCTGTCTGCAGTGGGAAAGACTTGCACGTTTACAGAAAATTTGCATTGACACAGCTGGGCTTTCTCTGAGAATCTCCCTTGGATAGGAAAAGATTAACTGAGAATCTGATACCTTTAAAGGTCTAAAGAAAAACATTTCCCAGCTGTTCTCTCTGAGGGCTGCTTCCTGGGAGATTTCATCTAAATAACAAGACCTCCTTTGCTAGCCAGGTTTGTTCTTCTCTCCATCCCATAACCTGTGTTCCACTGTAAGCAATTTTGCAAAGATTTAAGTGCAATGGTGCAATCCCAGTGCCCTGCAGCCTCGACCTCCCAGGTTCAAGCAATCCTTCTGCTTCAGCTTCCCAAGTAGCTGAGACTACAGACAGCTGCCACTACACCCAGCTAATTTTTTAAATTTTTCCTTTTAACAGAGACGAGTTCTTGAGGTGTTTTCCAGATTGGAGCTGAAGAGATCTTCCTGGCTCAGCCTGCCAAAGTGCTGGAATTACTGGTATGAGCCACCACGCCTGGCCATCTGGCTGTTTTTCCTACTTTCTGCCTGTAACTATTTTTTAGGGTCCTTTTCCATATGTCTCATGTTCAGAGTCTCTAAGGTATATGGTATAACTGAGGTGATTCACCCCTGTCCTGTACAGAGCACTATGTGGGGAAAGTTCCTGGTCTGTTATGCCATCATGCAGCCAAAGGAGAGGGTTTCACATTCCTGTTTTAAATAGTCATGCCTAGAATTACCTGGCTACATCGTGACCTTAATAAAAAATCTAGTTTGTGAAATCATAGACTTTGCTTTTCATAAATCAAGAATCTCTTTGTGTTTGGGAGTCTTACATTCCATCAGGGTCCCTCTTTCAGCACCTCACTAAGAGTATAAAATTAATTAAAATTTTGGATGAACTAGAATGTTTGTAGAAACCTCTAGCCAATTTACTGGTTCAACAGGGTAACCTTTGTTCAATTAAGGAACATTAGCGTTAGTTTAGTGATGAGGTTAATATTCCCCATTTTTCCACTTCCCTTCTCCCAAGCCAAAATGTACTGGGCTGAGTGTAAGGCCAAATACTAATCACTTGGTCAAAGGGTTACTTGTATCCCCACAAGTCCTAGGTATTTTTCTCTCATTGAGAGAAGAGGGTCTGTATTGATGCCTGGATGTGGGATTTTATACCTTCTTGGCATCCAAGGTTGAAAAATCAATGAACGGAGAAGGTATGGAAAATTCCCTAAAAAATGATGGGTCATGCCAAGACTATGGGTTTTTCTTTCCTTCTGTTAGTTGTTTCAATGATTTTCTAGTGTGAAACTTGAGTTCTGCATTTCTCAGTTTTTCTTGACTCTCAAACTAGCTAAACACTTCATTCTTCATTCTTAAGAGACTGGCAACAAATCAGTTTGTCCTGTGTGGGAAATGCAGTGTTTCTCCATTGGGTGCATTTTTGAAGACCAAGGCAAATCATTACAGTTCATTTTTATTGTCTGTGTGGGTAAAACATTTGATTTTACTGAACATGCTCCATAGTTACATGGCAGGATGTTTTGATTGGCATAAAAACTAAACAAACTTCTAAATGCGAAGTAGGTCACCGGAAGAGTACAGGACTCCTTGTGAGTTGTTTTTCTCTCCAGTCCAGTATTTTCCTCAACATATTTTCTAAATAACATAGGAATTTCATTTTGGAATAAGCAAGTCATTTAAATTTATTCATAGTTATATAGGAGGGGTCCAGAAATGTTAAAGGCACAGGTGGTTTCAACTGTATACCTTTGCTTTATGGGATAGTGTAGTAAGTTGAAAATGTTTTCTATTGAAGCAAGTGACTGTTTGCCTCATGATTAAATAAGAGAAGAGCAGCCTGAGGCAGCCAATTTGCAGTGAAGAGTGGAGCAGGCTGATTTGCTTTCACATGTCAGACATGTCTGCTCTACCCTACCCCTCATTAAGGCACTCACATTCACCAGTCGTGATCATCTAAAAGTGTTTCGATAGTGTTATCTCCAACCTCCTTCTCTGGAAAATATTGCTGACTCACAGTGACTAGCAGACTTCGATGGCATTCTAGACCTGCCACAAGCCTGGGTCATTCTACCTGTTCTGAGTCGCACCGGTCTTTTACTTTAGTGCCAGGTGGTTGGAAACTGGCCCATGAAATAGAACTGCTCATTTTTAAATTATCCCTTTCGTTGAAGCTTTTGTTCAGGAGCAGGAGTGGGGCCACGGGCTGAGGACCTCATGGTACACTCTTTGTTTTAAAGACGTGTTATACAGGGTGAAGGAAAGCAAAATGTGACACTCAAAATGTACTTTTTTGGCATATTTTTATATGGCTATTCAGAGGAGTCACAATTCAGAGAGGCTGCCAACACACAAAGAGACCTGAAAAGCTTTCTTCTCTCGCAGAGATTTGTAAGTGCTGAGGAAATGTACAGTAGTGAGGTGAACAGAGGATAAAAGCCTTTCTCTGAGGACCTCTTTATATGCCTTATTGGATCAAGGAAAGATTAACTTCCAGGAAAAACAGACTAAGATCCTGACACCTTAAAGGTCTGACTGAGAAACTTCTCCACAGCCTGCCGCCTACCTTCCTGAGGGCAGCTTGGGGAGCCCCTGAGAGGCTCACATCTGTGTGGGGACAGCCTCAGCTCACCATGTACGCCTCTTCCACTCCCCCATTACCTGAGACTCCACCTCCTCCAGAGACCCCAAGCCCCTGTTCTCTCTGTAGCCTCAGGATGTGATGAAATCCTCTGTCATCAGGACCGCCCTGGAGTCTCTTATTTGCAGGAATCTGATGTCCATGTACATGTATACAAATTTGCATGCCTTTTTATATTAACTTTTCTCTTGACTGTTTCAGGCAACAGTAATTAACTGGTAAATAGTTCTCTTTGGAATTTACATGATCCTTGGAGCCAGTCATTATTTTGAAAAGGTTCTGTTAAGGCCTAGTTATAGTCTTAACCTTCTTTTCTGTACTGACTCATGAGATAACAAGAGGTGTGCAAGGACGTTACTCTCCTTCGTGGGCCAGGTTCTAGCTATATGTGGATAGTGGAAATAGACTCTTCCATTGGTTGTTGATCTTAGAGGGTTTTAAAATTAAAATACTCATTATACTAAGGAGCCCTATTTGGGGTAAAATCATTTGATTTATTTCATACTTCTCACCAAATGCATTACACATCCGTTTGCAGTTCACTGCAGGGAAGTTGAAGTGACACACTCTGGTTACAGTAAAGTAGGAGCAGCTTTGGGTTTGCTTTGGAGGGATTTCTCCCAAAATGACAGAGACCAATGTGCTCAGTCTTGGTAGAATTGTGACATGAGAGATCATCAGATAATAGCTGTCAGACAGAGCCAGCTTCTTTTCAATAGCATAATTGTCCATCTCATCCACTGTGAAAACTTAAGCATAAGGTAAGCATAAGTCTTACATACGTTATGTCCACCTTTTATTACTGTTCTTAACTACAGAATAGAGCTAAAGAGAAAAGAACAGAATGTCCCGTAATTTCCTGGCTGACACAAATAAAATGAATACATGTGTGCTTAAAATTCATACAGTAAAAAAAGTGGGAAGTGAAATAAAAACCTCAACATTCTGCGTTTTCACCCGAAGCATTGCAGGAAGAGGAAGCAGGTCCAGTGTGCACTGTGGGTTCCTTTGTCCTGCAAGGTTTGTTTTCTGGGAAGCTCACAAGTACAATCTCTCAGATTGAGTCATTAATCCACTCCGTTTGAAATTTTAGGGACAGTGTACACTTGCTATGGTCCTGACTTTGCCCACAGGCAAGGCCAACTTGGTGAGATGAGGTCTGTGCCATGGGTGAATCTAGCTGGTCACAAGCATGGGAGTGGCTCTCGGGCTTCTGCTTCTGCGTCCTGCTGCTCTCGCTGTGATATGTCCTGGATCTGGCTGCAATGTTCCTCCCTCTCAGACCTCCTACTGAGGTTCTGATATTGCTGAACAGGGCACAGCCTTGTATAACCCCCTGCCTGAGACACCAGCACATTGACTTTCGTTGCTTCTAGGCTGAGAAGTCAGCCACACAGAGGGCACTCAATAAATGCCTGTGGCATCAATGTGAAAAAACTACTTGGGAACGAAGGATAAAAAGAATCATAAATGATCTGAAGGCCTCAGCTGGTTGGAAACTGAGAAGATTGGGTGTTATGGACTCATTTATTATTGTTAGTCAAAAATAGGTGCTGTAAGGTGTATGTGTGTGTGCCCATGTGTATATGTGTGTGTACTAGTGTGTATGTGTATGCAAGTGTGTGCCTGTATATGTGTGTGTGCCTGTGTGCATGCCTCCATGTATATGTATGTACCTGTGTGTATGTGTGTGTGTGCCCTAGGATTGTTGGAATGGTAAATGAGCATCATACCCAGGAATACAGATAAGCACAGAGGGGAAATATCACTACCATGAGAATTACAAAACACTGCTCAAAGGAAATCAGAGATGACACAAACAAATGGAAAAACATTCCATGCTCATGGATAAGAAGAATGAACATTGTTAAAATGGCCATACTGCTCAAAGCAATGTGCAGATTTAATGCTATTGCCATCCAACTGTCAATGACATTCTTCACAGAACTAGAAAAAAACACTATGTTAAAATTTACATGGAAGCAAAAAGATTATAATAGTCAAGGCAGAAAAAAGGTGGAGGCATTACATTACCCAACTTCAAACTATATTGAAAGGTTAAAGTAACCAAATCAGCATGAGACTAGTACGGAAACAGACACATGGATCAATGGAACAAAACAGCCCAGAAGTAATGCTGCACAATTACAATCATCTGATTTCTAACAACTAATAAAAACAAGCACTGGGGAAGGGACTCTCTATTCAAGTGATTGGTACCTGGGTGACAAAATAATCTGTACACCAAACCCCCATGACATGCAATTTACAAACCTGCAGATGTACCCTGAACCTAAAACAAAAGATAAAAAAAAGACTGCAATCCAGTATTGATAGACAGTAAGGCCATGTAATTACTGTCTTCACTGATTTCAGGTGTTTCTATCTATTTGAAGACGGCCTTTCAAATGCTTTAAAGTTTTAGGAGTCATAGATGGTCACTCACGTAATGAGGGAAAAGAGAAGTTATGTAACTGCTGGCAGTGGACATTTTAAGAAATAATAGAAATGATGAGATAATGTGTGAAAAACGTAACCACAATGGCACACTGTAAGAACTCAAAAACTGGTAGATACCATTGTTGATATTTTATTAATATAGAGGAAAATAAAAATAAAAATAAAATTATTAATTAAAAGGAACAATAGCAAGCATCTGTAATTCTTTTTTTTTTTTTTTATTTT
>NW_016806652.1:11752-20188 GCF_001698545.2 Rhinopithecus bieti | reverse complement strand
TGCCTGTATGCTTACAGCGCAGTATTGGGGTGGGAGTTACCCGATTTTCCAGGTGTTGTGTGTCTCAGTTCCCCTGGCTAGGAAAACGGATCCCCTTCCCCCTTGCGCTTCCAGGTGAGGCGATGCCTCGCCCTGCTTCAGCTCTCGCTGGTCAGGCTGCAGCAGCTGACCAGCACCGATTGTCCGGCACTCCCTAGTGAGATGACCCCAGTACCTCAGTTGAAAATGCAGAAATCACCGGTCTTCTGTGTCGCTCGCGCTGGGAGTTGGAGACTGGAGCTGTTCCTATTCGGCCATCTTGCTCCGCCCCCCTCAGCATCTGTAATTCTTACCACCAATGAAATATTTAATGAGAAGCAGGCATTTATTTGTCCCTTTATTTTTTGTGTTATGTCTACATATACATTTTTAATGCATTGTATTTTCTTGGATATCAGACCCTGTATCATATACAACAATTTACATTTCTGAAACCAACCAAATATGTTGCATATGGTAGGCAGGCAGTAAATAATAAATAAAGTAATAAAAGAAAGCCCACCTTTCACACTCAACATCATTTATTAGTGATGAGCACATAACTTGTTTCTTCTTCTTCAAAGTAGGGCAGAAAGAGTTCCGACTTCCACTGAGAATTTGAAACAGAAAAGGTCAGAATATCACTTTGCTCTGTAGGCAGATGTACAGGAATATGTTTGAACATTTGACTTTGTGTGTGTTTTGTTTGTTTGGAGACAGAGCTTCGCTCTTGTTGCCCAGGCTTGGAGTACAATGGTGTGGTCTTGGCTAACTGCAATGTCCTCCTCCTGCGTTCAAATGATTCTTCTGCCTTGGCCTCCCAAGTAGCTGGGATTACAGGTGTCTGCCACCATACCTGGCTAATTTTTGTATTTTTTAATAGAGATCAGGTCTCACTATGTTGGTCAGGCTGGTGTCAAACTCCTGACCTCAGGTGATACAACCACCTACCTCAGCCTCCCAAAGTACTGGGATTACAGGCGTGAGCCACTGGACCCGGCGGAATTTGTGTTGTATGTATTAAGTTCCAGGCAAGGGAGTAGAACTGAATAACTTATTATTTTCATAATACAGATACAATAAAGTCATATTCATAAAAGTAAAAAATGCAGACACTCCAGCGATCAGAAGATGAACTTCTTAACATCCACACTAATGGCAGCTTCCTGGAAATCACTGTGCTACCCCCCCAGTAATGGAATCATTGCAATTCATATCATGCATTATCCTTTCTCTCTTCAGTCTTGCTGACCACCCTGATTATCCATTTTCAGGTGAATATTAACATGGAAGACTTTGTATGAGGTCTACCAGAGGCCCTATGTGTGGATGGTGACACAGAGGACATCTTTATGCTGGTGACTGGACGTATTGCCTTTGGCCAAATCTACCCTGCTTAGCGACTTCAGTCAGCCAAATATAAGTTCATAGGCCAGAAGGGAAAGACAATAATTTTTTTTTCTCTTGGAAAAAATTGAATGCTCTCTTCTAAAGATTCTTTACCTACTTTAGTCTCCATTACTTGTATGTTTTCCTTCTTTCTGACTCAGCTCAAAATGGTGATTTGCTTATAAGTTAGGATCAGGGGTGGGAGATGATGACAACCATTTTATAGACATTTTTAGGTGGGCATGGATGATTTCCAACTTCTAAATAAGGAGCTGGTGACAGGTATATATCAGTGCATCTTAGCTATTTGAGGAACAAGAACACACACAGCATGGAGTCTGGAGGGTGAGGGATACTGACAGGATGACTAGGAATCCATGAGCTTCCTCCAGCAGTGTGGGGATCAGATTCCCAAGCTCCTTTCCAGAGCCTAGGAATGAGGCATCCCTGTGGGAGGGGTGCTCAACGAGGAGGGAGGGCACCCACCCAGGAGAAATGATTAGCAGTCAGATATAGAAGAGGATTAGAAGGAAGGGGTTGAGTACATGTATGCTTGGAAGAACACATTGGCACCATTTTTTGGATAATTATATGTTGTACATAAAAGGAACATCTCTCCACAATGTTTTAAGAAACGCTAGAGCAGAGAGTCAGGCCTGGACCTCTGATGTGTGCCCAGTTACAGCACTGACCCTATTGGGCTGTGGTGGGAGAGGACGTTAAGGACACCACTGACTGATCAGATTCCCCTAAACACCAACCCCATCTTTAGAGAATATTCTTAGACTCCAAAAATATGCTATTATTATACTTGATCTTTTTAAAAGTTTCACACATAAAATAAGTGATGGTTTTAGGGGTCAGGATTGTAATCTCATCAACATGTGTTTTACTGCAAAAGGTCTGTTTAGGTCACTCGTGTTAATTTCCTTGCCCTTGGGATGTGGTTACAGTGGGAAGAGAACTGTAAGGCATGCTTGTAATTATAAAAGACAAAATGTTCTAAAGCCATTACATATTACTCTCAAATTAAGATCAAAATGGTACATAATACATCTAATAAAGCAAATTCTCCAAAATCCCAAAAATCTTTTGGAAACTGTGTCTGCAAAATTGCATAATGTCTTCAAAATTTGATAAATGTTAGGAACAAGTCTTACAAAGACATGTAATTCTTTTATATAGCTTTTAGGGGTACGAAGTAAATCAGCTAATCATGACATAAATTTTCATTTCAGACAACTATTTTGAAAACTTGGGATACCCTGGTGAAAGCATTTTGAGGACAGTGGTTTTTGACCTGGGCACGCTAACACTTTCACTCTCAACTGCTCTTACTCTGGCGGCCACATTAACCCCATCAAAGGGACTTTCTCAAGCCAGGTCTCCCAGCACATCTTGCAGCCCACAGTCTTTCCTTAAAGTATTTGTTCCTTAAAATTGAGGGAGGCCATACACTTTGGAGTGCCCTAGGCCAAATTCTTGGACTGTTTTCTGTCTATTGTCATTCTCTTGATGATCTCTGGCTTTAAATACCACCTCTAGGTTGAGAAACACTCCAAAAATACTTCTAGCTGAGCTTTTCCCTCCAGACTCCAGGACAGAACATAAGAATGTGTGCTCTACATCTAGTGTTAGTGTCTAATGGACATTCACCCTTAGCATGTCTCAAACAAACCATGTAAACCACTGCCTCCTGTTCCACCTCAACTGTCTTATTTTAAGTAATAATTATCTCACATCTAATAAGGTTGATTAATGTAATTACCAAGAGTGACATTTTCTTAAAACTTACTAGTCAAGTGTATAGTTCCTAAGAAATATTTCAAAAGTCCAATTTCTTTAGCATGCATAACATGTTTTTCCAGATGTGAAATAATCATTAGGGCAGTCATTTGTAAATACTAAATCTGCTACAGGTTTATTCCAGTTCTTCACCCTCTATTTCAACAAAATTCTTAGTTAAAAACAAACAAACAAACACACAAAAACTTACTCAGAATTTCTTAAAGCTCAATACTTGGTTTCAGGAACACTTGAGATGTAACAAAATTGTAGAGGGACCTCCAATCCCTGATTTCATTATTTTTTCTTTATAAGAAATGCTGAAGGGAATTATTCAGGTTGAATAAAAGGAAATAGATAGTAACTTTCAGCCATTCAGACCTTGAAGACATCTAGTCAATGTGAATAGGTGGCAAAATATGAAAACATGTATTTTGAAATTTTGGAATTGTATTCTATTTTCTTAAAGATTTAAAATATAAATGTATAGAAATAAGTATAATTCTAAGTTAATATGTACACTATGTAGAAAGCTGTAATTAGTGACAAAACAATGTGAAGTGGAGTAAAAACCTGGGGAAAGGGAGAGTTTTTATATAAAATTTAAGTTACACTGGTACTGATTCAAAATAAATTGTTATAATATTATAAAATCGTATGTCATCCCCACAGCAATCACAGAGAATAACTGTAGAATATACTCAACAGGAAATGAGAAGGGATTCCAAATGTCATTTAAAAAAATCACACCACCTTACAAAATGATAGTAACGGTGAATATGAAGGACAAAAAGCTATAGACAGTAGTAAAACATTGAAAATGGCACAAGTAGCCTGGAGCAGTGGCTCACACCTGTTATCCCAGCACTTTGGGAGGCTGAAGCAGGCAGATCACTTGAGGCCAGGAGTTTCAGGCCAAAATGGTGAAACCTCAACTCTACTAAAAACACAAAATTAAGCAAGGTGTGGTGGTGCAAGCCTGTAACCCCAGCTATGCAGACACCCTGGAGGCAGAGGTTGCAGTGAGCCAAGATTGTGCCACTGCAATCCAGCCTGGAAAACAGAGGTAGTCTCTGTCTCAGGAAAAAAATAATAATAAAGAAAAAGAAAATGGCACAAGTAACTCTTTCTCTGTCATTAATGACAGTCATGTGCTGTGTAATGCCTGGGCTATCTTCTGAGAAAGGCTCTGTTAGACAGCTCCATCACTGTGGGGACATGAAAGCAGGAAAAGAATATTCTCTCAATGTCATTGCCTCGTCAACTATGTTTATGTCATATTCTAAATCCTTTGCTGTCATTTCAGGAATGTTTACAGCATCTTCAGCAGAAGTGGAATCCATTTCACCAAACCACATTCTTTGCTCATCCATAAAAGTAGCTTCTCATTTGGTAAAATTATATCATGAGATTGCAACTATTCAGTAATATTCAAACTCCAATTTTAACTATAGTTCTCCTACTATTTCCACTACATCTGCAATTATTTTCTCCACTGAAGTCTTGAATTCCTAAAAGTCATCCATGAGGGTCCTAGTACAAAAGCAGGCCCATGGACCAAGGGAACAGAAGGGAAATCCCAGAAATAATGCTGCACACCTGCAGTCATTCAATGAGTGATGCTGTGATAACTAGCTAGCCATGTGCAGAAGATTGAAACTGGAAAGCCTTCCTTACACCATATTAAAAAATCAACCCAAAATATATTAAAACCTTAAGTTTTAAACCTAAAGCTATGAAAAATCCTTGAAGACAATCTAGGAAATATCATTCTGAAATAGACCCAAACATTTCATGATGAAGGCACCCAAAGCAATTGCAACAAAAACAGAAAAGACAAGCGGGACCTAATAAACTGAACAGCTTCTACACAGCAAAAGACACTATCAACAGAATAAACAGACAACCTAAGAATGGAAGAAAATGCCCACACACTGTGCATCTGATGAAGGTCTAATATCCAGAATCAACAAGAAACTGTTTAAGTTGTGGTCATCCTTATCCTTATCCTTTCTCTTAATGGCAGTTAGAAGTACTTCTTTAGAGGGGGAATGACAGATGCAGGAGACAGATGAGGGAGGGCCCCAGAGAATCTCCAACCCATCCCACAAGTGTTTACATCAGATGCTTTTGTGTAGATGAGGGAACTTGCCCAGGGTCTTGTCTGCACATGCCCACAATGGACTGGGGACCTACCTGCCTGCCTGCTGGGAGAGTGCAGTGGAGCCATGGGAAGTTCATGCCATGTGCAAGGGGGAGGGGCCTGGCCTCTTCAGCTCCTGTGTGGTGGGCTGGTACCCAATCTGTGAGATGGTGGCCTGTTAGCAGGACCCCCTTTCACTATTTTCTCTTTTTTCCTTTTGTCCAAAAGTTTTGCTCTGTTCACCCTTCAATGTGTCCACGTGCCTAATTTTTCCTGGTTGCAACACAACAACCTGGATTTAGCTGAACTAAGGGGCAAAAATTCTGCATCAGTGTATGACATTGCAACAGATGAATGCAGAAGCAGACATGAAATTCTGGCTATCCTCTATGACGCTACTCATTCGATATTCAAAATATAAAACCACATCATTTTCTCTCTGAATGGTTTTTGTTTGTTGAAATATTGTATTTTGTTATAAAATATATTATTTATGCTAATATGTGATAGGTTTATTCTAAAATAAATTGATGCATAAATATTTTAAATTTTTTTAGTTTAAATTTCTAATTTGGTGCATATCAATGGATATAGCACATATAAACTCAAGCTTTGGAGGTCCTCTATTTTAAGAGTGTAAAGTGTTCTTAAGACTAAAAATTTTGAGAAAATAGAGTTTCTAATTTATGTAAGGTACTTCGGGTTATGGGAAAAATACAGAAAACTCTCCATTTATTTTATGAGGCTAGCATAATTGATAATAAACCTAAAAAATAAAAAAGGAAAACTATGACTATAGCTCAATTACACTGATGAACCTAAATGCATAATTCTGAATAAAAATATTACCTAATAGAATCCAAGACTGATGGAACAATTTTGATGGGCAATCTCTGAGTAACTGTGGTTCACCGACTCCAGTAACACTGGAGTCTAAAATAGTCTAATTCCTCTACCTATTTTCCTAAAGAGAGCCTTGCAAGGCCTGAGAAGCCCGACAATGCTTCATCCCAGCCTTCCACACCCATTGCCATTTTTATGGAGGGAGGGAAGAAAGAGAAAAAGAGAGTCAACACTCTTCAGAGGACTCATTCCTCTTAGAGGTCAGGGATGAAAAATTAACCAATAAAATAACATTTTCCCACCATTTATGCACTTGATTCATATTAAGATATGTGTTTTTAATTCTAGAAATGATGACTTATTGTATCTATATTAAGATAATTCTTTTTTTAACTTTTATTTTAAGTTCAGGGGTACAAGTGCAGGTTTGCTACATAGGTAAACTTGTGTCATGGAGATTTGTTGTACAGATTATTTCATCCCATAGGTATTAAGCCTAGTACCCATTCGTTATTATTCCTGAATCTCTCCCTCCTCCCACCCTCCACCCTCCGAAAGGCCCCAGTGTGTGTCGTTCCCCTTTGTGGGTCCATGTGTTCTCATCATTTCGCTCCCACTTGTAAGTGCGGACATGTGGTAGTTGGTTTTCTGTCCCTGTGTTTTCTAAAGATAACGGCCTCCAGTTCCATCCATGCCCCTGCAGAGGACATGATCTTGTTCTTTTTTATGGCTGTACAGCATTTCGTGGTATATATGGACCAGATTTTCTTTATCCAGTCTGTCACGCACGGGCATTTAGGTGGATTCCATGGCTTTGCTATTGTGAATGTGCTGAAATCAACATACACATGCATACGTCTTTATAACAGAATGATTTATATTCTTTTGGGTGTATAGCCAGTAATGGGATTGTTGGGCCAAAGGTTCAAGTTTTCCAGCATGAATATATCGTATGAATAACTTCTGAATTTTCATATCAGATTCAGAACTTTTTCTGAAAGACAGGCACGTGGCCAGGTTCTCACATTTCAGGAAGGGCTACTGTTTGCCGTGAGGGTCCTTAGGGATATGTTATTGTTATTATTTTTCTATTAAATGTTCTATTAAATAGATATTACATTCTATTAAATAGATATTAAATCTGTGCTTGACCCACTTCTCCTTTGATTATGATAAATAATTTGGTCTGTGACTTTAACTGTAGCATAGGAGGGAGGGTTAAATACAACAGTGCAGGTAACAGCCAAGATCAATTTATTTTGCAAGTTTTGCAATAAAAGATCACAAGGCAAGCAAGAACATAAGAGCTTTTCCAATGTATAAAGGGCAATAGTTTCTCCTTTTATACCCACTGTGAAGTTCAGTGTTTTTCTATTCATGATTGGACATGCCGTTGATATCATTTAAAGGTAAGCACCAAAATCTTTATTTATAGAAAGCAATTATCTGGATGTCAGGAAACATTCCTGCCTCAATATGGGACCATTCCCAGTTACTAAGCTGTAAATTATCATGCATACTTTTTGGTCTTTTAAGTGATTATATTGAGTGCTTTCTTAGGGCTTTCTTTGTAATTTGAAATTACTTGCTAAACTTGTTTAATTATTTGTATATAAAGGATATAAATTATAATTATGTAATTTTAAATGCATAAATACAACCATATTCTGCTTTTTACTTTTTCTTCAATTATTCGTCCTCAGTCACATGGATATATACATGCTATGCAGCTGAAATTTTTTCTTTTTGTTCAGATCTCCTTATGCCCTTTCCTTTCCATGTCACTCTTTTCAGCAGCTCCTCACAATCATTTATTAACAGCTTAATATAGACTTCCATATTTTCTCCATGCTTATATAATATATAACTATTTCTTAAAAATATATATATATATTTATATATGTGTGTGTGTGTGTGTGTGTAGGCTGGGTGCAGTGGTTCATGCCTGTAATCCCAGCACTTTGGGAGGCTGAGGCAGGCGGATCATCTGAGGCCAGGAGTTCAAGACCAGCCTGACCAACATGGAGAAACCTCGTCTCTACTAAAAATACAAAAAATTAGCCAGGCATGGTGGTGCACACCTGTAATCCCAGATACTCAGGAGGCTGAGGCAGGAGAATTGCTTGAACCTGAGAGGTGAAGGTTGCAGTGAGCCAAGATCACACCATTGCACTCCAGCCTGGGAAAAAAGAGTGAACCTCCATATATATATATAAAATATATATAATATATAAAATATATTATATATA
Source organism: Rhinopithecus bieti (assembly GCF_001698545.2). NCBI lineage: Eukaryota > Metazoa > Chordata > Mammalia > Primates > Cercopithecidae > Rhinopithecus > Rhinopithecus bieti. Next base: position 11,761 of record NW_016806652.1, on the reverse strand, counting down.
ACTATTTTA
>NW_016806652.1:0-11037 GCF_001698545.2 Rhinopithecus bieti | reverse complement strand
TATATTATATATTTATATATCTTATATATATGAGACAGAATACTTTGATAAAAGACTACAGCAAGAATATATAATTCTAAACATGTATAGATCTAATAATAAACCCTCAAAATATATATAGCAAGAAAGTGACAAAATAGAAGGGAAAAATATACAGTTCTACAATAACTGGAGACTTCAATACCCCACCATCAATAGATGATCGAGCACCCAGACGGAAATGAAGAAACAGACAACCTGAACAATACAATAAACCAACCAACTACACCTAATTGATATATAAAGAACACTCCACCCAACAACCACAGAATACACATTCTTCTCTGCACATGGAACATTCTCTAGGATAAACCCTATGCTGGGCTACAAAACACATCTCAACAGATTTTAAAAGATATCTATTATATTAAATAACTTCTCTGACCACACTGAGATAAGGTAGATATCAATAACAGAAGGAAAACTGGAAAATTCACTATTAAATGGAAATTGGACGAAATAGTATTGAACAATCAATAGGTCAAAGAAGAAATCACAAGGGAAATTACCAAGTACTTGGAATACAAATGAAATCTCAACATTCCAAAACGTATTAGATGCAGTAAAAGTAATGCTCAGAGGGAAACTTATAGTTGTAAATACGTACATTCAAAAGAAGAAAGATCTCATATCAATAACTTAATTTTACATCATAAGAAGCTAAAAAAACAAACTAAATTCAAAGCTAGGAAATGGAAAGAAATAATAAAGATTAGAGTGAAAACAATAAAATAAATACTTGAGAAACAATACAGAAAATTCATGAAAAGTTCATCCTTGAAAAAACTAGCAAATTGACAAAGCTTTAGCTAGACTGACAAAAATATAAAAAGTGAATGCAAATAATGAAAATCATAAATGAAAGTGAGAATGTTACCTTATAAAATAAAAAGAATTATAGGAAAATGCTATCACAGTTGCATGTCAATTAATAAGGTAACCTAGAAGAAATGGACAAATTCCCTGAAACACACAAATTATTTAAACTAACTGAAGAATAAATAGAAAATCTCAACAGAACTGTAACAAGTAAAGAGATTTAAGCAGTAATCAGAACCTCCCAATGGGGAAGGGTTCTGGACCAGATGGCTTCACTGTTGAATTCTACCATACATTTAAAGAGAAATGACACCAACGCTGAAACGCTTCCGAAAACTTGAAGAGAAAGGAACACTTCCAAACTTATTCTATGAGGCTAGCATTACTCTGATACAAAAACCAGATCAAGTTATTGCAAGAGAACTGTAGACCATAATTCCCTGTGAATATTTACTCAAAAATCTGCAGCAGAATTTTAGACAATCCAATTCCATAGCATATTAAAAGGATTATACATCATGATCCAATGGGACTTATTCTCAGAACACAAGAATGGTTCAAAGAAGAAAATCAATTAATGTAATAAACCAATTAATATAATAAAGGAAAAAACACACATAAAAGCCACATATCAAAAATTCAAAGTTGAAAGACTGGAAGTTTTCCCCTTAAGGTGAGGAACAAGACAAGGATGCCCGCCTTCACCACTACTATTTAACATTGTAATGGATATTCTGGCTGGAGCTGTCAGAGACAAGAAAGAGAAGTAAAAGGAATCCTCTATTCACAGATGATATGACCCTACATGTAGAAAATCTCAAATAAATCACAAGAAATCTTCTAGAGTTAATACATAAACTCTGCAGAGTTGCAGAGTATAAGATCAATCACACACACACACACACACAAAATCAGTTGTGTTTCCATACATCAACAATGAACAACTCAAAAGGAAATTTTTAAACAGGTACAAGAGTTTTTGCTAAGAATGACAAAAATGTTTTGGGTATAGAAATGGTGATGGTTACACAACATTGTGAATGCATTTAATGCCACTGGATTATATGTTTATGAATAGTTACAATGATAACTATGACATTGTATGTATGTGATCACAATTTTAAAAATAATAATTTATAGAAAAATAACTACAGCTATAATGATACCCATTAACTATTCAGAACTATAGTCCACAAGCCTAACGTGCTGCCCAGTTTTGTATAGTCCATGAGCCAAAAATGGTTTGTACATCTTTTAGTGATTGAAAATGTGAAATGATTAATATTATTTCAGACCATGTAAAATTATATGAATTAAAACTTTCAGTGTTCATGAATAAAGTTTTATTGAAATATCCCCAAAAAGGTCAGCTGAAATTGCTGAACTTGGATAACTGATTGATTGATATTGTTTCTCAGCAGGTCCTATGTGGGGAAAAGAAAGAGAGATCAGATTGTTACTGTGTCTATGTAGAAAAGGAAGACATAAGAAACTCCATTTTGATCTGTACTAAGAAAAATTATTTCTGCTTTGAGATGCTGTTAACCTGTAACTTTAGCCCCAGTCCTATGCTCACAGAAACATGTGCTGTATTGGATCAAAGTTTAATGGGTTTAGGGCTGTGCAGGATGTGCCTTGTTAACAATATGTTTGCAGGCAGTACGCTTGGTAAAAGTCATCGCCATTCTCCATTCTCAATTAACCAGGGACACAATGCGCTGTGGAAAGCCACAGGGACCTCTGCCCAAGAAAGCCTGGGAACTGTCCAAGGTTTCCCCTCACTGAGACAGCCTGAGATATGGCCTCGTGAGAAAGGAAAGACCTTACCATCCCCCAGCCCGACACCCGCCTGTAAAGGGTCTGTGCTGAGGAGGAGGAGTGAAAGAGGGAGGCCTCTTTGCAGTTGAGATAAGAGGAAGACTTCTGTCTCCTACTCATCCCTGGGAATGGAATATCTTGGTGTAAAGCCTACCATTCCCATTTGTTCTATTCTGAGATAGGAGAAAACTGCCCTGTCGCTGGAGGCAAGATATGCTGGCAGCAATACTGCTCTGTTACTCTTTGCTACACTGAGATGTTTGGGTAAAGAGAAACAAATCTAGCCTATGTGCACATCTGGGCACAGTACCTTTCCTTGAACTTATTCATGATACAGATTCCTTTGCTCACGTTTCCCTGCTGACCTTCTCCCCACCGGTTGCCTTGCTACACTCCCCTCGCTAAGATAGTAAAAATAATGATCAATAAATACTGAGGGAACTCAGAGGCCGGTGCCGGTGTGGGTCCTCCGTATGCTTAGCACCAGTCCCCTGGGCCCACTGTTCTTTCTCTATACTTTGTCTCTGTGTCTTACTTCTTTTCTCAGTCTCTCGTCCCACCTGATGAGAAATACCCACAGGTGTGGAGGGGCTGGGCCCTTTCAGTCCCAGGCATGAGTCCGTCTCCCAGGATGAGTCAAACCCAAGGTCACAATCATCAGGCCAAGTAAGCTCGCTTTCACACAAAAGTACTTCTTTCTACACACTTAAAAAAATTTCTGTGCCTTTTGCCTTTCTCATAAGCTTTAGTAGTTTCTCAATCTTGTGTGTCCTGATTTGATATGCATTTTAGAGTTTCCATTTATCGGTGTTTGAAAACCCATACTTTCTACTGGAGTGCTTTTAACCTTTATTTTGTATGATGACTGACTGAACTGATTATTCTTGTACTTGTCACACTTTCAAAACTGCTTGGCTTGCTCTCAATTTTCTGCTTCCAAAACCAGAAAGAAGTACATGTTGTTCATTCTATAATCTGAAACTCATACAAAAGAAAAAAAAGTGCTCATGCATATAATCTTCCCTAATGTATTAAAATCAGTAAGAAAGTAAACATTCTGTTCACCTTTTTTATATTCCATCTACCTTCTCCAAACTTTATATGAATTTCCCTTTTTCAGCATAAGTATTAATTCCTGGCTTTTTATAGACTCCACTCTTCCAAATAACAATGTTAACATTATTTTCATTTCTAAAGGTCACAGTGAGTCTAATAGGATTCCTTCAGTGAGCAGCTTTGCCCTTTCAGAATCATTGCTAGTAGCCTTCAAAACCAACTTTGCTTTCTGGAAATAACACAAGATTCTGATTTGTCCTTATTTTGTCTGTTGTAAGACAAAAAACAGTTATACTACAAGTAGGCAGAATTCTTTTAGAGGGAAATAGATCAAACAAATTTTGGTCATTAGTGTTGCACATGAAAATAACTGGTGGGGGGCAGGTGCGGCGGCTCACGCCTGTAATCCCAGCACTTTGGGAGGCTGAGGCGGGTCGATCATGAGGTCAGGAGTTCGAGACCAGCCTGGCCAAGATGGTGAAACTCTGTCTCTACTAAAAATACAAAAATTAGCTGGGCCTGGTGGCATGCATCTGTAAGCCCAGCTACTCTGGAGGCTGAGGCAGGAGAATCGCTTGAACCTGGAAGGCAGAGGTTGCAGTGAGCCAAGATCATGCCACTGTACTCCAGCCTGGGTGACAGAGAAAGACTCCATCTCAAAAACAAAACAAAACAAGAAAAGAACTGGTGGTACGAAAGTACCACTGGGCTGGAAGATTTTTTTTTTTTTTTTTTTTTTTTACAGTCTCCCTCTGTCACCCAGGCTGGAGTGCAGTGGCAAGATCTCGACTCAGTGCAACCTCTGCCTCCTGGGTTCAAGCGATTCTCCCTGCCTCAGCCTCCAAAGTAGCTGGGGTTACAGGCACATGCCACCACACTTGGCTAATTTCTATTTTTAGTGGAGATGAGGTTTCAAGTTATTGGCCAGGCTGGTCTTGAACTCTTGACCTCAAGTGATCCACCTGTGTTGGCCTGCCAAAGTGCTGGGATTACAGGCTTGAGCCACCGCACCCGGCCTGGAAGATGTTATTTTAAAGATATGAGTTCACATCATTTTTCGAATTTAACATATGCTGTTTTTTAGAGTGTGAGGTGTTATGAACCACTAATACTTTCTACTATGTTGATAGTTACTCAATTAAGACAGTTGTCTGAAGAAAAGTAAAATCAATGGAAGGAATCAGCAGGCAAATAGATACTCATGTTTGAAGAGTGCTGAGAACAAGTGCTGAGCGGGGAGTTGCAGACAACTGAACGAATCAGAGCAATCTGCACAGAAGGCCACAACGTTCTAATACAAATTTTGTAATTCTACAACCCCCGGTTTGAACTGGGGAGCAAGCGGAAAGTGCTGGCAACTGAGCTCACTCTGTTTAAACTGAACGGCTTGCAGAAAAATTTCTAAACTCAGCAAGACAGAGATGGAAGCAGCTCTAGGAGACGGTGCCAAGATCAGACGTCCAAGTGAAATAATGAGAGCTATAAACAGAGGAGGTCAGGAGCAAGCAGGTTTAAAAAAAAAAAAAGCATTTTATTAACTTAAATATAGCAAGGCTGAGCACGAGTCAAAAAGTTTCTTTCAGCCAATTCTGCAATAGAATCAGCAAATGCAGAACATTTTGAAATACATTTTAATGTTTTCATTTAGAAAGCTTAAAACTTGACTATTATAGATAACAAAATAATATTTGTAATAAGATACAAAAATAATAAAAAGTCATAGCAATTGTCAATAGTTTGGAGGTTCATATTCTACTTCTGCACAGGTTACACAGTTAAATCCTACCTCATATACCATCTCAGTGTTTTCACTTCACATAACAATTTACTCATTTCCCATATTATTGCAAAATCTGCATAAACATCATTTGTATACATTACTTTTACTGTTTGTATATTACTTTGTTATTATATTAAACATGTTAGTAATGCACTATAATTGATGTACATAAATTGAAATTTTAAGTCAGTGGTCATTTTAAGTACATTCCAGCTTTTTTCTATTATTATTAATGCTGCAATAACATCTTTGCCTACATCTTTTTTTAAAAGTTAGATCACTTATTTAAAATAGAATTCTACAAATTGAATTTTTGTATCAAAGATATAACATATTTTGAAGCTCTTAACTGATATTTTCAAATCAATTTCTTGAAAGCCTATGCCCTGTCAGCATTTATGTGCTAATCAGTAGAACATGCAAATTTCTGTCTCCTTGCCTGTGTGACAGTTTTGGGATAGCCTCATTTAAAAAGTTCTAACCAGACGGATGAAAATGGCATTTCATTTTCTAATGTATATTTAATATGTGTAAATGAGGCTGAATATACTTATTAGCAATTTGTAGTGTCTTTTTGTGTGGCAGGGAGAAGATGTTTTAAAGTATCAAATTAGGTATGAGGAAGAAGGCACTTGTAATACTAAAATAAAGTTACAATCCAGAAATTAACAACCTAACATTATTCAGTCTTTTTATTGAATTGAATCTGCTATAGTTGTTATGCCTAATATATGATAGAAAAGAAAGCTGACAATCCCAGTAAATTTGTTTCATCCTTACATAATCCTATGATGGCTAATATTTTCTTATCAAAACAGATATTGACAGGTTTTTAAAGATAAAACTTTCATTTTTATCTTTAAACTATTTAATAAAGCTCTAACTCCAGGCCCACCGACATGGCAAAACCCCGTCTCTACTAAAATTTGAATATATTAAAGCAGTAATAGAAAGCCAGCATTATTTGCCAAGGTAGGTGATTCAGTACAAAGTAAACAATCCCCCTATTAAAATGAATAAATAAAGTGGAATCTAGGGAGTGAGTGGAACAAGATGGCAGGACAGAAGGTACCACTGATCATTCCCCCGAAAGGTTACTAATTTAGCAGCTACCTTAAAACAAAAAGCCAGGCTTCATAAGAACCCAGGCCGGGTGCAGTGGCTCACACCTGTAATCTCAGCACTTTGGGAAGCCAAGGTGGGTGGATCACCTGAGGTCAGGAGTTCGAGACCAGCCTGGCCAACATGGCGAAACCCTGTCTCTACTAAAAATGCAAAAAAATTAGCCAGGTGTTGTGGCACGTGCCTGTAATCCCAGCTACTCTGGAAGCTGAGGCACAAGAATCGCTGAGAGGCAGAAGTTGCAGTGGATCCTGATCACGCCATTGCACTCCAGCCTGGGCAACAAGAGTGAAACTCTGTCTCAAAAAAAAAAAGCAACCGAAACTCAGAGGAGCACTGGTAATAGCTGCTTTTAGTTTCATATCACTGAAAGAGGCACTAAAGAGGCAGAATAAACAGTCTTGAATTGCTGATGCCATGCCTCCCTCACCCCCAGCAGTGGCAGTCCAGTGCCAAGAGCCTCTCTGGTCACTGGGGGAGGGAGACTATAGCAATGGTGAGGCACTGAAACTAAGTGCTGTCCTGTTAGAGAAAAAAGGAAAACCCGGACCAACCTCAGCTGATGCTCACCTGCAGAGGGAGGATTTAACCTGCCCTAGCCAGAGGGAAATCACTGACCCCAGTAGTTGCAACTTGTGTTCCCACAAAACTCGCCTGTCCACCTCACCATCAAAGTGCCCTGAGGCTGTAAGTAAACTTGAAAGGCAGTGTGTCACAAGGCTTGCAAATCTTAGGTGAGTCCTGGGGCTGAACTGGGTTCAGAGCCAGTAGACTGGTAGGCAAGTGACCTACTGAGACACCAGCCGTAGTGGCTAAAAGTGTGCTAGCATCACCCCTCCCCTGACCCCAAAAGAGACCACTTTCTTCCTCTTGAAGAGAAAAGAGGGAAGAGCAAGGAGGACTCTGTCTTACATCTTGGATACCAGCTCAGCCACAGCAGAACAGGGCATCAGTCATAGTTGGAAGGCATTCTTTCCAGGACCTAGCTCCTGAATATTGCTTCTAGATGCGTGCTGGACCAGAAGGGAACCTGCCTCCTTGAAGTGAAGGACTCAGTCCTGACAGGATTCACCACCTGCTCACTGAAGAGCCCTTGGGTCCTGAAAACGTGACCTCAGCAAAGGAACTAAATAAGGCAGCATGGACCTCTCCTGGAAAAACAGATATGTGACCTTTCAGACAGAGAACTCAAAAGAGCTGTGTTGAGGAAACTGAAAGAAATCCAGATAACACAGAGAAGGAATTTAGAATTCTATTCCATAAAGTTAACGAAGAGATTAAGGCCAGCAGCAATACCCAGTTACTACATCGAGGGCCTTGGGTGAGACTTGCTGGCTTCATGTAAGACCCAGCACATTCTCAGCTGTGGTGGCTATGGGGTGAGACTCCTTCTGCTTGAGAAAAGCAGAAGGAAAAGTAAAGGGGACTTTGTTTTACACCTTAGGTACCAGCTTGGCCATGGGGGCTTAGGGTACCAAGTGAGCTCTTGGGGTCCCTGATTCCAGGACTTGACTCGTATTTCTCATTTGTCCTGGGCCAAAGGAAGCCCACTGGCCTGAAGGGCGAGTCCCAGGCCAGGAAGCATTCACAAGATGACTTAAGGTCCCTGGGGTCTTAAGAGAACATCAGTGGTAGTCTGGTAGTACTCCCTGTGGGGCCTCTGGTGGTAGTGGCCATGGGGTGAGGCTCCTCTGCCTTTTGAAAGGGAGAGACAAGTGGGAAGGACTGTGTCTTGTGGTTTGAGTGCCAGCTCAGCTGCAGTAAAATAGAACACCAGGTAGACTTTTAAAGTTTTTAATTCTAGTCCCTGACTTCCAGATAGCAATGCCGGACCCATCTGAGGCTTGGGGAAGCTTACTGTCGTGAACGGGAGGACTTAGGCCTGACTGGCTTTGCCACCTTCTTACTGTAGAATCCCAGACCCTTAAGCAAACATAGGCAGAAGTCAGAGCATGGTTACAGCAGGCCTTGGGTGATACCCAGTGCTGGGCTGGCTTCAGGTCTCACCCAGCACAGTCCTAAGGGCTGGTGGCCACAGGGGTGCTTGGGTGAATCTACCCCCAGCTTCAGGTGACTTAGAACAGAGAGAGACTCCATTTGTTTGGGAGAAAGTAAGGGAAGAGAACACGAGTCTCTGCCTGGTAATCCAGAGAATTCTTTTGTATCTTGTCAAAGACCATCAAGGTGGTACCTCTATGAGTCTGCAAGAACCACAGCACTACTGGGCTTGGGGTGCTCCCTGAAACCGATACAGCAAAGATCACAACACTCGAGTCCTTTTGAATATCTGAAAAGCCTTCCAAGAAGGATGGGGACAAACAAGTCCAGACAGTGTAGACTAAAATAACTGTTCAATGTCCAGACATGGATGGACATCTACAAGTATCAAGAGAATCCAGGAAAACATGACCTCACCAAAGGAACTAAATAAGGCAGCAAGGACCTCTCCTGGAGAAACAGATATGTGACCTTTCAGACAGAGAACTCAAAAGAGCTGTGTTGAGGAAACTGAAAGAAATCAAGATAACACAGAGAAGGAATTTAGAATTCTATTCCATAAAGTTAACGAAGAGATTGAGGCCAGGCGTGGTGGCTCAGGCCTGTAATCCCAGCACTTTGGGAGGCCGAGGTGGGTGGATTACGAGGTCAGGAGTTCAAGACCAGCCTGGCCAAGATGGTGAAATGCCATCTCTACTGAAAATACAAAATATTAGCCGGGTGTGGTGGCAGGTGCCTGTAATCGCAGCTACTCCAGAGGCTGAGGCAGAGAATTGCTTGAACCCAGGAGGCGGAGGCTGCAGTCAGCCGAGATCACACCACTGCATTCTAGCCTGGGCGACAGAGTGAGACTCAGTCTCAACACAACAACAACGACAACAACAACAAAGACAAAACCAACAACAGAAAAGATTGAAACAATTAAAAAGAATGAAGCAGAAATTCTGGAGCTGACACATGCAATTGGCATATAGAAGAATGCATCAGAGTCTTTTAATAATAGAGTTGAACAAGCAGAAGAATTAGTGAGCTTGAAGACAGTGATTAGCAAATACACAGTCAGAAGAGACAAAAGAAAAAAATAAAAAACAATACAGGATCTAGAAGATAGCCTCAAAAGGGCAAATCTAAGAGTTACTAGGCTTAAAGATGAGGTGAAGAAAGAAAGAGATAGAAAGTTTATTCAAGGGGATGGCAGAGAACTTCTCAAACCCAGAGAAATATCAATGTCCAACTACAAGAAGGTTATAGAACACCAAGGAGATTTAATCCAAATAAGAGTACTCAGGCCATTTAATAATCAAACTTTAAAAGATCAAAGATAAAGAAAGGATCCTAAAAAGCAGCAAAAGAGAGAAAGGGGAAAAAAAAAAAAAAAAAAACCACGCATACAATGGAGCTCCAATACATCTGGCAGCAGACATTTCAACAGAAACCTTACAGGCCAGGAGAGAGTGGCATGACATAAAGTGCTGAAGAAAAATATCTTTTACCCTGGAATAGTATATCCAGTAAAAATATCCTTCAAATATGAAGGAGAAATAAAGACTTTCCCAGATAAAAAAAAAGCTGAGGGATTTCATCAATGCCAGGCCTGTCCTACAAGAAATGCTACAGGGAGCACTTCAATCAGAAAGAAAAGGACATTAATGAGAAATAAGAAATCATCTGAACGTACAGAACTCACTAGTAACAGTAAGTACACAGGAAAACACAGAATATTATAAGACTGTAACCATGGTGTCTAAACTACTCTAATCCTAAGTAGATAAACTAAATGATGAACCAATCAAAATAATAACTACTTTTCAAGACATACACAGTACAATATGATATAAATAGAAACAACAAAAAGTTAAAAAGCTGGGGTATGAGTACGAACTGAACTGAAGGTGTAAAGTTTTTATTACTTTTATTTTTGACAGTTTGTTTGTTTATACAAATACTGTTGTTATCAGCTTAAAATAACCAGAATAACCCAAGCTATCCTAAGCGAAAAATACAAAACTAGAGGAATTAGTTTACCTGGGTTTTTTTTTTTAATTATACTTTCAGGTTTTATACATAGGTATACATGTGCCAAGTTGGTTTGCTGCACCCAACAACTTATCATTTACATTAGGTATTTCTACTAATGCTATCTTTCCGCCAGCCCCCACCCCCCGACAGGCCCAGGTGTGTGATATTCCTCACCCTGTGTCCAAGTGATCTTATTGTTCAGTTCCCATCTATGAGTGAGAACATGCGGTATTTGGTTTTCTGTCCTTGTGATAGTTTGCTGAGAATGATGGTTTCCAGCTTCATCCATGTCACTGCAAAGGACATAAACTCATCCTTTTTCATGGCTGCATAGTATTCCATGGTGTATATGTGCCACATTTTCTTAATCCAGTCTATCATTGATA
>NW_016806651.1:94530-100583 GCF_001698545.2 Rhinopithecus bieti | reverse complement strand
TTGATATGTATATCACTGATCATTTTATCTGTTTAATTTAGGGAAGCATTGTATTTTAGGGCAGTGGTTCTCAACTAGAGGCAATTTTGCTGCCATCCCCCACCCCTGGGGGCATTTCGAAATGTGTGGAGATGTTTTTAGTTGTCACAACTGGGTGACAGAGAGGTACCCTGGCTTCTATAGGTACAAGACAAGGATGCTACTAACATCCTGCAATGTATAAGATGGCCCCAGTAACAAGGCAATAAGTAATACATACTTAAACATACAGTACATAAAATGAAAATGTTTATTTACATTTAACATCTATTTATAAATTTCAATATTTTATTTGGTGAGTAATAATATTTGTATGTGCTTTTATTCAAAGCACTTTTCTTACATGTAATTATATTTAATAGTAAAGACATAATGGCTTCTTGATATGACAGCATTGCATGTTTCTGTTATTCTGCCTGTAGGTTTTTGTTGATGTATTTATAATTAATTAAATTAATATATGTAGTATAAAAAAACAAACAAAAACAAAAAGAATTATGATATAGGCTGGACATGGTGGCTCATGCCTGTGATCCTAGCATTTTGAGAAGTCGAGGCAGGAAGGTTGCTTAAGGCCAGGAATTTGAGACCAGCCTGGGCAACATAGCAAGACCCTGCCTCTACAAAAACTAAAGGAATTAGTCGTGCATAGTGTCATGTGCCTGCACCCCTAGATATTCAGATCACTTGAGCCCAGGAGTTGGAGGCTGCAGTGAACTATGATTGTATCACTCCACTCCAGACTGGGTGACAGAATGAGACTCTATTGAAGGAGAAGAAAGAAGAAAGAAGAAAAAAGAAAGAAGAAGAAGAAAAAGAAGAAGAAGAACAAGAAGAGGAGGAGGAGGGAGAAAGAGAAGAAGAATAAAGGAGAAAGAAGAAGGAGGAGGAGAAGAAAAAAAGAAAAATTATGATATATAAATGCATAATGAAAAATCTATACATTTGCTAAGAAAAGACAAACAACCCAATTTAAAAATGAGTACATGACATAATCTGGCAATTCACAGAAAACTCAAATGGCTAATAAGTATAAAAAGGGATATACAATCTTACAAGTAATCAGGGAAATGCACATTCTGATGTTTAGCCAAATGGTTCATTCATGGAAAACAGGAAACTCAAAGAAGGTATAGCAATGGAATGCAGAATATTTTACATTACATTTGCAGGGTTTTTATGTATATGTATTAAGGAGATGAAGGTGAAAAGATCCATTTGTTGAGTTATGTGAAGGTCAGATAATAAAGTCTTGACTCACAATTAATAAATCACTGAATTCAAAAAATATTATACCTGTAACATCTCTCTTTTATTATTATTATTTTTGCCCTTTATTTTATTAATTCCTATTGAAACACAGGCAAAGGATTGCTAACATGTCATTTTTTACTTACCTGAAGTTGATTATAAAACTGTATAATCTTCTCTTTCTGAGATGACCAGTTTTGTAAACCCAATTGCTGAGTTGCAATACATATTACTTTCTAAAAGGAAATAAATACATAAATTTAAAATGCATTGCAAATTGAACCCTTAAATTTTTATCTTCCAAAATCTCTCTTAACTAGGTACCAATTACTGCTCTTTAAGACAGTAGCTCTTGATTTTTTAGTTCACCAACCTCTGTCTCTGAGAATAATGAAAACTATTACTACTGTCTCCAGAAAAATACAGGGAACACAAAATTTTATGTTCACAGACACCTGATAGCAAATTCATAGATCCTCTCCAAGATTAAGAACCCATTGTTTAACATTGAAAAACCAGAGGTTACCAGTGTATAACCATCTAATTATCCTACACTAAAAGAAAACATAAAAGGTTCTAGACCTTTTTGTAATTCTAATTACTATTAAGAGAGGTTTTCAATTTTGTAATGACTATTTTAGTGTTTCAATGTTAAGAATATTTTAAGACAGTAAATAAAATTTACAAGATTAAAGACATGATGTTATAAATTAAAATATTCCAAAGAGCAGCTGCAGCTTGGAAAGATACTTAATATTTTAACTAAGGTATTATAAGGGAAACCCTTCTAAAGGAGGGTTTATTTCACTGTAGATAGAATGGTAACTATGTCTACAGAAAAAAGTGGGAGGGATTTATCTTTTCTTTTGCACTGATCTCTTCCATTTCATTTTTCATTCCTTGCATCCCTACAATGAGACAGAACAAAGCAGGTGAAGGAAATATCCAGTAGGACTGTACAATGGAGAAAAAGGCAGCTTCTATGGCAAGAACTGGAGGTAGGCAATCAGCTGGCAGAATTTTTTAAAAGATTAAATGGAATTGATCTCTTAAGTGGAATTTATGAGACTGCCCACTTCAGGCCTGAACTTATGAATCCTCTGCAGTTAACAACATAAGCCTAGACACCTACCTGAATATAAGCAAGAAGTCACACAGGCATAGAATAAGAATAGCATTGTATGCACAGATCATAGGGTTGGGATAATTAAAGAGATACTCAGGTTATCCCACCTGGCTAATGAATTTCACAAATTTCTTACTTTAGAATGTTTTGAAATAAAAATCATAATCCTACTATAAAATATTCGTGACTATATATGATGTTCCTTAGAATTAGCTGGATGGCAAACTATATGTAGTTCTTATTCAATGATGTGGTTTCAATAATTCTCAGTGAATCTTTTAGTTACTTGGAGATAATGACTCACTTTGGATATGTAAGAGACAGATATGTAAATAAGTCAGACAGATCACAATTGCCTATTAAATGTGGTTCAGATTCTTGTACCTCAAGTGAGCAAATAGTATAAAGAGCACAACTACACAATATTTTTAAATAAGATATATTACTATGTGGGTGTGTTACACATGGCTGGTCACTGTGTAAGCCATCAAAAATACAACATTAAATAAAAAACTGAATTATTCCAAATTTAATATTAAAATCATTATAATTTTAAATTATGATCTTTGTGACATTTCTATATTTCTATGAATCATATAATTTGGTGAGTAACAATTTATTAAACAGTTGACAGCTTGCATAGTTATTAATGTAAAAATTATACAAATGTGGGCATAATACAAATGGGGTAGCTGAATAAACTGGTGTGTTTATATAGAAAACTTTTCCATAAGCTCAGACTGCCACATATACTGACCTGTAAAGCTGATGAAAAGATGAATATATAGTAAGGCTCAAAAGTAAAACCATTGATGTGCATGTGCAAATTCTTGAAAAATGTTAAAACTAACACAAGAGGCACCCAAAACTTATAACTGGAGAAGAGTGGAAAGTTTGCGGGCCCTGCCAGAGGGAGATGAAAGAATGCTTATAAAAGGGAGAGAGAGCAAAACCTGCCAACTGATATTTTTATTTTCTTAAAAAAAAACAAATGAAAATTCTCAAAATATAAATATAAATCAAAATCTTCAAAATCTTGGCACCAGTTTAAAGACAAATATCTATTGTACTTCTGAAAATCTCACAGAGCAACAAGGAAAAAAATATCAAATTGCATTTTCATTAAAATAAAAAAATACGAGGCCATGCGTGGTGTCTCACTACCGTAACCCCAGCACTTTACGAGGCAAATGGACGGCTTGAGCCCAGGAGTTCGAGACCAGCCTGAGCAACATGGCAAAACCTTGTCTCTACAAAAAATATAAAAAGCCAGCATGGTGGTGGGTGCCTGTAGTCCTAGCTACTTGGGGGGCTGAGGCAGGAGGATTTCTTTAGCCTAAGAGGTCGAGGCTGCAGTGAGCTGAGATCAGGACACTGCACTCAAGTCTAGGTGACAGACTGAAACCCTGTCTCAAAAGCCAACCAAACAAACAAATAAACAAGTTTAAAAAACCAAAGAAAATCTATAAAATCCAGAACACATGTAAGTACTAAGAAATAGCTTAGTTTTATTAGAGCTTGGATGCTGCAAACTCTTGAACCAGAAAAGTCCAACTCATTCAATCATGTGAAACAAAGGATCTCACAGTTTAAGACTCCTGTTAATTTAGAGAACTAAAAATAAAAGAGTATATAATAAAAGGGCTAATAGAGTACCAAAACTCATAACTAGAGAATTTATAGTGATATTGTGAACATTAAAGGTAAAGTGAAAATTTTAAGAGCATACGAAGAGAAAAAGTAGATACACTATAAAAGAATAAATATTGAAGTGACATTGACCTTCATCAGAGTGACCCTGGAGCAACAGGAAAATGGAGTAACATTTTTAAGGAATTAGAGATTTTAATATATTAAAGGAAAATAACTTTAAAGTTAGACTTTTATAACGAATTTGCCATTCAGATATGAGGGCATATCAAAAACAGTCTTGAATATTAAAGTTCTCAGAAGGTTTGCTACACAAAACCTACTCTGAAAACTCTCTTGGAAGAAGTACTCAAAAGAGGAATAAATTGAAGATAAGCCTATAATAGATATAAAAAGTAAGTTTGAAACAACTTCTTATTAGTTTACTATTTTCTAAAAGAGAGAGAGCACAAGCATGAGTATGCAGAAGTCCAAGGAAAAAAGAGAGAGAAAACATTTCTATAACAACCAGAAATTATAATTCTACATAGCATTAACATAATGAGAGTGGAAGTGTGGGGAAGACCAAAGAGTGTACTAAAGTACTTATCTTGAAAGGGACAAATATAGATATGAAAACATTTTGATCATAGGGGAAAACAATGACAAATGTCAGTCTTTAGCTAAAAGAGGCATCAGCTAAAAGAGGCAAGAATGTCAGTCTTCAGCTAAGAGAATAAACATAACAAACAAAGAAGAAAACTCAATCTACCCCACAGTGAGCAGGAAAAGAGAGAAAACACTAAAGCAAAAATAAATTTAATAATAACAGTAATGTATCTTAAGACAACAGGATACATTGTACAGAAAAAGTTAAAAATCAGTAAATACAGGACAGACAATCACAGATTTGATTATAAGAAAACAAAGGCCACCAATATATGTCCTATAAGACAGACAGTTCAAACAAAGATATAGAAAGTTTGAAAAACAAAAGGATGGAAAAAGAACTTATGAAGATAAACCTTGCATCAAAAAGTTGGATAAAATTTTAATATCTGACTGAATATATATTAAAGCAAGAAATCACCAGTGGGCCAAAGCGGGATATAGGATGCTGGTAAAAGAGAAGATAGGAATACATATACAACTTACAACTTTAAAGTATATACAACAACAATCGACAGATGTGCAAAAGAAATAGCTATCTCAGTGATTTAAAATCTTAATATACCTCTTGCAGAAACAGATGGATAAAGAATCAGAGACATCAAAACTCTGAAAAATACAATTAATAGGCTATATATACTTGTTTATAACTTTATACCCCATAGGCACAGAACATACTACTTTTTAGCATAAACACTAAAAAAAGACCATTTATTAGATAATGTAGGAAACCCTGATACATGCAAACGGCTAAATATATAAACTGCAGGATATAGAGGAGGAGGTAATACTTCCAAATTAATTCCACAAGGCCAGTGTTACCCTGATACCCAAACCAGACAAAGGTACATCAAAAAAAGAAGACTATAGGCCAATATCCCAGATGGACATTGACATGAAAATTCGCAAAAGAAACTACCATCAGAGTGAACAGGCAACCTACAGAATGGGAGAAAATTTTTGCAATCTACTCATCTGACAAAAGGGCTAATATCCAGAATCTACAAAGAACTCAAACGAATATACAAGAAAAAAACAAACAACCCCATCAAAAAGTGGGCAAAGGATATGAACAGACATTTCTCAAAAGAAGACATTCATACAGCCAACAGACACATGAAAAAATGCTCATCATCACTCGCCATCAGAGAAATGCAAATCAAAACCACAATGAGATACCATCTCACACCAGTTAGAATGGCAATCATTAAAAAGTCAGGAAACAACAGGTGTTGGAGAGGATGTGGAGAAATAGGAACACTTTTACACTGTTGGTGGGATTGTAAACTAGTTCAACCATTATGGAAAACAGTATGGCAATTCCTCAAGGATCTAGAGC
>NW_016806651.1:44751-93405 GCF_001698545.2 Rhinopithecus bieti | reverse complement strand
TTTTTTGAGATAGGGTCTCATTCTGTCTCCCAGGCTGGACTGCAGTGGCGCAATCTCAACTCACTGCAACCTCTGACCCCGGGTTCAAGCGATCCTCCTGCCTCATCCTCCCCAGTAGCTGGGATTACAGGCATGTGCCACCATGCCCCACTAATTTTTTGTATTTTTAGTATAGATAAGGTTTCACCATGTTGACCAGGCTTGTCTCAAACTCCTAACCTCAAGTGATCCATTAGGCTCGGCTTCCCAAAGTGCTGGGATTACAGGCATGAGCCACCGCACCTGGCCAATCAGTAGCATTTTTATATGCAATCAGAGAATAACCTGAAAAGAAATAAAAGTAATCCCATTTATAGTAGCTACACATAAAATTAAATACCTAGGAATTAACTCAAGAAGTGAAAGATCTCTATAATGAAAACTATAAAACAGTGAAATTGAAGAAGACAACAAAATGGAAAGATATTCCATGTTCATGGATTGCAAGAATCAATATTGTTAAAATGTTCATACTACCCAAAACAATCTACAGATTCAATGCAGTCCTATCAAAAAACAATGACATTCTTCACAGAAATAGAAAAAACAATTCTAAAATTTACACGGAATCACAAACAACCCAGAATAGCCAAAGCTATCCTGAACAAAAAGAACAAACTGGAGGAATCAAATTACCTTACTTCAAATTATACCTCAGAGCTATAGCAACCCAAATGGCGTGGTCTTGGCAGAGAAACAGACACACAGACCAATGGAAAAGACCAGAAAATAGACACAAAGACCAATATCCACATAGACCAATGGAACAAAACAGAAAACCCAGGAACAAATACACACACCTGTGGTGAAATCATTTTCAACAAAGGTGTCAGGAACATGCTTCAATAAATGGTGCTGGGAAAACTGGATATCCATATGCAGAAGAATGAAACTAGATCCCTATCTCTTGTCATATATAAAATCAAATAAAATGGATTTAAGTCTTAAATCTAAGACCTCAAATTATGAAACTATTAACAAGAAAACATTGGGGAAAATGTCTAGGACATTGATCTGGGCAAAAATTTCTTGAGTAACACCCCACAAGCACAGGCAACCAAAGCAAAAATGGGTAAATGGAAACACATCAAGTTAAAAAGCTTCTGCACAGCAAATGATGCAATCAACAAAGTGAAGAGACAACCCACAGAATGGGAGAAAATATTTACAAACTACCCATCTGACATGGAATTGGTAACCAGAATATATAAGGAGCTCAAACAACTCTATAGGAGCAAATCTAATAATCCAATAAAAAGTAGATAAAAGATTTGAATAGACATTCCTCAAAAGAAGACAGAAGACTTAGAAATGGCAAATGGGTAATGAAAAAGGTGCTCAAAATTATTGATCATCAGAGAAATACAAATCAGACTACAATGAGATATCCTCTCACCCCAGTTAAGACGGCTTATATCCAAAAGAGAGGCAATAACAAATGCTGGTGAGGACGTGGAGAAAAGGAAACCCTCATATATTGTGGTTGGAAATGTAAATTAGTACTACAACCACTACGGAGAACAGTTTGGAGGTTGGTCAAAAAAACTAAAAATAAAGCTATCATATTATCCAGCAATCCCACTGCTGGGTATATACCCCAAAGAAAGAAAATCAGATATCGAAGACATATCTGCATTCCATGTTTGTTGCAGTACTGTTCACAATAGCCAAGATTTGGGGGGCAACCTAAGTGTTCATCAACAAATGACTGGATAAAGAAAATGTGGTACTTACACACAAAAACACTATTCACCCATACAAAACAATGAGATCCTGTCATTTGCAACAACATGGATGGAACTGGTCATTATGTTAAGTGAAATAAGCCAGGCACAGAAAGACAAACATTGTATGTTCTCACTTATCTGTGCAACTTAAAAATAAAAACAATTAAACTTATGGAGATACAGAGTAGAAGGACGGTTACCAGAGGCTGGGCAGGGTAGTGGGGAAGTGGGAGGAAAGTGGGGATGGTTAATGTGCACAAAAAGAAAATAGAATGAATAAGACCTAGTATTTGATATCACAACAGGATGAGTACGAATATGAAAAATGACTATGAAATTCCTACATATCTGAACTTATGGTATATATAACTAAAGCAGCACTTAGAGGGAATTTGAAAATCTTATAAGCTTATATTAGTAAAAAGAAGAAGAAAACAAATGAATTAGACTTCTTACTAAAAAAGCTGGAAACAATAAAAACACAAAACCCAGAAGAATAAGGATATCTTAAAAGTTTAAAACAGATACCAAAGAGTTTGGGAACAGAAAAAGATATATTAAATGAATAGAAAGAAGGCTAGTTTTTTGAGAAAAAATAATATATCAGATAAACTGTTAGATGATGTAATCAAGGAAGAAAACACAAATTAGGAAAATAAGAAATGATTGAGCAAATAATCTCAGAAACATGAAACTGAAAGAATCTTAAGATAGTGGTTTGTTCAACTCTATATTTATATTTTAAAACTTGAATGAAATGGGAGTATCTGTCTTATCTAACAAAATTGACACTAGAAGAGACATAAATTTTGAATTCATAAATTTTAGATTTAATTTTACAGATTAGAACCATGAAAGAGCTTTCCTCTCATAACTCCTGGTCCAGATGGTTTTCAAGGGAGTCTTCCAAACTTTCCTACATCACCTAATGAATGGTCTTTCTGTGTGTGTAAGTTTTTCATGTGTGCTCAGAAATAATATGAATTCTGTGCTTGTTGTGTATAAAGTTATGTACATGCCCTATTAGTTGTATTTAAAGAACAAATAATTATGAAGTGGTTTGTTTTCTAAATAAATTTTAAAATTTTTTTTGAAGACAGGTTGGGTTTCAGGGAAAGGAATCAACATGTTTAATGGCCTGAGACCTGATAAAATCCTGGAAAAGTCAGAGAACAGAAGCTCAAGGTAGAAAGAACAGGGAAGAAAGGAAGAGACGGAGGAAGGAAGAACAGGATAGACTGAAAAAACAACCTGGTCCAGCAGATTGTGAAGGGCATTATATGCCAAAATACTTAATTTCAATTTTGTACTGCAGGCAACATTAATCCAACAGTTGCTTTGCTAACGTGATCAAATGTATATTTTAGGAAAACAACTCTGGTGGCCATATGGGAAAATGTTGGAATGCAGGGTGTGGCAGGAAGCTATGTAAAAATATTAACAAGAGACACTGAGTTCTTACCTAGACTAAGGCAATGACTGTGAGGCTATAGACATAAAAGAAACAACAAAGGGCTTTATCATTATAATATGTAATTTTAATAATTACAGAATATTTACAATTTAAGTTTTTTCATAACGCTGATCTAATTTGATTCTCTAGGCACTCTTTCAAAGTGGGAAGAACAGAAACTATTATCCTCATTTCAAAAGATGAAAAAATTGAGAAACAAAATATATAATGATCATCCTTGTCTAAAGGTACATGGTTCATTCTTATTTCCATTAGGACATAATATACTGAAAGCTCTTTTTTTCCCCAAGGGGCACTATATATCTCCAAGTGTTTTTATCCCCTCAATTACCACATGAATACAGAATTTAGGAAGAACTGTAATATTTTTAATCCACATCTAGTTTCTTAATTGATATTCCACATCCAAGTAAGAGGTGATGATTTTCAAAGGTCTTTTACCTCCAAGGCAAGTTGATTTACTTTTAAAACTGTCACTTCTGGAAAATATCTCCTATAATATTTTCAAAAAGTGGGACATCTTCAGAAGGACATTTTGGCAAACTAGCTTCTCTTATAGCCTCGATAACAATCAAGGTTTCATCTGCTTCAGAAAGACTGTCACTGGTATCACTTTAATGGTAGAAGAAAACAAACATAGAGAACAAATTAGCGAGTCTGCTTTGCAGACATTAAAGACCACTAACATACTTTTTTAGGGGTGGCTATTCCAATGTCCTTCCCTCCTCTCTCTCACTGGATAGCAGCCATATGGTTTGGGTGGAATTAATAAGATCCCCAGCTCCAGAAATAGGCTCTGACTGGTCTAGAACAATAAGAGCAACATCAATCTCCAGACACCGAATCAGGGAAAGGTACTGTATCAGCAAGGGTTTTTAGTTGCAAATAACAGAAATGAATTTAGGCTAATGTAAAATAAAAAAATAACACACTGATCTATTTAAAAATCTCTAGGAGGGCCAGAACTAGGCTTGCAAGCTATCCAGCTGGGAACAATGGCCAAAATCATCTACAGAACTGGCCTTATGAAAACATGTCTGTCATCATCAATGGATCCCGATAGCGGTGACTGTCATACCAACACATGACTGATGCTGGCACTAGAACTGTTCACTGCCTCTGCTATTTCTGGTAAATGGCTATAGCTACTGCCACTGCTGTCACCCTCAGCAGAATGGACTCTGTGTGTATCTATTTCTTTTTTCACTAGCTTCAGGTTCAGATTCTAATGCAGCTGTGTCTGACTTGCCAAGGTTGTATGTCAAAGCCAAAGTTACAAGAGAGTTTGGAAAATCAAGTATATGGCATAACAAATATTCACTAAAGTAACATAACCTCAGCTCTAGTCAATCAGTGTATCGCAGTCACTTGGACACAGTGACTCAAGGGTAGACAAGTGACGAGTCCACTCAGAGTAAAATTCAGGCCTTTAGTTCAGTAATATGGACAGCCCAGTTATTATTAGAAGGTGTCATGCCACCAAAAACGAAGCCAGCCTGAAAGCAAGCCAGTGTATAGAGGACTGCAGTACTGAGAATATCTCAGACAAATTAAACTGAAACCTTAGTCAAAGTGATCATACCCTGCTCCATCTCTGGATTTTCTGATGGGATAAAAACAACAGTTCCCTCTACTATTTAAGCCAAATTGAGTTTTCTGTTAATCTTAACAAAAGCTTACTGATATAAGTTATACTACATATGTTACTCTATAATAACAATATTTCACATACTAAACACTTCAGTATATATTGTATAAACATGTAATCAGAAGAAAAATAACTATACATGCTATGATACTATATTAGAGATAGAAAGGAAGAAAACTTCCCTGCAAAGGTGTCCAAACGTTTATCATTTCTTTGTGAGAACATTCAAAATCTTCTTTTCAGGTTATTTTGAAATATATAATACTGTTAACTACATATAGTCACCTTACACTGCAATAGAACTGAAAACATTCCTCCTATCTGTAATTTTGTACTCATTGTATTCCTATAACCACTCCATTATTACAATGGGAGAGTTATATTGGGTTGGAATTGACTTTAGTCATTTACATTTCCCTGAGAATACCTCGCTGAGCCTTTCTTCTGAATGTATTTTGGCAAAGAGAGGGCAAAAGTCCACTTGAAGTCAAAGGGAGGGGGCCACATCAGAATGGAAAAGGGTTCCAGACTTTATTGCTGGGTCCTAGGGAATGACAATGACCTTTTAATATTTGTTTTCAAGACAGATCTTGCTTTATCTTAAAGGAAAATGAAAAAAATCAGGGAAGACCAATATGTCTGGTAGTAGGGCAAGTGTTAAATATACATATGGAGAGAAAATAGCTTAAATAAAATATTATAATATTGTTACAATATGCTATTACAAAGGTAACACCTCATTAAAATATTACAAAAAAGAGTAATTTTGGAAATGGCATGCAAAATTACCAATGGGTCTATGTGTCATAGCTTAAGAATAAATAATGAAAGTTTTAATGTCAACATCTAACTAAAATTTAAGAATAAGATACCTAATGTAACCTTGTTGTACCCATTATGATTGTCTTCATGATACCACTTTTTTGGAATTAGTTGAGACCCATTTTGTGGCCCAATATTGTGGTAAGGACCATAAATCTTTTAAGTGTATACTTGAAGAGATGTTAATTCTCTAGATGTTACCAAGAAAATCTTTCCTACCACAAGGGTCTTGGACTTAAGCTGTTGTATAATTAGTTTGTTTTCTAAACAAAAAGATTTGGAAAATTATTTTAAAGGAAAGAGGGAGAAAACTGCTTCTTTCCCTTAAAAGAAAAAAAATGCCCCCTACAAAGGCACATTCACTTTTTAATCCCCAGAATCTGAATATTATTTAATATGGCAAAAGAGGTGATTGAGAATTTTAAGAGGAGTTTATCCTAGAGTATCCAGATGTAAATAAAATCACATGTATCCTAATAAGAGACAAAGAGATGCAGGGACACACAGAGGAGTCGGTGATGTGACGACGTGTTTACCTTTGAGTCACTGTGTCCAAGTAACTAGAGCTAAGGTTATATAACTTTAGTGACTATTTGAAAACGTTAGGTTTCCTGTAATTTGAAGGAACAATAACAGATTAGAGTGCTGTGGTCATAAGCCAGGAAATGCAGGCAACCACCAGAAGCTGGAGGAGGCAAGAAATGGAATCTGCCCAAGAGTCTCTGGAGAGAAAGCAGCCCTACCCACAACCTGGATGTCAGACTTCTGGCCACAGGTCCTGTGAGGAAATACTTTTCTGTTATTTTAAGACACAACTTTGTCTTAATTTTATAAGGCAGCCCAAGGATATTAATACACTGCTTTCTGTTTTAATTTAAACACCCTGAAAGTATATTTGAGAATTAACATTAAGTTCTTCCAACATGATCTAGAAAGAAAAAGTAGAAATAAAAGGGAGGGATGAATTACTATGCTAGGGAAATGAGACAAATTTGTAGTATTCTTGGGTGGCTAAGAAATATGGTCAGAGGCCTTAGGAAGAATAGGGTGGGACAGAAGGAAAGGAAGGGACAGGGAAGGGAAGAGGAAACAGGTAAGAACAATACTTATTATTTTGGTGTCAAGAAGGGCGAAGAAACTTTTAAAAAGCAAAATTGTCTAATATTAATTTTTTGGTTGTTCACTGTGCTTTACTCTGATAACAAAAAATTCATCAACCCTCTTAAAATATAGTCATCTTCATACAATTACATGGCTTCTGTGGTGCTTTAAAGGAATCAAAGAAATGGAGCTGTCACATTTAGGGCAGCACAGACTAGAGAGAGAAGGGAGCTGCTTTCAGTGGTAGGAGACAGTTTCCTGTATACTGGAAATGGAAACTCTAATTGAAGGGTGCCCATGAGAACTTTAGATTTTCTTTCATTTGAAGGCAATCAAGTGCTTTGAATGGAGAGCAGTACTACTTTCACTGGAATACTTATGTAAAGAACTAGGTGACTATAGGACTATAAAATCCAGAGGACTTGAGGACATCAGGGAGCTATACTTGAGTTTCATATATGAGTGCTATTTATCTTTATTAAAAAATCATAAAACATTTAACAACAGACACCTATTTACATGCCATCAATATGATACAGGCCATTTTGCAATATATGACTCAGTTCTTTTATTTTTAAGAAATAAATTATTACAGCTTTATCCCCTATCTTTTGCTCTCTTTTTTTATTACATGTGTATGTATCTGTAAGCAATCCATATTATTATGTTTTAAAAGGGAAACAGTTAACAAGTTGATATATCCTTTTGCAACATATTTATCTTTTTATTTCATTTTAAATAGGCAGTACAAGAATATAGCCCCAATCATACCAATATGAAAAGGTATATCTTGTCCCTTTCTACCCAGAAAGGAAAAAGCATGTCTGCTTCCCTATAGTTTCACCAAGGTTTTGCCCAACTTTATATTTTTGCCCATCTGTTAAGTGAAAAACAGAATTTCAGTGTCATTTTAATTTGCATTCTTTCATTATGAGTGGGGTTGAGCGTACTTTCATATACTTAAGGCACTTTTATATTTCTTTTTCCAAGAACTATCTGTTGATGTCCTTTGCCCATTTTCCTATTGATTTTTTCCCCAAATGTTTAGAAAATCTTTATATATTAAGAGGATAAGCTATGTGTAATATGAGTTACAATTTTTTCACTAGTTTATCAATTGTCTTTTGACTTCAAAAAACATACTTTTGACCATTTATAAATCTTTTCTGTTGTGGATTCTAGATTTAGAGTCTTAGTTTTAAAGATCTTCCATACTCCAAGAACAAAGGACATTTGTTCTTCAAATACATTTAAATTTTTTACATTTAAATTATTTTATCCTTTTAGAGTTAATCCTAGTAAATGATGTGGACAATGGTTCCAACTTGATCTTTATCCTGATGGCTGTTTAGTTTTCCCAAAAGCATTCATTAAAAAGTCTATTCTTCCCCATGGATTTATGATATAATAAATGCCCAAA
This sequence comes from Rhinopithecus bieti, assembly GCF_001698545.2. Lineage (NCBI taxonomy): Eukaryota > Metazoa > Chordata > Mammalia > Primates > Cercopithecidae > Rhinopithecus > Rhinopithecus bieti. Next base: position 85,174 of record NW_016806651.1, on the reverse strand, counting down.
GCATATAGTTCTATTTTTGGACTTTCTATACTGTTCCAAGGGTTTGCTTTTCTACTCATGAGCCAGTACCACAGTGTTTTAGTTATTGAAGCTTTGTTATATGTCTTAATACATAAAGGGATATCTCCCCTTCATTGCTCTTGCTTTTTAACATTTTTCTAGCTAGTCTCATTTTTCCATGTGAACTTTAGGACCTGCTTGCCTAAAAACAAGCAAATTAACAAACTAAATATCCTTTTAATATTTTACTGAGATTGCATTTCCATTTGTAAATTAATGTTTAGAGTATTTAAATCATTATGATGTTAAGTCCTTTAAGATGTTATGATTTTATTAATGTGGTATATTATTTCATTTAAATACATTTTCATTTCTTTCAATCCTGTTTTAAAGTTTTCCTCATTTGAGTTTTACACATTTTCACATAGGTATATTCATATAGGCTTTACATTTCTCTTTGAGTTATTGTTCTTCTAAATAAGGTCTTTTGTTCCATTGTATCTTTTATTATGTAAAACACTTTTTTTTTTTTTTTTTAAAGAATAGGTTCTCTATTGGGAAAAAGTACTCTGATTTTGTGCATTTTTTCTTACTCTTCTTTCATATTCTTAAATAATCTCTGCCTTACTTTACTATGACAGTCTAGGGGACTCCCTGTTTTAACTTGGCATCATCACCTGTAATTCTACAAACTATTTTCCCAGCAATATACAACTGCCCTTTGACCTAAAAATTCAAGATTCAACTGACCATTTAAACTCCCGTTTCTTCGTTCCAGCCATTATTAAAACTATCTTCAGAGATCTCAAGCCAAAATTATAATGATCCTATCAAACATTAAAATATTTGAATTATTAAAGTTTCTAAAGAAAAAATGTGAAAACAAACGCATACAGTATATAGATAAATTACAGGTAATCTATGCTATGCAGGGAAACAGTGATATGAATCCAAAAAACCCTTGGTTATACTGCTAATGCTCTCATTTATCTCCCAGAGTGATGCTCCTAAAGTCTCACTCTTAAAGACTAACAAATATTAAAGGTGTTAAGAAATATCAGTATCTGAATTAAGTTTTCTCTGAACTAGAATGAGATAAATTGAAAGAAAATTAAAAGAGGAGGACTTTTGGAGAAAATGTGGTTAGCTGTCCAAACCATTTTGCATTAGCAACAAATACTCTGGCATATGCTAGAACAATAATTGTCAAAGTGTAGAACCTAGATCAGCAGCATCAGTAACAGTTTAGAACTTGTCTGAAACACAAATTCTCGAACCCCACACCAGATGTACAGAATTAGAAACTCGGGAGTAAGGCCCAGCATTTTGTGTTTTAACTAATCCTCCAAATGATTCTGGTATACAATAAAGTTTGAGAATAATTGCTCTAGCTATTAACTTCCTTGTATGGAAAAAAGTAGTCCGTAATTTAAAAATAACAAATGCTCAATCACTCTTTCCAGATCTTGGAGGAAAGACTTAGAATCTTGAATGATTTTACAGTTTGCCTTACACGAAGCTCATACATGGACTTTACATGTTGACGGAAATTCTAGTTCCATTATTTTGATGTGTTGATAGGAATTCTAGCTCCATTCTTTGGTATAGTCCCAGGTCATCCCTGGACCAATACCAGAAAAGTATTACTTAAAGTTATTTTTATATAATCACTTCTAAATATTTTGAGAAAAGTAGCTATTTACCTGTTGTGAGAGTTGTTTGCGTGCTAATTCATAAAGGTTAGTTAACTTTCCAGAGAGTGACTTTGCAGATTTGAAACCAAATGAAAATAATATTATTTCAGCAATCATTTGATAATGGGGCACCATCATTGCCACTGGGCGAAACAGAGATTTTAAGTTATCTGGGAGCTCTACTCCACCTTTGTATCTGAAAAGGAAAAGAACAACAAACAATAAAAACACCACTTTTCAATTTTTCAAATAAGGAATCACATACTTTTCCCCAAAATAATCATATTGGTGTTCTATGTGACCTTTATCTGAAAATTAGTTTATAAGATAGTTTTCATTGTAACTTTCATCTTACAGAGCTTCCTGGTTTATCATATTTTCTTCCTGTTCCTCCTCCCACAATTTACCTCATATTAGTTCCCTCTGATTCTCTGGACTATTACAGCATTCAATCAGATATTTACTGAATCTGCCCAACCTCCACTCCCTGCAACCACTATTGTCTTATTCCTCCTGCCACTCTCATCAGATGTTTTTCTGCCTGTGTCCTCTTTGTGAAAAACTGCTGACCCTTTTTCCTTTCTCTCTGGGTATTCATGAAGTAAAAATATGTCTTCATCAGCAGCTTAATGAATGTGAGATTATCCTTATCCATATGAACAGGTGCAGAGTGCAGCTGTTCATAAATGGTGTGGGGAATGGAAGTGTTCAGAGGATGATGGAGGCAGATGCATGGACAGATGCAAATGTCAAGCAACTCCATCTGTAGATAAGACTTAAGAAAATGATTTTTGTCTGTGTCTGTTCCCACTATATTCACTGATACTCACCTGGGATTCATGGTGATAAATACTGCACAAGACATATTGATGCGAATTTCTTTTCCTTCCAGTACAAACCTAAAAGACATTATAGTATTCATCACTAGCACTGTTTTCTCTAGTCCAAAGTATGTTAAAACTATAAGTGAGTTTGGAAACTTTATTAAGGCTGTGTTACATTTAAATGCAAACAGAGCACACTGGAAAAAACAATGGTGAGAGAAAAAAGAAGAAATAGGAGGCTCATGCTGAGCCAAAGTTGTCACCCCTGCTGGGATTCAGATGTATTTGATCACGTCCAAAGATGTTTCTGGGACCTGAGGCTGGAAAATACCTAGCTGAATGAATTGACTTACATAGTAAAAGGAACCTGGGGAAACTCTTAGGGAAGAAAAGAGCTCTGCCTGGAAGATATAGTAGAACACAGAATGGGGCACAACACAGACATCCTGCTTCAGCATGGAACACAGCCTGTCTCCCAAGTGTCCCTAGCCTGTTTAAAAACTCTGGGACCACTATGAGATAGAATGCTTGGCACGAACATCAGTGTCCTACAATCAGCACCAGTGGTAGAGACAATAGGAGAAATCCTATAGTGATTTCTTGGACAGCTGATACCAAAGAGGGTGGTCAAAACAGGAAAACAATTGGGACAAAACATAGGGGAACTCACTGGACATAAATGGGGAAAACTTTGTAGAGGCTTAGGTGTAGCAAAGAGTCTGTGAAATGTTACTGTGACTGCCCCCCCACAACTATATCCACAGATTTATGAGTCCTATAATACTAGCTTTAACAGTTTGAACAAAATCCATGAGAGGACAGCCACAAGTTAGTATCCATTAGCTTGTATTAAAAATATTAGATTATAATACAATTTTATATGTCCATAAATCGTATGAGTACTAAAATTACCTAAAGAGAAAAAATTTTTGCTTTTATTACTGAACGTTAGCATTACTAATAAATACTGTTATTACAGAGCTTTTCAATAAAAGCACATTAATTCAGAGTAATAAGACAAGAGGGCTCTTCAGGTGTGTGGCCAGTATACCCACTTTGCTTTTTATCTCGCTGGGCATGGTGGCTCATGCCTGTAATTCCAGCACTTCGGGAGGCTGAGGCGGGCAGATCACACTGAGGTCAAGAGTTCAAGACCAGCCTGGCCAACATGGTAAAACCCCACCTCTACTAAAATACAAAAATTAGCCGGGCGTGGTGGTGCCACCTGTAATACCAGCATAAGAATTGTTTGAACCTGGGAGGCAGAGGTTGCAGTAAGCTGAGATCATGCCACTGGACTCCAGCTTGGGCAACAGAGTGAGACGTCTGCCTTAAAAAAATAAAATGTATGTGGAAACAAATACCTATAACCATCAGGTAATATTATGAACACCTCTAGGCACACAAACTAGAAAATCTGGAAGAAATGGATAAATTCCTAAACATACATACTCTCCCAAGGCTGAACAGAAAGAAGTTGAAGCCCTGAACAGACCAATAACGGACTCCAAAATGTAATCAGTAATAAATAGCCTACCAACCAAAAAAAGCCCAGGACCGAACACATTCACAGCCAAATTCTATCAGATATACAAAGAAGAGCTGACTGGTACCATTCCTACTGAAAATATTCTAAAAAATTGAGGAGGGACTCCTCTGTAACTCATTCTATGGGAACAGCATCACCCTAACACTAAAACCTGGCAAAGACAAAATAACAACAAAAAACTTCAGGCCAATATCCTTCATGAACATCAATGAAAGAATCTTCAACAAAATACTGGCAAATCGAATCCAGCAGCATATCAAAAAGCTTATCCACCACTATTAACTAAGCTTTATGCCTGGGGTGCAAGGTTGGTTCAATATATGCAAATCAATAAATATATTCATTACATAAACAAAACTAAAGACAAAAAAAAACACATGATAATCTCAATAGATGCAGAAAAGGCTTTTGATATAATTCAACATCCTTCATGTTAAAAACTCTCAATAAACTAGGTATTGAAGGAACATACCTCAAAATAATGAGTCATTTATGACAAACTCACAGCCAACACCAATAATGAGTCATTTATGACAAACTCACAGCCAACACCATACTGAATGGGTAAAAACTGGAAGCATTTCCCTCGAAAACTGACACAAGACAAGTATGCCCTCTCTCACCACTCCTATTCAACATAGTCTTGGAAGTCCTGGCCAGAGCAATCAGGCAAGAGAAAGAAAGGGCATCCAAATAGGAAGAGAGGAAGTCAAACTATCCCTTTTTGCAGATGCCATGATTCTGTATCTAGAAAAACCCATCGTCGTGGCCCAAAAGCTTCTTTCAGTGAGGTCTCAGGATACAAAATCAATGCACAAAAATCACTAGCATTCCCACACACCAACAACAGCCATGCCAAGAGCCAAATCAGGAACACAATCTCATTCACTGTTGCCACAAAAACAATAAAATACCTAGGAATACAGCTAACCAGGGAGGTGAAAGATCTCTTCCAAGGAAAACTACAAAACACTGATCAAATGGAAAATGGGAAAACATTCCATTCTTATGGACAGGAAGAATCAATATTGCTAAAATGACCATACTGTCCGGTGTAATTTATAGATTCAATGCTATTCCTATCAAACTACCAATGACATTTTAATTCACAGAATTAGAAAAAACTATTTTACAATTCATATGAAACCAAAATGAGTCTGAAAAGCCAAGGCAATCCTAACCAAAAAGAATAAGGCTGGAAGCATCACATTACCCAACTTCAAACTATATTACAAGGCTACAGTTACCAAAACAGCATGGTACTGGTACAAAAAACAGGCACATAGACCAATGGAACAGAATCGAGAGCCCCAAAATAAGGCTGCACACATACAACCATCTGATCTTTGACAAACATGACAAAAGCAATGGAGAAAAGACTCCCTATTCAACAAATGATGCAGAAGATTGAAACTGGGCCCCTTCCTTTCACCATATACAAAAATCAACTCAAGATGGATTAAAGACTTAAATGTAAAACCCAAAACTATAAAAACCCTGGAAGACAACCTAGGCAGTACCATTTTGGACATAGGAACAGGCAAAGATTTCATGATGAACTCTTTCAATTGACAAAAGCAACTGCAACAAAAGCAAAGATTGACAAATGGGATCTAGTTAAACTAAGGAGCTTCTGCAAAGCAAAAGAAACCATCAACAGAGTAAACAGACAACCCGTAGAATGGAAGAAAATTTTTGCAAATTATGCATCTGACAAAGGCCTAATATCTAGAATCTAAAAGCAACTTTAACAAACTTACAAGCAAAAAACAAACAACTCTATTAAAAAGTGGGCAAAGGACATGAAGGGAGACTTCAAAAGAAGACATATATGCAGGCAACAAACATACGAAAAGAAAGCTCAGGCTGGGCGCAGTGGCTCACGCCTGTAATCCCAGCACTTTGGGAGGCCAAGGAGGGTGGATCACAACGTCAGGAGTTTGAGACCAGCCTGACCAATGTGGTGAAACCCCATCTCTACTAAAAATACAAAAATTAGCCAGGCATGGTGGCGCATGCCTATAATCCCAGCTACTCAGGAGGCTAAGGCAGGAGAATTGCTTGAACCCGGGAGGCGGAGGCTGCAGTGAGTTGAGATTGTGCCATTGCACTCCAGCCTGGGCAACAGAGTGAGACTCCGTCTGAAAAAAAAAAAAAAAAAAAAAAAAAAAAGCTCTATGTCACTGCTCATTAGAGAAAAGCAAACCAAAACCACAATGAGACACCATCTCACACCAGTCAGAATGGCTATCAAAAAATAACAGGTGCTCGCAAAGTTGTGGAGAAAAAGGAACACTTATACACTGTTGGTGGGAGTATAAATTAGTTCAATTATTGTGAGAGGCAGTGGGGCGATTCCTCAAAGACCTAAAAACAGAACTACCATTTGACCCAGCAATCCCATTACTGGCTATATACCCAAAGGAATACAAATTGTTCCATCATAATGACACATGCTGGCGTATGTTCATTGCAGCATTATTCACAATAGCAAAGACATGGATTCAACACAAATGCCCATCCATGGTAGACTGGATAAAGAAAATGTGATACATATATCATGGAATACTATGCAGCCATAAGAAAGAATGAGATCATGTCCTTTGCAGGAACATGGATGGAACTGGAGGCCACTATCCAAAGCAAATTAATGCAGAAGTAGAAAACCAAATACCTCATGTTCTCACTTGTTTGTGGGAGCTAAGTGATGAGAACACATGGGCTTACAGTGAGGAACAACTGATACTGGGGCCTACTGGAGGGTGGAAGGTGGGAGGAGGGAGACAATCTGAAAACTTTACTAGTGGGTACTAGTTCATACCTGGCTGATGAAATAATCTGTATAACAAATCCCCGTGATACCAGTTTACCTATATAACAAATCTGCACATGTGGCCCTGAACTTAAAATAAAGGTTTTAAAAATGTGGAAATAAAAAAAAGCAGCATTTGTTTGGGTTCTTCAAATGCAATATTCTAAGATAAAAAGATAATATGAGAATTTAAGCTGAAAAAATAATTAAAATATATTTGCATCAGTGTCCTGGTAGCTCAGGAGACTGTTCCAAAGCTTGGGCAAGAATTTGGATACCTCTAAGCTGGCCTGAAAATTAGAGTTATAAATATATTCACATTATTTGCCAAGTAATGGAAACATTCAAGACAACTGCCATTCCTTTTGATGTGTGCTTTAAAACACACACACACACACACACCTGAAAGACCTAAATACTTATTGGGGAAAAATATTTAACAATAATTAACTAAACAGTAAGTGTGCATCAGATTTCAATTCAAAAGGCTTAAACACATTCAACAAGTACCTGGCAGAATAGTTGTCTTTTGCAGCCTTAATTGTTAGGATCTGTGAGGCAATGACAGAGAGAACTTCCAAATCAATTAGATTGAATTCATCGAAACAACTCCAAGCTCCTGACTGAACTAGTCCAAAGAAGAATTTTCTCACTATCTTAAAAAAAAAAAAAAAAAAAGATTGATTAGTAAAATTATTATAATGGTGAGAAAATTTACTGGGATGTTAATTTGTACATGTTCTCCCCATGCTACCCAAACCAAGCAAAGGCCTTTTGCGTTTCCCCCTTCTAGGCATTTTTATAGGGTTGAAAGCAGCAGCTGCTTAGATGCTAGACAAGTCAACTACTCTGTCTTTCCCTTCTAAAAGCCCAAACACTCAGCAGAGCAAACTCTGATCCTCACAGGGACCGTGAAGACAGGGCTACAGCTTCTTACGGATTGTACAGAGATGCACCAGACCCCTCCCTGGACAGCCATTTCCCTCAAAGAGCTGCACCCTGAGGCAGAGTCTTCAGAACAACTTTCTGGCAGATGGGCGTAAAGTGTGTGAATCTGGGGCTGCCTTTTCTGGATCAGGCAAAGATGCTTTATGGCTTAGTGGCAGGCAGCTGGTGGACAATGCAAAAGACTGAACCACAGGCCCAGATAAGGCAAGACTGCAGCAGGCCCAGCTAAACCACGCAGCTGCTGCTGGGCTTCTGCCACTTGCCAGAGTGCAGGCCCAGGCTGGCCAGGTGCACCCAGTGCTCTGTGAGAGGCTGAAAGTCTGGGATTGAAATCTATTGGTTTGTAAATGTTAGCAACTAAAACAAAGCAACAAAACAAACAAAAATATTAACAGGTCTAACTTCTGTGGGCTGAATGCAAGTTGAGGGATGCCTGAAATCTATTGCTAGGCATGGCAAAGAGGAAAGGAAGTGGGAATGGGAACGAGTAAGAGAGAGCCTCATACCGAGAAGGATATAGAAGATGGTTCCTTCCACTGAGCAGCAGGAATCAGATCTTGTCTTAATTTAAAATTTTGGTATTTTGTTCATGGGACCTTTGGGGGCATTAATTTTGACTTTTAAAATATTGCATTAAATATTATTTATCTTAATTAGCAGGCTTTTTGGCCTCACTCATGTGGAGCCCTCATAGGCCCCACTGCTGGTTTCCAGGAAGGAGGCAAGAGTCTATTTGGTAAGTACCTTAAAAATAATAATTGATCAGCTTATTTATGTTGATATTTTTAATGTACTAAATGAGCACAAATTGGAAATGCAGGATCTCAGAGGTAACGTGCTTTGAACACAGACAAAATGACAGCAATAAAATGTATAATGTTTGAACTTAACATGCAAAACAAATTGCAGTATTTTGAAACTTTGAGTAGATTTGTAAGAGACATATTTCATAATGTTATGAGATATGTCAGATAATGTGCAAACAAAACAAGACTGACATGAACTTGTAATCATCATCTATATAAACTCTCAAATATTTGTGTTAATCATAATCTTGTCTTAATTATTACCTTTTCAGTAAATAAATGTATGGGGTTAGGACTTAAAATAAATGTTAATAAAGCAGTACTCTTAATAGTTTTATATATTCGTGTTCCACGTAAGATTTTTTTATTGAAAAGAATCCAACTGTTGAAAAGTTTGAAAACCACTGTCTTAAGGAGTAGTTCACCTGAATAAAAGCAACGTATATAATGTTTTAAATTTCTATTATATTCTAGGTTTCTAGTCCATTAGTTTAAAAGAAATAATAGCATTTAAAGTTCTGTTAATACCTCATGTTTGCCACAGATAAATATTTTTCTTGTTCTTTTATTCTTCAATGAATTGTTTTATGTTTTATGTGTACAATATTTCTTCCTGACACATATGTTTAAGCTTTACCTTATAATCCAGATCCTCAAAACAGTTGAAGACCACACAATGTTTGCCTAAGGACTGGGAAACAAAAATATTTTAATATCTTTCTTGAATTATGACACAAAATACTAATGTTAAAACTGCGTGAGTAATAAAATGTCTATGTTTTGAGAAAACTTTTGCAAGATGGAGATGAATTAAAATCAAATTTAGAGATTCACAAAACTCAACATAATAGTATAAATGTAGATATACTGTTACAGTTCAGTTGATTAGTTTATAGAGCATTAAGGTCATGTTTTTACATAAATCTATGAATAAAAAACTATGAAAAAATTCTAGGTTACAAACTATATCCTCTGCTTTCATCAGTAACTACTACTGCTTTTCTCTCTCTGTCTCTCTCTCTTTCTGTCTCTGTCCCTCTCAGTCTCACTTTCTCTCTCTCTCTGTCACACACACACACACACACACACACACACACACACACACATAATGATATTAATCATTCACATGTTAGTAAAGTAGTATTCCAACTGAATAAAAAGCATATGTTGGCTTATTGAGATTCTAAGCTCCAGCACACAATAGGCATTCAAAACATCATTGATGAATTAATTATATGTGAATTAATGAATGTGCTTGTTAATGCAATGAACATCTTAATAGCAGGAATGGTGTAAATTTAAGATACCATGAAAATTTGTGTGACAGAAAAGAAAAAAAGAAGTTTTTATTCTGGATAGAGAAACCACTTACTTTTGCCAGATCTTTGACAGTCTCAGTTTTTCCTGTACCAGCTGGACCAGCAGGACAGCCTCCTAGATTCAAGTGTAGTGCTTCCATGAGAGTTAACCAGCATCGGTCTGTGAGAGGTGTAATAACCAATCTTGAGGTACAGCCCAAGTACTCATAGCCATAAGTAAAGCTGGCATTTCCTTGAGATACATAGCACAATTTTTGTTTTTCATTCCATTTATATTGCAAATGTCTGAAAACAAAATTTTAAATGTTCATATTATTTGGTTAAATTATTTTTATTTTTTTCACATGCAGAAACAGAATCAGGATTTAAAATGGAGCATTGATTAAAAAAAAAAGTAAAAAATTAAAATCAAATGAGAGTGTGATATAAAACTCATCAATGACTGATCATATTAGGTATGAAATAGAACTGAAGAATACAAACATGTGAACACACTTCCCTCTGAGGCTAATGGCCTTGCTGATTATGCTGCTTTGGTGTGATGTCAATCCAAATGGGGGATTTATATAAGAATCATCCCTCTGAAGTTTATTATGGTTTCCAATAAGACTGTGATTGAAGATGATGTTTATCATAATCTGGATCCTTATTATGAGGGTACTTAAGAGAAATGCTATTTGTTCTATGTATCAAAACAAATTGAACTTTGTAGAAAATGATTTGCATTTATATCATGAGCACTGTGAATTGTGAATTGTGTAGCTAACCATAAATGTTCACCTGTAGAAGGTTTTGAGTTACAAAACCTTTGTGGTATGAAACCTTTGTGATATGAATTCTTGACTCTATTTTATATCCCAATTAGTGCTAACTCAATTCTCAAAATAAACACATTTGGGCACTACCAATGAAAAACTATCAAACAATATTTTGTAAATAATTTTACTTTTTTAAATATTAAAACATAGTCAGCGAAAACTCATTCCTACACATTTTTAATTGTTTAGTGCTGTTTTGATTTTGAATTACAAGTGGAGGCAGGCACAATATCTTTGCAGAATTTATTCATTAAAGCTCTTACACAGGCACTAGTTTTTGCCTTTGTTTGCCTTTCTTCACTCATTCCCCTCACTCTCAACGTATGCTATCATGTAGTAGTGTGCATATCCTTGTAAGCCCTTTTAAATCTTTTCTGGAACAACAGGGAATATTACAAAGAAATCTGGAAAAGTGAGTAAAATTTAAAATACATTTAAATTAAAATAAAAGAAAATTTAAAATTATAAGCAACTGCCTTGCAAAGTCTCAGATGGGAGAGCATATATCCATAAGAAAGAGAAAAGTATAATACTTGTGGAAGAAAATGTTTTTTAAAGAAGAAATTCTGTTATCCTAAAGACGAGTATTTGTTTTATGATTCAAGTAAAGTGCTAAATCATTATTTTGATAGCAAATCAATTTCCAGAGCCTTTGCTTTTCTATTAGTATTCCCTTAGAACAGAGCTTCTCAAACTTTCTCAGTTCACTGCACTCTTAGTAACTCAGTAATATTTTCATGATGACCCTAGACCAAAAGGAATATCAAACAGTTTCTTTTCTTAATTTCAGGTCCAAAACAGTTTAATAAGTATTTTTGTCTTAATGATTTAGTAGATTGCTTGAAACAAGGTACACAAATGAATTGAAAGAAAAAATTATTTCATTAAATGTTTTAAAAATTAAATTAATTTATTTGAGATGGAGTCTCGCTCTGTCACCCAGGTTGGAGTGCAGTGGCACGATCTCAGCTCACTGCAATCTCCACCTCCTGGGTTCAAGTGATTCTCCTGCTTTAGCCTTTGAGTAGCTGGGATTATAGGTGTGCACCATCATGCTTAGCTAATTTTTATTTTTAGTAGAGACAGGGTTTCACCATGTTGGCCAGACTGGTCTCCAACTCTGGACTTCAAGTGATCCACCGGCCTCAGCCTCCCAAAGTGCTGGGATTACAGGTGTGAGCCACCATGTCTGGCCTTATTTTGTTTTTAAATAACCAGTTACTTAGATATGCCTATTGTGTACTGCACCACTTATCAAACCTTGGGATCAGACTGGATACTGCCAATCTCATTTGCTACACTGATTTTCATGGGATACTTGCTTTTTATGAGAGCAACTGCCAAAACTTAGCTTTGCAGGGATAAGAAGTCACTGAAAGGTATGTAGCATGATCTGATGTTAAAACAGAACTATTTTGAGCTGTTAGTATGTTTGGTGTCTGACAGATGTTGTACATTGCTGTGATTCCCTCAAAAGGTTAAAATATCTTGCAGTGCCCTTGTGAATTGTCTATGGTGGCTTGGGATACCTTGGCACACAGTTTGGGAACTGTAGCCCTAAACTCAGACACTTACAAAGTCTTATCAGGATCTTCTCTTTTCCAGTTTACCTTTCTATATATGCTCTTCCTTTTTCATTTTCATTTTAAAAGAGTTAATAAAAGTAATAATGACGCACTAGACTTTTTTCCAGAGTAATGGTTCATTAACACAGTATATCCTCTTTGGCAATTAAGAAAGTATACATTTATGCTTTAATGAACATGTAAATATATATCAGATATAAAGTATTCAGATAAAATATAGTCAATAGTGGCCTCAGTTATATACTTAAGCCTCTGTCTACTTCTTTTTCTCGAGTTTAAAGGAGACTGTCATACCTAAAATCAGGACTTTTATGCTAACTGCAGAATTTATGCTAACCGTACATTTATTATCGGAGCTTGATGCTCAATCTCTTCTCACCAAAAGTGAGAATGGCTCTATTTTTCTATACTTTCATATTTTACTAATTGACTCCAGGTAGGAAGAAGGCAGTTTTGAGTTAGGGAGCTGGCTGGAAATGTTCTTCAGTTTGTTTCCCCTCAGTCTGTTCCAGAATTAACAGCACAGTGGAAAGAAGAGGCTTGAGGTAGAGTTCTGACTGCCCATGGAAAGATACTGCCCTCTGTCTAGATGGAAATGCGAGAATGTAACTATCAAAAGGGCCTAATCAGGTCAGGAAGACAAAGCAGAAAGAAGTAAAAATTAGGTGGAGGGACAGTAGAAAAGAGAAAGAAGGAAAAGCAGTAGTAGGGTACAGTAATCTCCCCTTATCTGCATGGGATACATTTCAGGACCCCCCTTCTGCTGCTGCCCAAACAGAGGATACCTATAGTTCAAACCACATATAGTTCCAGACCCTCTATATATCATACTATGACTTTTCCTATACATAAATAACTATAATAAAGCTTAATTTATAAATGAGGCACAGTAAGAGATGAACAACGATGACATAATAAAATAGAACAGTAGAAAAATATACTCACATTCACATGTCATGTGAACATGATCTGCCTCTCTAAATATCTTATTGTAAAATACTCACTTATTTTTGGGCCACAATTGACCACAGTAACTGAAACTGGAAAGCGAAGCTGCAGATAAAGGGGGACTAATGTACTCAGATTGGTTTGCTTAGAATTTTGGTAAAGCCCCCAAAATTAAAACTCGAGTTTGACAAAGTGTGAGGTAGAGAATCAATTTACCTAAAGATATATTTGTGAGAAGTTATTGTATGTAGTTATAATTTAGATCCACCTACCTTGTCCACTCAAAATCCTCCGCATTGAAGATATTTTTAAGTAGTAAATTTATCACTATATCTCTGCAGTGAACATAAAGGGTAAGCAGTGCCCCTAGTACAGCTTTTGTTCGAGAGTTACTAGTATCCATCACTACCAGCTCTGCAACCTCTTCTAGATGACATATCAGACCAGCGTGGACTTTTTCCAATTTTTCTCTTGAATAAGAACTCACAAAACTTTTAATACAATCATTATAAAACATGATCTGGCTCTGAAAAAGTAAGATAATGTTATATATATGTATAAATATAATTGAAGCATACATTTTATTTGAAATTAAAATGGATGTTTTCATAAAGTTCATGTGGTGTGTATGTGAGTGTTTGTGTAAGAGACCTTACACATTTGTATGTATTTGAGGGCTAAAGATTGAATTCTGATTGATGCTTATGGGGGCCTTATCAATTTGTACTTCCTAAACCTTGTATTCTGAAATCTTCCTAAATCTTATACCAGCAACCTTAAGTAATAACGTGGGGACAGTAAAAATGGTGGAAAACTCTGAGATGAAATTAGTGCTGCTTTCTCTGTTGAACTCAGAAGTAATATACCTAGAACACAGTAAGTATCTAGTCATAGTTTTCAGAAAGTTTATAGACCTCTCTTATTCGGCCCATCTTTTGACACTCACTCTTGTCATACATAATGGAGCTGTTTTAAGAAGTCTCCTGGATTAAGGTCAGATTGACTCTGGAAGTTAAAAGAGGGGGATACATCAGGACAGCTTATAGGTTTCTGGGCTTTACATTGGGTAAATTGTGATTCCAGTAACTCACTACAACACTACCTATTGCAGGAAAAGCATGCTGCGGGCAAGGTGGCACAGTGAATTCATTCACGGATATATTACATTTGAAGTGTTCAAGAAACATAAGAAGAGCTATCAAGATATGAATATGGGAATAATTAGCATAAAGTTAATAGAGTGAGAGTTTTCCAGATTGAGATAGCAGTATTCAGGATGAGAAACTTGTTATATCAACAGCATTATTGGTTACATGCAACAGAAATGAACGACTTTCTTAAAGGATGTTGCAAGCTCATAATGAGCAGATCAAAAGGAGGCTAGAGACTGAGGGTTAGAAAGTGGGCAGGACCAAGAGTCTGGGAAGACAAGAGAAATCACAGTCAAGGCCATGTCATGGTAGAGTCTGGTCAGATGCCAGTACTGCTGTCCTTGAGACATTTATTCAAGATTTGTAGCCTCAGGAGAGAACATCCAACAGGTGAAGACCCCTCCCTAGGCTGCATCAGTGTAGGGTAAGGGAGGACTTGGTTCTGGTGAGGGAGATTGTGAACCAGTTTTTAATTCTTGTTTGTTATTTATTTATAAACTAATTTTAATTACTATATCTTGTTATTTATTCATAAAGGAATTTTAATTACTATATCTTCAAATTCCCTCAGTGGCCAGTGCATGCAGACATCTAATTATCCCCATTCCCCCATAGATGTCTTTTTACATCCATTCAGAGGCAACTCCTAGTCATGTGACATATGTAGAAGTGCAAGAGAAAGGGGAGTTGTAAATTGCATCCTGGAATGGAAAATGAGCAGTAGGTAAGGCGGACGTGGAAAAAAATTTGGCAAAAGAACATTCAATGATTGAAGTTGAAGTCTATCATAAAGTATTTCTAGAAACAGGATACAGGCTGCTTATTAATGTTAAGCATGTTTGAAGATGAGTGATCCAAGAAACATCTTTTCTTAGGAGAGCAGATTTGATTATTTGAATTTCTGTTAAACTACAGAAGTGTGCAGATTGATTCATTATAATTTTGTCACCTTTGTAAAGAACAGTTTAGGTAAGTTCCTCAGCTTAAGATCTGTGAATATTTTCAATATTCAGTCAAGTGGAGAACAAAAGGGACAAAGAAGATTTGATAATAATAACTTGCGTACACAATCCAAAGTTATTTTAACAAAGACTTGAAAATTGTGAGTCAAGGCAAAGTAAAAGGATATGATGTTAATTTTAAATTGAATAGAGAACTGCAAGTCAAGTACGCTTTAAAAATACTTGATTATGGAGGGCTAAGATGATCGATTAGAAGTAGCTGCAGTCCACGACACTCCCGGAGAAGAATGAAAAGGGGCTAGTGAATTCAACACCTTTAACTGAAAATCCGGGTTCTCGCATTGGGAATGAATAGGCAAGCAGCTCGGATTCAAGGAGAGTGAGGAGAAACAGTGGGGTTGGGGAGGGGGGACAACAGCACGGAGCCAAAGGAATCCTCCAGCCCCAGCCAGGGAAGGTAGTGAATGATTGTGAAACCCCCACCTGGGAAACCATGCTTCTCCCACGAATCTTTGCAACCTGTGGAGCAGGAGATCCCCTCGTAAGCCCACGCCACCAGGGCTGTGGGTCCAGTACACAGAACTGTGTGGAGTCTGCAAAACAGCCAATCAGTTGCACACAGAGACCCAGGAGTTTTGCATGCTCCAGCCCAAGGATCCCCACCAACGTGGAAAATCTGCCCATACACATCCATAGGAAGGGGGCTGAATATAGGGCGCCAAGCAGCGTCCTTCTGTAGGCCTCACTTCCACAGCATCTCACAGGTCACTTCCACAGCATCTCACAGGTTAAGACCCACTGGCTTGGAATCCCAGCCAGCCAATGGCAGAGGGCTGAAGTCCACCAGCGACAGGACGGAGATCCAATGGGGAGAGTGGCTGCTATCTCTGCGGTTTGGGGAAAACAGCTGTTCCAGTTTGCAGGCTGTGAAGAGTGCAGATAGTCCAGACAAGGAGGGGCCCCCCACAGTGCAATGCTGTGGCCTTGCCAGATTGGGGCCAGACTGCTTCTTTAACCAGGGCCCTGACATACTACTCCTCAGTGGGCAGGTCCTTGGGTCCACGGACAGAGCTCTGATCTCTCCCTAGCAGAGAACTCCCAGGGGGAGGGGCGGCTGCCATATCCTCAGTTCCCTAGTCTCAGCTGAGGAGATGAAGAGGGGCCCTCCCACAGTGCAGTGCAGCTGCCTTGCCAGATCATGGCCAGACTGCATCTTTAACTGGGGCCCGACTCACTCCTCCTCACTTGGCGGGGGGGGTCTTTGGTTCTGTGGACAGAGATCTCTTCCTGTGAGGGAGATCCCTGGGTGAGGGGCAGTGCTATCTCTGAGGTTCCCTAACTCAGCCATTCTACCCGGCTGGCTGTGGAAAATACAGACGGTCTACAAACAAGGGTCACCCCCCAGTGAAACATGTCTGCTCTACCAAGAAGCAACCAGACTGCTTCACTGGGTGGGTTCCTGATCCTCTTTCTCCTAACTGGGTGATATCTTCCACTGGGGGGCCCTAGCCTCCACAGCAGCCTTATGGTAGAGTGGCCTGTTAAAAGAAAGACAAACAGAGGCTAGGCAGTGGCTCATGCCTGTAATCCCAGCACTCTGGGAGGCTGAGATGGGTGGATTGCCTGAGGTCAGGAGTTCAAGACCAGCCTGGCCAACATGGTGAAATGCTGTCTCTACTAAAAATACAAAAATTAGCTGAGTGTAGTGGCGCATGCCTGTAACCTCAGCTACTCAAGAGGCTGAGGCAGAAGAATGACTTCCACCTGAGAGATGGAGGTTGCAGTGAGCTGAGATTGTGCCACTGCACTCCAGCCTGGGTGTCAGAGGAAGACTCTGTCTTAAAACAAAACAAAACAAACAAAAAACAAACAGAAAACAACAACATCAACAAAAAAAGACCCCACAAAAACCCCACTCAAAGGTCAGCAACCTCAAAGATCAAAGGTAGATAAACCCACAAAGATGAGAAGGAATAAATGCAAAAACACTGAAAACTCAAAAAGCCAGTGTGCCTCTCCTCCAAATGATTTCAACAGAACTAGGCTGAGGCTGAGACGGACGAATTGGCAGAAATAAGGCTTCAGAAGGTGGGTAATAACTAACTTTGCTGAGATAAAGGAGCATGTGCTAACCCAATATAAAGAAGCTAAGAATCATAATAACACAATGCAGGAGCTGATAGCCAGAATAACCAATTTAGAGAGGAACATAACTGACCTAATGGAGCTGAAAAATACAGCAAGAGAAATTCACAATGCAATCACAAGTATCAATAGCAGAATAGACCAAGTGGAGGAAAGAATCTCAGAGCCTGAAGACTATCTTTCTGAAATAAGAGAGGTAGAAAATAATAATGAAAAAAGAATAAGGAATGAACAAAACCTCTGAGAATTATGGGATTATGGAAAGAGAACAAACCTACGACTGAATGGGGTACCTGAAACAGATGGGAAGAATGGAACCAAGTTGGAAAACGTACTTCAGTATATCATCCAGGAGAACTTCTCCAACCTAGCAAGACAGGCTAACATTCAAATTCAGAAAATGCAGAGAACCCCAGTAAGATATTCTATGAGAAGATCAACTCTGAGATACATAATCATGAGATTCTCCATGGTCAAAATGAAAGAAAAAATGTTAAAGGCAACCAGAGAGAAAAGCTAGGTCACCTACAAGGTAAAACCCATCAGACTAATAGTGAACCTCTCATTGGAAACCCTGCAAGCCAGAAGAGATTGGGGGCCAATATTCTACTTCTTAAAGAAAAGAATTTCCAGTCCAGAATTTCATATTTGGCCAAACTAAGCTTATCATAAGCAAAGGAGAAAGAAGATCCTTTTCAGAAAAGCAAATGCTCAGGGAATTCATCCTCACCAGATCTGCCTTGCAAGAGCTCCTGAAGGAAGCACTAAATATTAAAAGCAAAAACCATCATCAGCCACTACAAAACACACTGATGTACACAGACTAGTGACACTATGAAGCAACCACAAAAACAAGTCTGCAAAATAACTAGCTAGCATCATGATGTCAGGATACAATTGACACATAACAATACTAACCTTAAATATAAATGGGCTAAATGCCCAAATTAAAAGACACAGAATGACAAGCTGGATAAAGAGTCAAGCCTCATCAGTATACTGTCTTCAAGAGCCCCATCTCACGTGCAAAGACACACATAGGCTCAAAATAAAGGGATAAGGGAAAATTTACCAAGGAAATGGAAAACAGTAAAAAGCAGGAGTAGCAACCCTAGTTTTTAAAAAGCAGACTTTAAACCAACAAAGATAAAAAAAGACAAAGAAAAGCATCACATAATGGTGAAGGGCTCAATTCAACGAAAGTGATAACTACCCTAAATATATATGTACCCAATACAGGAGCACCCAGCTTCAGAAAGCAAATTCTTAGAGACCTACAAAGAGATTTAGTCACCCACACAATAATAGTGGGAGACTTTAACACCCCTCTGACAATATTAGACAGATCATTGAGACAGAAAATAAAGATATTTAGAACCTGAACTTGACCAAATGGACCTAATAGACATATACAGAGCTCTTTACCCCAAAACAACAGAATATAGACTCTTCTCATAGCCACACAACACTTACTTTAAAATTGGTCACATAATAGGATCACATAGTAGAAAGTGATCACACTCCTCTGCAAACGCAGAAGACCTGAAATCATAATGGTCTCTCAGACCACAGTACAATCAAATTAGAACTCAAGATTAAGAAATCCACTCAAAACCATACAACTACATAGAAATTGAACAACCTGCTCCTGAATGACTCTTGGGTAAATAAAATAAAGGCAAACATTAAGACGTTCTTTGAAACTAATGAGAACAAAGAGACAACATACCAGAATCTCTGGGACCCAGCTAAAGTGGTGTTAAGAGGGAAATTTATAGCACTAAATGTCCACATCAAAAAGCTAGAAAGACCTCAAGTTAACAGCCTAACATCTCAACTGAAAGGACTAGAGAACCAAGAGCAAACAAACCCCAAACCTAGCAGAAGACAAGAAATAACCAAGATCAGAGTTGAGTTGAAGGAGATAGAGACACGGGAAACCCTTTAAAAAATTGGCAAATCCAGGAGCTTTTAAAAAAGAAATGGATACACCGTTCGCTAGGCTAATAAAGATGAAAAAAGAGAAGAATCAAATAAACACAATAAGAAATGATTAGGGGGATATCAGCACTGACCCGACAGAAATACAAACAGGAAATAGACAATTTCCTGGACAAATACACCCTCCCAAGACTGAACCAGGAAAAAATCAAGTCCCTGAATAGACCAATAATGAGTTGTGAAATTGAAGCAGTAATAAATAGGCTACCAACCAAAAAAATCCCAAGACCAGATGGATTCACATCTGAATACTATCAGAGGTAAGAAGAGAAGCTGGTACTATCTCTACTGAAACTATTCCAAAAAATTGAAGAGGAAGAACTCTTTCCTAACTCATTCTATGATACCAGCATCATCCTGATACCAAAATCTGGCAGAGATACAACAAAAAAAAGAAAACTTCTGGTCAAAATCCCTGATGAACATTGATGCAAAAATCCTCAATAAAATACTGGCAAATCCAAATCCAGCAGCACATCAAAAAGCTTATTCACTACGAACAAGTTGGCTTTATACCCAGAATGCAAGGTTGGTTCAACATATGCAAATCAACAAATGTCATTAATTACATAAAGAGAACTAAAGACAAAAACCACATGATTATCTCAATAGATACAGAAAAGGCCTTTGAAAAAATTCAACATCTCTTTATGTTAAAAACTCTCAACAAACTAGGTATTGGAGGAACATTCCTCAAAATAATAAGAGCTATATATGACAAACCCACAGCCAATATCATACTAAATGGGCAAAAGCTGGAAGCATTCCCTTTGAAAACTGGCACCAAACAAGGATGCCCTCTCTCACCATTCCTATTCAACATTGTATTGGAAGTTCCAGCCAGGGCAATCAGGCAAGAGGAAGAAATAAAGGGTATTCAAATAGGAAGAGAGGAGGTTAAATTATCTTTGTTTGCAGATGACATGATCCTGTATCTAGAAAACCCCATCATCTCAGCCCACAAGCTTCTTAAGCTGATAAGCAACTTCAGCAAAGTCTCAGGACATAAAATCAATGTGCCAAAATTGCTAGCATTCCTATATATACCACCAAGCAAGTGGAGCACCAAATCATGAATAAACTCCCATTCACAATTGCTACAAAAAGAATAAAATCCCTAGGAATTACAACTAACAAGGGAAATGAAGGACCTCTTCAAGAAGAACTACAAACCACTGCTCAGGGAAATCAGAGAGGATGCAAACAAATGGAGAACTATTCCATGCTCATGGATAGGAAGAATCAATATCATAAAAATAGCCATACTGCCCAAAGTAATTTATAGATTCAATGCTATTCCCATTAAACTACCACTGACATTCTTCATAGAATTAGAAAAACTATTTTGAAATTCATATGGAACCAAAAAAGAGCCCAAATAATCAAGTCAATACTAAGCAAAAAGAACACATCTGGAGGCATCACACTACCTGACTTCAAACTGTACTACAAGGTTACAGTGACCAAAACAGCATGGTACTGGTACAGAAACAGACACATAGACCAATGTAACAGAATAGAGAACCCAGAAATAGAACCTCACACCTACACCCATTTGATCTTCCACAAACATGATCAAAACAAGCAATGGGGAAAGGATTTCCTATTTAATAAATGGTGTTGGGAGAATGGCTAGCCATATGTAGAAAATTGAAAGTGGAACCCTTCCTTACACCATATACAAAAATTAACTCAAGGTGGAATAAAGGCTTAAATCTAAAAACCAAAACTATAAAAATCCTAGAAGAAAATCTAGGCAATGCCAGTCAGCATATAGGCATAGGAAAAGGCTTCATGACAAAAATTCCAAAAGCAATTGCAACAAAAGCGAAAACTGACAAATGAGATCTAACTCACCTAAAGACTTTCTGCACAAGACAGCAAAAGAAACTATCATCAGAGTGAACAGACAACCTACAGAATGGGAGAAAATTTTGCAATCTCTCCATCTGACAAAGGGCTGATCTCTAGAATTTACAAGGAACTTAAACACATTTACAAGAGAAAGACAACTCCATTAAAAGTGAGCAAAGGACATGAACAGATACTTCTAAAAAAAAAAAGACATACGTGTGCCCAACAAACATTTGAAAAAAACCTCAACATTACTAATCATTAGAGAAATGCAAATCAAAATACAATGAGATACCATCTCACACTAATCAGAATGGCNTCAGCATATAGGCATAGGAAAAGGCTTCATGACAAAAATTCCAAAAGCAATTGCAACAAAAGCGAAAACTGACAAATGAGATCTAACTCACCTAAAGACTTTCTGCACAAGACAGCAAAAGAAACTATCATCAGAGTGAACAGACAACCTACAGAATGGGAGAAAATTTTTGCAATCTCTCCATCTGACAAAGGGCTGATCTCTAGAATTTACAAGGAACTTAAACACATTTACAAGAGAAAGACAACTCCATTAAAAAGTGAGCAAAGGACATGAACAGATACTTCTAAAAAAAAAAAGACATACGTGTGCCCAACAAACATTTGAAAAAAACCTCAACATTACTAATCATTAGAGAAATGCAAATCAAAAATACAATGAGATACCATCTCACACTAATCAGAATGGCTATTGTTAAAAAGTCAAAAAATAGGCCGGGCGCGGTGGCTCAAGCCTGTAATCCCAGCACTTTGGGAGGCCGAGACGGGCGGATCACGAGGTCAGGAGATCGAGACCATCCTGGCTAATACGGTGAAACCCCGTCTCTACTAAAACTACAAAAAAAAAAACTAGCGGGGCGACGAAGCGGGCGCCTGTAGTCCCAGCTACTCGGGAGGCTGAGACAGGAGAATGGCATGAACCCGGGAGGCGGAGCTTGCAGTGAGCTGCGAGCCGGCCACTGCACTCCAGCCTGGGCGGCAGAGCAAGACTCCGTCTCAAAAAAAAAAAAAAAAAAAAAAAAAAAATAGATGCTGGTGAGGTTGTGGAGAAAAGGGAACATTTATACACTGCTACACTGCTGGTGGGAGTGTAAATCAGTTTAACATTGTGGAAGATAGTGTGGTGATTCCTCAAAGACCTAGAGGCAGAAATACCATTTGATCCAGCAATCCCATTGCTGGGTACATACTCAAAAAATATAAATCATTCTATTATAAAGATACATGCACACATGTATATTCATTGCAGTACTATTCACAATAGCAAAGACATGGAATCAACACAAAGGCCCATCAATAATAGAGTGGATAAAGAAAACGTGGTACGCATACATCATGGAATACTATGAAGCCATAAAAAGAATGAGATCATGTCCTTTGCAGGGACACAGATGGATCTGGAAGCCGTTACCCTCAGCAAACTAATGCAGGAACAGAAAACCAAACGCCATATGTTCTCACTTATAAATGGGAGCTGAATGATGAGAACACACAGACACATGGGGTGGAAGGGTGGCAGGAACAACACACACTGGGGCCTGTTGCATGGGTGGAGGGAGGGAGAGCATCAGGAAGAATAGCTAATGGGTGCTGGGCTTAATACCTAGGTGATGGGATGATCTGTGCAGCAAAGCAGCATGGCACACCTTTACTTATGTAACAAACCTGCACATCCTGCACATGTACCCCTGAACTTAAAATAAAAGCTGATGAAAAAAAACTTGATAATGGTACCTCCTGGCAATATGACTTGTATCTTCATCACTCCAGAAAATGACTGTTGACAGATATAATATAGTTTATAGATCTTTTAAAATGATGGCCACTCACTTTTAAAATGATTACTCGGTTTTCTAGAGAAAATCAAAGAAACAAACAAAACACACCTTTCTTCCTCTTTAGCTTCCATGACAAATCTAATTTTTTTTTCTTTTTTGGCCACTCTTTTTCAGTCCTTTTCTTTTGCTTATTCCTTAGCTGTTCATGTTTCTTGAGGTCTTTCCTCGTCCCTCTTCTGTTATTCTACACATGCTGATGCGGGAAATTTTATCACTCCCCTGGCTCCAACCACACTTCTCAAAATAACTGCCAATTTTTGTTGTATTGACATCACAACTTCCTAGTTTTCCCTCTCTCTTATGAGACCCAGAAAAACAATAATTAACTCTAGCAAATATACATGTAGTAGGCAGAATAATGGCTCTCTACAAAGTCATTTCCTAATTCACAGAACCTGTGAATATGTCACCTTAAATGGCAAAAGGGACTTTTCAGATGGAATTGAATTAAGAAAATTGAGCTAAAGAGATTATTCTGGATTATCTGAGTGGGTCAAATGTGTATCCATAAAACACATGTAATCATAAAACTGGGTAACTTTTTCCACCTGTGAACAGAGGGAGCTAGGACTACTGAAGAAAAGTCAGAGAGATGCACATTGTTGACTTTGAAAATGGAGGAATGGGCTGTGAGCCAAGGAATGCCAATGGCCTCTGGAAGCTGAAAAGGCAAAGAAACAGATTTTCCCCAAGAGCCTCTAGAAAGGAACACAGCTTTGCTGACACCTTGATCTTAGCCCACAGAGACCTGTCAGTTGGCCTTCTAACCTACTGAACTATAAGATAATAAAGCTGTGTTGTTTTAAGCCACCAAATTTTCGTAACTTTTAATAACAACAGTAGAAAACTAATGCAATACAATATAGTGACATCCTTAAGAAAATAGTTCTACTTTCATTCAAAATTATAAAGATTTTCAAAACTATAGTGAAGCTGAAGGAATTATACAATGAATACTTATATATTCACCACCTACATTCTACAATTAACTTTTTGCTATATTTGTCATGAATCTACCCATCTTATGCATTTCAAAGTAAGCTACAGATACCAGTTTGCTTCATAACGATTTATTTTCCAAATCGTTGCTTTCTTGGCAATGTAGCCACAAACTAAATACTTACACAGGCATACCTTTTTGTATTGTGTTTCATTTTATTGCACTTTACAGATACTGCATTTTTTTTCAAATTGAAGATTTCTGGCAACCCTGCATTGAGTAAGTCTATCAGTGTCATTTTTCCAATAGTATGTGTTCACTTCATGTCTCTGCATCACATTTTGGTAATTCTCAGAACATTTCCAATCTTTTCATTACTATATCTGTTATGGTGATCTGTGATTAATGATCTTGGATGTTACTATTGTAATTGTCTGGAAGGACCACAAATAATGCCCATATAAGACAGCAAACTTAATTGATAAATGCTGTTTGTGTCTTATCTTCTTCACCAAATAGCCATTCCCCCATCTCGCTCCTTCTTCTTGGGTCTCCCTAATCCTTGAGACACAGTAATACTTAATTTAGGCCAACTAATAACCTTACAACGGCCTCTAAGTGTTCAAGTAAAAAGAAGTGTCACACATCCTTCTCTTCTCTTAAAATTAAAAGTTAGAGATGATTAAGCTTAATGAGGAAGGCATGCCAAAAGCCAAAACAGGCTGAAAGCTAGACCACTTCTGCCAAACAGTCAAGATGTGGATGCAAAGGAAAAAAATTCTTGAAGAAAATTAAAAGTGCTACTCCTGTGAACACACTAATGATAAGAAAGCAAAACAGCCTTATTGCTGATATGGAGAAAATTTTAGTGGTCTGAATAGAAGATCAAACCAGCCATAATATTTCCTTAAGACAAAGCCTAATCCAGAGCAAGGCTCTAACTCTTTTCAATTCTGTGAAGACTGAGAGAGATAAGGAACACTGCAGAAGAAAAGTTTGAAGCTAGCAGAAGTTGGCTCATGAGGTTTATGGAAAGAAGCTGTCTCAGTAACATACAGGTGCAAAGGTAAGTAGCAAGTGCTGATGTGGAAGCTGCAGTAAGTTATCCAGAAGACCTAGGTTAACATAACTGATGAAAGTGGATACACTGAACAACAGATTTTCAAGGTAGACGAGATAGCCTTCTGTTGGAAGAAGAGGCCATGCAAGACTTTTGTAGTTGGAGAGCAGTCAATACCTGGCTTCAAAGCTTCAAATGACAGGCTGATTCTCTTGTTAGAGGCTAATGCAGCCTGTGACTCTAAATTGAAGCCAATGTTCACTTACCGTTTTGAAAATCCTAGGACCCTTAAGAATTATGCTTAATCTACTCTGCCCGTGCTCTATAAATGGAATAACAAGGCCTGTATGACGGCATTTCTGTTTTCAGCATGGTTTACTGAATATTTTAAGCCCACTGTTGGGACCTACTTTTCAGAAAAAAAGATTTCTTTCAAAATATTACTGCTCACTAACAACACATCCAGTCGCCCAAGAGTTCTGATGGAGATGTACAAGGAGATTAATGTTGTTTTCATGCCTGATAACAAAACATCCATTCTCTAGCCCATGGGTCGAGGAGTACTTTTGACTTTCAAGTCATTATTTAAGAAACACATTTCATAAGGCTATAGCTTCCATAGATAGTGATTCCTCTGATGGGTCTAGGCAAAGTAAATAGAAAACCTTCTGGAAAGGATTCACCATCCTAGATGCCATTAAGAACATTCATGATTCATAGAAGAAGGTCAAAATAGCCACATTAGTGGGACTTTGAAAGAAGTTGATTCCAACTCTCATGGACGACTTTAAGGGGTTCAAGACTTCAGTGGAAGTAACTGTAGATGTGGTGGAAATAGCAAGAGAACTAGAATTAAAAGTGGAGCCTGAAGATAATGATGGAATTGCTGCAATCTCATGACAAAACTTGAATGGAAGACAAGTTGCCTCTTATGGATAAGCAAAGAAAGTTGTTTCTTGAGACAGAATCTACTCCTGATGAAGTTACTGTGAACATTATTGAAATGACAAAAAAGGATTTAGTATAGTACATAAACTTAGTTGATAAACCAGTGGCAGAGTCTGAGAGAACTGACTCCAATTTCAAAAGAATTTCCATTGTGGGTAAAGTGCTAGCAGAAAGCATCACACGCTACAAAGAAATCTTTTGGGAAAGGAAGAGTCAAGCCATGTGGCAAACTTCATTATTATCTAATTTTAAGAAATTGCCACAGTCATCCTAACCTTTAGCAACTACCACCCTGATCAGTCAGCAACCATCAAAATCTAGGTAATACCCTCCAACAGCAAAAAAATTATGACTTGTTGAAGGCTCAGATGATTGTTAGCATTTTTTAGTAACAAAGCATTTTTAATTAAGGTATGCACATTTTTTAGACATAACGTTATTGTACAGTTAACAGACTACAGGAGGCCAGGCATGGTGGCTCACTCCTGTAATCTTAGCACTTTGGGAGGCTGAGGTGGGCAGGTCATCTGAGGTCAGGAGTTCAAGACCAGCCTGGCCACCATTGCAAAACCCCATCTCTACTAAAAATACAAAAATTAGCCAGGCATGGCGGTGCACACCTGTAGTCCCAGCTAATCAGGAGGCTGAAGCAGCAGAATCACTTGAACCTGGGAGGCGGAGGTTGCAGTGAGCTGAGATTGTACCACTGCACTCCAGCCTGGGTGACAGGAAAAAACAAAAAAAAAAAAACAAAAAAAACACAGACTACAAGATAGTGTAAACATAACTTTTATATGCCCTAGGGAAAAAAAATTCATGTGACTCACTTTATTGGAATATCTTCTTTATTACAATGGTCTGAAATTGAACCTGCAATATCTCCAAGGTGTCCCTGTATACATACATCAAAGCAGCATTAACTTACCACAGTAAGTACCACTTGTCCTGGATGAGATAACACCCATTGGGAAAACATCCGGCAGTTCCAGTCTTCAATCCCTTGACTTAAAAATCTATAAATTAAAAAATTTGTTTATGTTATTTATACCTAATCATTGATCGTGGCCATTTAATGACCAAGCATGACAAGGTCACAGGGGAGTTTTCCTTTAAGATCTTTGATTTCTTTGTTCTAATGGTAACAGAGCCTTAATTCAAGCATAATCCATATTCCTTAAATTCCTTTTTGAGTTTATCTGCACTTTTCTAATAAGGCCACTGAGTTTCTGAGATGGTAAAAATGTACACAGAGAGATGACACACATTAGCTCTGAATTGCTAGTAGTATTTATGACAAAATCTATATTTGAAATAATTTCTACAAAATGGAATACTCGGCTGAAACTACCAGATGAATTTTACCAGTAAAGCCCTGTATTTAGTTTTTAAAATTAATTTTAATGGACAGAATAGGATTCATGAAAAATATCCAGACAATTTTATTTAAGACAACAGTATATGCACCAACAGTATATAGGTTTCAATGTTGTCATTTTTTTCCATGTGGAGTTTTAAGTTTCCTAATAGTCAAATCGGTCAATGATATATATATTTTTAAATCATTGATACTATATCTCTTAGAAATTCTCAACACTAAATTTCATTTTATTTTCTTCTAATTTGGCTTTCTTTTTTATGTATCATTCTGAAATTCATTTAGAATATATATGAATATTTGAAATGAGGTACTGAATCTTTTAATTTTGTTATGCTTGCAAATGCTATTTTGTTTTCTTATTTATCATTACTGATGAGGAGATATATGTCTGTAACAACTTTTTATACATTTCAAAGCAGTATCAGTGGGAAATGTCTCTTCCATCAATTACAAATGATTTTTTATTTTATTTAATAGCTTTGGCACTTAATTTTATTTTAAACACTTTTTGTTGGCAGTTCCATGAAAAACCCTTATGACTTTTATTCATAACTTTTTTTGTCTCATTGTTATACATCTCTCAAACAACATATAGTTACATGTCTCTTTTGACAAAATATTTTAATGAAGATCTTACTGCACACTTGCATTGATATAAGTGTATGGAATATTTAAAACGTGCTGACCTAGAGGCACAGTACAGTGTCACAAGTAGTTTGTGACCTCCAGGAGAAATGGGAAGGAACTTCATGCACTGAAAGGCAAGTTACTCACAGACTAGGTCCTTCCACATGTCCTGCTTGTCATCTGCAACCACAGCATGTAGGTTGTTGTAGTCAGAAACTAGTATTTGCTTTTAGAAGAGGAACTCACCAGTACAAATATGAAAAGATAACTAAGAATGACCAGATATTTTAGAAAAACTAGTACCATCAAAAAGAACACAAGAACCTAGCCCCAAACTAAAGTAAAGCAGTACTAACTTTAAAATAAAAGGAGAGGGAAGAAAACTTTAAAATAATTATTTCATCAATTCTAAGACAGAAATTTTTTTCTACATTTTAATCTTTATGAAATCAGAAAACATCTTACAATTAATGTCTGACAATCACTCAGCCAGGTGAGGACTATGACTTAGGAGTATAAAAATCTTCTACTGATGTTTTCTGGTAAGATAAAGTACTGCCGGCGATCTGTTACATTTGATGAATGTACCTGTACATTCTGTTTAGAAAAAAATTATTTATTATTTATTTATTTGAGATGGAATCTTGCTCTGTCACCCAGGCTGGAGTGCAGTGGCACAATCTCAGCTCACTGCAACCTCCGCGCCCTGGGTTTAAGGGATTCTCCTGCCTCAGCCTCCTAAGTAGCTGGGACTACAGGTGTGCATCACCGTGCCAGGCTAAATTTTGAATTTTTAGTAGAGCCAGGGTTTCACCATGTTGGCCAGACTCATCTCAAACTCCTGACCTCAGGAGAACCACCCACGTCAGCCTCCCAAAGAAAGAGGTAAATTCTATCACTTGTGACAACATGGATAACCCTGGAGGACATTATGCATGCTAAGTGAAATAAGCCAGGCCAAGAAAGACGAATATTGTATCATCTCATTTACATGTAGAATCTAAAAAACATTCTCTATTCACAGAAGTAGAGAGTAGAATGGTGTTAATCAGGGGGTTAAAGTGGGGAGGGGTGAGGAAAGGGGAGAAGTTAGTCTAAGGATACAAAGTTTCAGTTAGACTAGGAATAAATTTTAGTGATCTACTGCACAGCAGGTCACTATAGTTAATAATAATGTATGTTTTGCAATAGCTAAAAGTAAACTTGAAATGTTTTCATCACAAAAAATAAGCATGTGAGGTGATGAGTATATTAATTAGCTTGAATCAATCGTTTTACATTGTATACATGTATTAAAACAACATGTATCAAAACAGCACAATGTATGCCATAATAGATACAATTGTTATTTCTCAATTACAAATTAAAAGTACATTAAATCTCTTTAAAACTCCGCAAACTACGAATAGAATGAAATTATCTTTAGTTTGATGAGGTGTATATTCCAGAAACCTATGCATTATGGTCAAACACTAGAAGCTTTTCCAATAAATTAAGAAAAAAAAAAAAAGGAATATGTCAGTTGTACTTTTCAATGTTAAATAAAATTTGCATCTAAAGCAACATGAAAATGGCATTTTAAAAGAATTGCAAAGGAAGAGATAGGACTATCATTATTAGCAAATGATGTAATTGTCTAACCAGAAAAATCCCAGGACAATTGAAAAACTGCTTGTCTTTTTTACTTAAATGCCCAGATTCATTTTTTCAGGGTTTCTTGCCTACAGAAGTCTCTCTTTACATACAAGATAACTCTGGTTGTTATCACATCACCCCAGGGATAAGTTTGAAACTGCATTTGCAAAAATTGTAACTTAGGAAATTATGACAGTGAAAGAGATCAGACGCAACTAACTTCATCTTGCTTCTAACCCTTAAACTGTCCTTGTTCATTCCTGGGTGTAGGCCGAACCAATCTTGGGAAGGAATTTAGTTGACAATTTGACTCAAACAAAACCGGCAGTAGCCCTTTCCTGAAGACTCCTGTCTTGCCTAGGGACCAGTCTGCCTTCGTAGGACTAACAAATTATCTACAAGATCAGAAATTATGGTTTAGGGGTCATGCAGCCTCGTGCTGCAAGAGTCTGAACCTCCCAAAATTGTTCCCGAGAATAATATCACTATTGTAAAACCTAAGATCAGTGCTTAAGATATTTTGCAGACCCTGCACTTGATGGATCAGCTGACACTACCCAGTCCAGTAATCTGGCTCAACCAGTTCTGGGATCCCATCCAGGGACAGAAGACAGCAAGAAAAGCTCATTTTGACCCCCCCTAGGACTCCATCTTCAACCTGACCAATCAGCACTCCCCACTTCCGGAGCCCCCACCTGCCAAATTATCCTTAAAAACTCTGATCCCCGAATTCTCTGGAAGACTGATTTGATTAATAATAACACTCCGGTCTCCTACACAGCTGGCTCTGTGTGAATTACTCTTTCTCCATTGCAATTCCCCTGTCTTGATAAATTGGCTCTGTCCAGGCAGCAGGTAAGGTGAACCCACTGGGTGGTTATAAGAGTTGAGGAAAAGGAGAGCCAGAATGGTTATTTATGTAAGTAAATAATAATCTTCTCTGTTCTAGAAACCTTGTATTGGCCTTCCGAATAATATTAACAACTATAGATATGGAAACCTAAAAGTCAATAGCCTTTCTATAACCAACAATGAATAATTAGAAATACAATATAACAGTTCTAGTCAAGTTAGTTTTAAAAGTTCACACTCTGAAGTTTCTTCCTTCATTCTAAACAGATGCAATGATAGACTTAAATATGAAAAGGAGAATGTTAGAAAGACTAAACCAAGTAAACAATCCTAGGAAGTAAAAGTAGAACCAAAATGCAAAGTGGAGAGGTGTGCTGAAATGGGAGCCCTACTGAGCAGAGTTCAGATCCTGAACAGTTTCCTGATACAGCTGAATTACAATGTACACAACAGCCATCTGAAGGTTGTCCATGTAAACACTCTCAAACTGACAGTTACACTGTAAAAGCGATTATTTTCCATTTAGTCATCATGTGCCATCATCATTATATATATAATACATAATTTTAGGATTTGAAAATTGTACTTACTTTTTTAGCACATCGAACATGCTTTTTTCTACATTTACCAGCCACTGTTCTACAGCGCTTCTTACACGAATTTTCCTAAAATTAGTTTCAAAAGTAGTATCATGAAGAATTATTTTTTAATTCATGTTTCAGTCCTTTGACAAGCCTGTAGACTAAATTTTCTATATACTTTAATAATATTCATGGGTCAAAGGACTACTACAGCCTTTTGGTTTTCCTAGATCTTAATTTAGAAAACTATGCAGAAAACATATGAATGTGCTTTAGGAAATTCTGATATCAAAATCATGAATTTACACAATAAATAAGTTTCATGTAAAATGGTATTTACAAGATAAACAAATTGTGTTATAAAACAGTTTTGGATTCCTCACTGGATTTTTTTTTTTCTTTTTTTTTTTTTGAGAGAGAGAGTCTCGTTCTGTCGCCCAGGC
The DNA here is from genome assembly GCF_001698545.2 of Rhinopithecus bieti. Classification (NCBI taxonomy): domain Eukaryota; kingdom Metazoa; phylum Chordata; class Mammalia; order Primates; family Cercopithecidae; genus Rhinopithecus; species Rhinopithecus bieti. The sequence goes on along the minus strand of NW_016806651.1, from coordinate 53,416 downwards.
TAGAGTGCAATGGTGCCATCTTGGGTCACTGTAACCTCCGCCTCCTGGGTTCAAATGATTCTCCTGCCTCAGCCCCCCAAGTAGCTGGGATTACAGGCTCCTGACACCATGCTCAGCTAATTTTTGTATTTTTAGTAGAGATGGTGTTTCACCATGTTAGTCAGGCTGGTCTCAAATTCCTGACCTCAGGTAATTCACCTGCCTCGGCCTCCCAAAATGTTGGGATTACAGGCGTGAGCCACCGCACGCGGCCTTCCTCACTGGATCTTTTAAACAGCAGGGTTGGAATAGGGATTTTGGTAGATAAGAAGGGTTGGACACAGCATTTTTTAAAAAAATCAACTTACATCAGGACCACTTGCCAAAGGTTAGAGAGCCCTTGCTGGGGCTGGCAAATTGAATTAGTGTAATGGAAGGACCTAGTTTGTCTTTATTGCCTGGGAGCAGACCATAATGAAACCAGAGATCAGCAGAAGCAGTAGTGGGAGTTGCATCAACAACTCCAAATAGCAAATTTTCTTCTTATCTATATTCATATAATAAAACCAAAAAGGGGGAAAGCACTAAAAAGAGAGTAGGAAACTTAAGGCAGAATTTAATGACAGAACCAAACGTAAGCACAAATTAGAATGCACCCGGGAGTTTGAAAACTACTTTCTCAACCTTTAATTAGAGCAAAGGTGAGATTATGTATTGTAGGGAATATGGAAAGGCAAAAGTATATTTACATAAGGATATAATCTCTGAAGAAATAGTTTGCTTAGCGCACTTTTATAATATATCAAAAATTTCAAAGGAGATATTTTAAATAATGAGGTTGTATAGAATCTAAACAGTTTGTAACATTTATCATACTTTGGCAGCACGAGACCTTCCCCTTCAGCAGATATTAGCATTTTTACAGCAGGAGGGCCAATGTCTTGTTTCCATATCAATAATTGTTTTACATTTTCAAAACATTTCACAAGATGAGGCTGTGAACCAGAAACAAATGTCAGTAATATTATTGAATTGTGATCTGAATATCGCTAATATAATATTGCTGAGCAGAGAAAGATGTTGTTACCTGTACAGACTCAGGATTTCTGCTATCAGCTAGAATATCAAGAAGTTCAGCATTGCTAAGAAAGTAAAATCTTGGGAAAATTAATCTTTTAACTTCAAGGTAATCCTGTCCAGAATCAAAAGAAATGCAATTCAGAATATATATTTAATCATGATATGAATTACATCCTCATTTTGACCTATACTTATAAACAAAAGTCACAATATTAGTTATAGTATATATAGTAGTATCAGTCAAAATAACATTCCATGCTTAATGAAAGTGATACTTAAATTGCTAAAAAAAACAAAGTTTAATAAAGCTAAACTAAAACAAATGAAGCCAAAACCAAAACAAACAAGAAAACCCCACCCTTAGACACACATATATCATTTTATTCTTGATCAATAATAAAGTATTGTATTTTAGTATTATCAACATTGCTTTCCCATACTTCTGACTTTCTGCTCTTATTTCCCTACGGGTGGAGTTATCACTTTATAGGCTAAGTTACCATATCACAGATTACATTCACTGTACAGAGAATTTCTACATTTCTCACTCCTTTCTACAACTTAGAGGCATTAACACCAGTCTCAATCCTTTCCTTCTTTTCAGAGGAAGAGATACCCATTAACTTATGCCAGACTAAGATACTCTTGAAATTTATTACTCTCTTGTAACTTCAATCTCTCCCTTGCAATAGGCCTCCCCCTAAATTTCTCTCATTATAACAATATAAGAAGCCCTCCATCTCCTTTTGTTCTCCTGTAGCTACTGTCTACTTGCTTGTCTTCTCTCCACGAAGTTCTTGAAAATAACTTGTGAAGTCAGATTCTTTGTATCTCTCAGTCATCTTGTGTTCTGCCACCTGGCCCTGACTATTACCAAATTTACTGGGAGCTTTTCAGTCTTTGTGTTACATGATATTTCCATAGCATTTGATTTGGTTGACTCTGTCCTTCATTTTGACTTCTGAAATTTCACTCTCTTTCACCCCTCAGCTACATCTTATTATTTTCCATCAAAAGTCCCTCTTTGACCCATACATTTTAATGCTGACATCTGTTGAGTTCCAACCCCATCACTTTTCCTACTCATTATGCTCTTCTTGAGCTATTTGATACAGACATACTTGCTCTTCAGCTCAGATTACTTCTCTCTGCCCGGGATCTACATACCCAGTTGCTAATTGAAGATGTTCACTTGAATGTCCCATAAGTATTAGATTTTCTATATGAACCAAACATATCTAGGCACAACCTGGGACCTCTTTCTTTTATTCTCTACTTCCTACCTGATGCTCCAAACTCTACCTTCTTTCATCTTCCTCATGGCCTTACTTTAGCCTCCAATATTTCTAGTCTTTTAACTGATTTTTAAACATCTATTCTCATTGCCCCCAGTCCACTCTATGCTTCTTTCCAGAGAGATATTTCTGATTTAATTATTTCACTCTCTTATTTAAAATTCTTCAGTGGCTATCATAAAAGTAAAAACTCATTGTGATATTCAAGGCCCTTCACCCTCTGTCCTCTGCTTGACTGGAGAATCTCATCTTTCACCACTTTCCCATTTGCAACCTGTTTTATCTGTACCATCCTGCTTACAAATCCAGAATGTGCCATACCTGCTCATGGCTCCATGTCTTTGTACTTTTTTACCTTTGCCTAAAATACTCTTCCCAGCTACCCATCCTCCTCTAATCTAACTCTTTTACCTATCTAACACCTACATCTCTTTCAAGACTGAGGCCAGTTATCATTGCTCCCAGGCTGAGTTAATTTGTCCTCTTTGATATGGCCATACCATCCAACCCATCATAGCGTACATCACATTGTAATATCTCCTTACTTTTTTTGTCTCCTAAAATAGATTTTGAGTTCTGTAATAGTAGGGAATACTTCTTTCATCTTTGTAGTACCAGCACATAGCAGCAGTGCCTGATACAAAATGGTGCTCAATACATGAATAAATGGAAAGCTATTGGTTTGTAATGATCCTCAGTAATAGTCTAAAGATGTGCTAGAAATATCTGGAAGGCTTATCTCAATGATGACTTGGTAAACCAGCTTTTATTAACCAGAATCAATCTGGCTGCAGCACCTTATGCTTGCTCCAGAGTGCAGATTTCAAAAAAAGAGGGCCTATATGGGCAGAAAATTTTGTATAAGCTGTGATTGCCTATAGTTGTTTAAGAGGGCTCATCACAACCACTGTTACTTGTGTTCAGTAAGCAAAACCAATTAATGCCTGAATAAAAATCTTGGTTCATGAAGTAAAGTGAATATGCACACCAAAAATCTCAAAAATTAAAATCTAGTATTTTAGGATACATGTCTAGCTTATACTTTAATGTTCTGACAATGTATAAATATATGGAATCAGTAATTTAATTTATAGACTCATAAAAACATTCTGTTTCAACTTTTGCAGAATTTATCAACTTAATAGTGCTAATAAAAATAGTTAACCTACACAAGACTCAGTGCTGTGCTGGCTTCAGGTCTGACCCACTACAGTTCCAGCAATGGTGGCCACAGGAGGCTTGTGTCACCCCTCCGCCAGCGCTAGGCAGCTTAGCACACAGAGAGACACTCCGTTGTTAGGGAAAAAGCAATTATTTTTGCCAGCACTTGTGCTTTAAATGCATCATCTCAGTGAGCACAAAACCCTTCAAGGTAGCACTGTCATTATTCTCAACTTAAAGATAAGGAAGGCAAGATGGCTGAATAGACTCCTCCACTGATTGTGCTCCCCACAGATGTACCAAATTTAACAACTATCTCTACGAAAAAAGCATCTTCATAAAAAGGTGAGCATTCATAGTTCCTGGTTTTAACTTTATATTGCTGAAAGAGACACTTAAGAGAGTAGGAAAAACAGTCTTGAATTGCCGAAGCCACCCTTCCCCGACTCCCTGTGGTGGACATGTGGCAGAGAGAGAGAATGTGTGTGCTTGGGGGAGAGAGAGCACAGTGACTGTTGGATTTTGCATTGAAACTCAGTGCTGCCAACACTGCACATAACTCAGCTGAAGCCCACAGAGGGAACATTTAGACTAGCCCTTGCCAGAAGGTAATCACCCATTCTAGCAGTCAGAACTTGAGTTTTGGTAAGCCTTGCTTCTGTGGGCTAAAGTGCTCTGGGTTCTAAACAAACTTGAAAGGCAGCAAAGGCCATAAAGACTGCAAGTCCTAGGCAAGTCCTAGTGCCATGTTGGGCTCAGAGCCAGTGGACTAGGGGGACACATGACCTATTGAGACTCCAGCTGAAGCAGCTAAAGGAGAGCTTGCATCACCTCTCCCCCAACCCCAGGCAGCACAGCTCCCAGCTCCAAAAGAGACTCCTTACTTTCACTTTAGGACAGGAGAGGGAAGACTAAAGAGGACTTTTCTTACAACTTGGATACTGGCTCAGACATAGTAGGATAGGGCACCTGGCAGAGTCATGAGTCCCCCATTCTAGGCCCTAGATCCTGGATGACATTTCTAGACATACTCTGGGTCAGAAGGGAACCTGCTGCCTTGAACAGAAGGGTCCAGTCCTAGCAGGATTCATCACCTGCTAACTAAACAGCCCTTGGGCCCTGAATAATCAGCAACATGCCATGGGCCTTGGATGAGACTCTGAGAGTCTTGGCTTCACATGTGACCCAACATGTTCTCAGCTGTTTTGGCTAGGAGGGAAGACCTCTTCTGCTTGAGAAAAGCACAGGAAAGAGTAAAGTGGACTTTGCCTTACAGCTTGTATCAGCTCGGCTACAATGGGGTAGAGCACCAAGCAGGTGCTTGGGGTCTCTGATTTTAGGCCTTGCCTCTTGGATGGCATTTCTGGACCTGCCCTGGGATAGAATGGAGTCCACTACCCTGAAGGGTGAGTCCAAAGCCTGGCAGCATTTACTATAAGCTACCTAAAGAGCCCTTGGGCTTAAGTGAACATCAGCTGTACCCTGGCAGTACTCCTTATGGACCTGCGGTGGTGACGGCCATGTAGAAAGACTCCTCTGCCTGTGGAAAGGGAAAGGAAGAGTGGGAAAGACTGTGTCTTGTGGTTTCAGTGCCAGCTCAGGTGTAGTAGAATAGAGAAGTATATTTCTAAGGTTTCTGACTATAGGTACTGGTTACCAGATGGCATCTCTGGACTGCCCAGGGCCCAGGGGGAACTCACTACTCTTAAGGGAACAACACAAGCTTGGCTGGCTTCACCACTTGCTGATTATAGAGCCCTAGGGCCTTGAGCAAACATAGGCAGTAGCCAAGCAGTGATTACAGTGGGCCTTGCATAAGACTAAGTGCAGTGCTGGCTTCAGGTCTGACCCACCACAGCTCCAGTGATGGTGGCCACGTGCATGCCTGTGTCACCCCTCCACCAGTTCCAGGCAGCTCAGCACACAGAAAGTGACTCCATTGTTTGGGAAAAAGTAAGGGAAGAGAATAAGAATCTCTGCTTGGCAATCTGGAGAATTCTTCTGAATCGTATCCAAGACCACCAAGGTGGCACCTCTATATGTCTGCAAGAATCACAGCATTACTGAGCTTTGGGTACCCCCTAATGAAAATACAGCTGCAGTGAGCAATAACATAGAAAGTAACAGCCAAGTTTCTTAAAATGTCTGGAAGACCTGCCCAAGAACGGTAAGTTCAAACAAGCCCAGACTGTAAAACTACAATAAATACATAACTCTTCAATGCCAACACCGACAAAGCCACAAGACCACCCAGGAAAACAAAATCTTACCAAATAAACTAAATAAGGCTCTAGGGACCAACCCCAAAGTGACAGATATGTGACTTTTCAGGTAGAGAATTCAACATACCTATGTTAAGGAAACTCAAATAAATTAAAGATAACAAAGAAAAGGAATTCAGAATCCTTCCAGATACATTTAACAAATAAGTTGATATAACTGAAAAAAATAAAGCAGAAATTCTGGATTTGAAAAATGCAACTGACATACTGAAGACTGCCTCAGAGTCTCTTAGCAGCAGAATTGATCAAGCAGAAAAGAATTAGTGAGCTTGAAGACAGGTTATTTGAAAAATACAGATGAGGCATCAGAAAAAAAGAATAAAAAGAATAAAGCATGCCTACAAGATCTAGAAAATAGCAGCTAGAAAAATAAAACATAGCCTAAAAGTAGGAAAGCTAACAGTTACTGGCCTTAAAGAGAAGGTAGAGATGAAGATAGGGGTTGAAATGGATAATAACAGAAAATTTCTCAAACCTAGAGAAAGATATCAGTATTAAAGTACAAGAAGGTTACAGAACACCAAACAGATGTAACCCAGAGAAGAGGGGTTCTTCTCAAAGCATTTGATATTCAAACTTCCAAAATTCAAGGATAAAGAAAGGACCCTAAAAGTAGCAAGAGGAGAGAAACAAATAAAACACAATGGAACTCCAGTATATCCAGCAGTAGACTTTCCAGTGGAAACCTTATAGGCCAAGAGAGAGTGGCATGAATTATTTGAACTGCAGAAGGGAAAAAAGCTTTTACCCTAGTATAGTATATCTGTCCAAAATATCCTTCAAACAGGAAGGGGACATAAACATTTTCAAAACAAAAGCTGAGGGATTTCAACAAGATGACATGTTATACAAGAAATGTTGAAGAGAGTCCATCAATCAGAAAAACATAAAATATTGTAATGCTGTAATTGTGGTGTGTAAATTACTCATCTCTTAAGTAGAAAGGTGAAAAGACAAAGTAATAAAAAATAACTAGAACAACCTTTCAAGACATAGATCATACAATATGGTATAAATGGAAAGAAACAAAAGTTAAAAGGGGACAAAGTTAAAGTGTAGAGTTTTATTAGCTTTGTTTTTGCTCATTTGTTTGTTTATTTATGCAATCAGTATTATGTTGTCATCAATTTAAAATAACGGTTAAATGATATTATTTGCAATCCTCATGGCAACCTCAAATCCAAAAAGATAAAATGGATACATAAAAAAGAAAAAGCAATAAATTACAAAATGTCACCAAAGAAAATCACCTTCAGTAAAAAGAAGACAAGAGGGAAGGAAAGAAGGAAGAGAAGACCACAAAACAACCAGAAAACAAATTTTAAAAATGACAGGCGTGGGAGGGGGCGGAGCAAGATGGCCGAATAGGAGCAGCTCCAGTCTCCAGCTCCCAGCGCGAGCGACACAGAAGACAGGTGATTTCTGCATTTTCAACTAAGGTACTTGGTTCATCTCACTAGGGAGTGCCGGACAATTGGTGCTGGTCAGCTGCTGCAGCCCAACCAGTGAGAGCTGAAGCAGTGAGGCATCACCTCACCTGGGAAGCACAAGGGGGAAGGGAATCCCTTTTCCTAGCCAGGGGAACTGAGACACAAAACACCCGGAAAATCGGGTAACTCCCACCCCAATACTGCGCTTTACAAGGGTCTTAGCAAACGGGCACACCAGGAGATTATATCCCACACCTGGCTGGGAGGGTCCCAGGCCCAAGGAGCCTCCCTCATTGCTAGGACGGCAGTCTGCGATCTAATGGCAAGGCAGCAGCCAGGCTGAGGGAAGGGCGCCAGCCATTGCTGAGGCTTAAGTAGGTAAACAAAGCTGCTGGGTAGCTCGAACTGGGTGGAGCTCACAGCAGATCAAGGAGGCCTGCCTGTCTCTGTAGACTCCACCTCTGGGAACAGGGCACAGCTAAATAACAACAACAACAACAACAAAAGCAGTAGAAACCTCTGCAGACACAAACGACTCTGTCTGACAGCTTTGAAGAGAGCAGTGGATCTCCCAACATGGAGGCTGAGATCTGAGAATGGACAGACTGCCTGCTCAAGTGGGTCCGTGACCCCTGAGTAGCCTAACTGGGAGACATCCCCCACTAGGGGCAGACCGACACCCCACACCTCACATGGTGGATTACACCCCTGAGAGGAAGCTTCCAAAGCAAGAACCAGACAGGTACATTCGCTGTTCAGCAATATTCTATCTTCTGCAGACTCTGCTGCTGATACCCAGGCAAACAGGGTCTGGAGTGGACCTCAAGCAATCTCCAACAGACCTACAGCTGAGGGTCCTGACCGGTAGAAGGAAAACTAACAAACAGGAAGGGCACTCACACCAAAACCCCATCAGTACGTCACCATCAACAAAGACCAGAGGCAGAGAAAACCAAAAAGATGGGGAAAAAACAGGGCAGAAAAGCTGGAAATTCAAAAAATAAGAGCGCATCTCCCCCTCCAAAGGAAGGCAGCTCATCGCCAGCAATGGACCAAAGCTGGATGGAGAATGACTTTGACAAGATGAGAGAAGAAGGCTTCAGTCCATCAAACTTCTCAGAGCTAAAGGAGGAATTACATACCCAGCGCAAAGAAACTAAAAATCTTGAAAAGAGTGGAAGAATTGATAACTAGAATAATTAATGCAGAGAAGTCCATAAACGAAATGACAGAGATGAAAACCATGACACGAGAAATGCGTGACAAATGCACAAGCTTCAGTAACCAACTCAATCAACTGGAAGAAAGAGTATCAGCGATTGAGGATCAAATGAATGAAATGAAGCGAGAAGAGAAACCAAAAGAAAAAAGAAGAAAAAGAAATGAACAAAGCCTGCAAGAAGTATGGGATTATGTAAAAAGACCAAATCTGGCCGGG
>NW_016806651.1:25090-41843 GCF_001698545.2 Rhinopithecus bieti | reverse complement strand
ATTGCGGCACTATTCACAATAGCAAAGACTTGGAATCAACCCAAATGTCCATCTGTGACAGACTGGATTAAGAAAATGTGGCACATATACACCATGGAATACTATGCAGCCATAAAAAAGGATGAGTTTGTGTCCTTTGTAGGGACATGGATGCAGCTGGAAACCATCATTCTCAGGAAACTATCACAAAAACAGAAAACCAAACACGGTGTGTTCTCACTCATAGGTGGGAAGTGAACAATGAGATCACTTGGACTCAGGAAGGGGAACATCACACACCGGGGCCTATCATGGGGAGGAGGGAGGGGAGAGGGATTGCATTGGGAGTTATACCTGATGTAAATGATGAGTTGATTGGTGCTGACGAGTTGATGGGTGCAGCACACCAACATGGCACAAGTATATATATATAACCAACCTGCACGTTATGCACATGTACCCTAGAACTTAAAGTATAATAATAAAAAAAATAGAAAAAAAATGACAAGCATAAGTCCTTACTTCTCAATGATAACACTGAATGTAAGTGGACCAAACTCTCCAATAGGATATAGAGTGGCAGAATAGATTTTAAAAAAGACTCAATAATCTGCTCCCTATAAGAAACACACTTCACCTATAAAGGCACACATAGACTGAAAAGGGTGCAAAAAGATAGTCCATGCAAATAGAAACCAAAAAAGAGCAATAAAGCTTTATTTATATCACATGAATTAGATTTCATGACAAAACCATAAAAAGACAAAGAAAGTCATTATATAGTGATAAAAGGGTCAATTCAGCAAGAGGATATAACAATTATAAATATAAATGCACCCAATCCTGAAGGGTCCAGATATATAAAGAAAATATTATTCAAGCTAAAGAGAGAGATACACCACATTCCATTAGCTGGAGACTTCAGTACTCCACTTTCAGCATTGGACAGATCATCCAGACAGAAAATCAACAAAGAAACATTGCAATTAATCTGCACAAGAGAACAAATGGAGCTAATAGATATTTACAGAACATTTCATCCAGTGGTTGCAGGAGGCACTTTCTACTCAGTCCATGGATCATTTTCAAGGAATGATATGTTAGGCCATAAAATAAGTCTTAAAACATTCAAAAACATTGAAATAATACCTAGTATCTTTTCTGACCACATTGGAATAAAACTAGAATTCAATTACAAGAGGAATTATGGAAATTATACAAACACATGGAATTTAAACCATATGCTCCTGAATGACCATGTCAGTGTCAATGAAGACATTAGGGAGAAAATTGGAAAATTTATTGAAACAAATAATAATAGAAACACAACATACCAAAACCTATCTGATATACCAAAAGGGGAGTTTATAGATGTGTTTATGTCAAAAAAGTAGAAAAACTTCAAATAACCTAACAACGCATCTTAAAGAATTAGAAAAGAGCAAACTAAACTCAAAATTGGTAGAAGAAAATAAATAAAGATCAGAACTGAAATAAATGAAATTAAACTATAGAAAAGATGAATAAAATGAAAAGTTTTTTTTTTAAAATAAAGAAAACTGACAAACCTTTAGCCAGACTAAGAAAAAAAAAGAAAGAAGACCCAAATAAATACAATCAGAGATAATAAAGGAGACATGACAACCAGTACCACAGAAATTCAAAGGACCACTAGAGACTACTATGAGCAACTATACGCCAACAAATTGCAAGATCTAGGAGGAATGGATAAATTCCTAAACACATACGACCTACCAAGATTGAATCGTGAAGAAATATAAAACCTGAACAGACTAGTATCAAGTAATGAGATTAAAGCTGTAATAAAAAGTCTCCCAGCAAAGAAAAGCCCAGGACCTGATGCTTCACTGCTGAATTTTGCCAAATATTTAGAGAAGAACTAATACCAATCCTCACAAAGTCTTCCAAAAAATAGAGAAAGGAATACTTCCAAACTCATTCTGTGATGTCAGTATTACCCTGATACTAAAAGCAGACAAAGACACATTAAAAAAGAAAACTACAGGTCCACATCCCTGGTGAAAATTGATGCAAAAATCCTCAACAAAATGCGTGCAAACCAAAGTCAACAACTCATTTAAAAGGTCATTTATCATGACCAAGTGGGATTCATCCCAGTTATGCAATGATGGTTCAAAATATGCAAATAAATCAGTGTGAAACATCATATCAACAGAATAAAGAACAAAAACCATATGATCATTTCAATTGATGCTGAAAAAGCATTTGATTAAATTCAACATTGAATATAGAAGAAACATATCCAACATAATAAAAGCCACATATGACAGACTCACAGCTAGTATCACACTAAATGGGGAGAAAATGAAAGCCTTTTCTCTAAATCTGGAAGGTCATAGAGGACAAGGGTGCCCAGTTTCCCCATTGTTATTCAACGTAATACTGGAAGTCCTAGCTAGAGCAATCAGAAAAAAGAAAGAAACAAAGGGCATCCAAGTTGGAAAAAATGAAGTCAAACTCTCCTTATTTGCAGATGATATGATCTTATATTGGGAAAAACCTAAAGACTCCACCAAAAAACTATTAGACCTGATAAATGAGTAAAGTTACAGGATACAAAATCAACATACAAAAATCAGTACCTTTTCTATATGCCAAGAGTGAACAATTTGAAAAAAAAATCAAGAAAGTAATCTCATTTACAATAGCTACACGTAAAATTAAGTACCTAGGAATCAACCTAAGAAGTGAAAGATCTCTATAATAAAAAATATAAAACATTGATGCAAGAAATTGATGAGGACACCAAAAAATGGAAAGATATTCTATATTCATGAATTGCAAGAATCAATATTGTTAAAATGTACATTACTCAAAGCAATGTACAGATTCAATGCACTCCCTATCAGAGTACCAATTACATTCTTCACAGAAATAGAAAAACTATCGTAAAATTTATATTGAGCCACAAAAGACCCAGAATATCCAAAGCTATCCTGGGCAAAAAGAACAAAGCTGGAAGAATCACATTACCTGACTTTAAACTGTATTACAGAACTACAGTAACCAAAATAGCACAGTAGTCACATAAAAAAAGACACATAGACCAGTGGAACAGAATGAGAAATCCAGAAACAAATCCATACGTCTACAGTGAACTCATTTTTGACCAAGGTGCCAAGAACATACATTGGAAAAAGGGCAGTTTCCTCAACAAAAGGTGCAGGAAAAATTGGATATCCATATGCAGAAGAATAAAACTAGACTCCTGTCTTTTGCCATATACAAAAATCAAATTAAAATGGATTTACCACTTAAATCTGAGACCTCAAATTATTAAACTACTAAAAGAAAATGCTGTGGAAATTCTGCAGGATATTAGACTGGGCAAAGATTTCTTGAGTAGTACCTCATGAGCACAGACAACCACAGGAAAAATGGACAAATGGGATCATATCAAGTTAAAAAGCTTTTGCACAACAAAGGAAACAATCAACAAAATAATGAAGAGGCAATCCACAGAATGGGAGAAAATACTTTTAAACTATCCATCTGACAAGGGATTAATAACTATTAATAGAATATACATGGAGTTCAAACAGCTCTATAGGAAAAAAGTAATAATAATTTAATAATCTGATTTTAAAATGGGCAAAAGATCTGAACAGACGTTTCTCTAAAGAAGACATACAAATGGCTACCAGGTTGTATTAGGGTTCTCTAGAGGGAAGGGACTAATAGGATAGAAGTATATATGAAAGGGAGTTTATTAAGGAGTATTGACTTACACAATCACAAGGTGAAGTCCCACAATAGGTTGTCTGCAAGCTGAGGAGCAAGAAAGTCAGTTAGAGTCCCAATATCTCAAAGGTAGGGAAGCCAACAGTGCAGCCTTCAGTCTGTGGCTGAAGGCCTGAGAGCCCCTGGCAAACCACTGGTGTAAGTCCAATAGTCCAAAAGCTGAAGAACTTGGAGTCTGATGTTCAAGGGCAGGAAGCATCCAGCAAGGGAAAAAGATAAAAGGCCAGAAGACTCAGCCAGTCTAGTCCTTCCACGTTCCTCTCCCTGTTTTTATTTTAGCTGCACTGGCAGCTGATTAGATGATGTCCACCCAGACTGAGGGGGGTCTGGCTCTCCCTGTCCACTGACTCAAATGTTAATCTCCTTTGACAACACCCTCACAGACACACCCAGGAACAATACTTTGCATCCTTTAATACAGTAAAGTTGACACAACACTAACCATCACACAGGTATATGAAAAAGTGTTTATTATCACTGATCAATCAGGGAAATGCAAATCAAAGTGACAATGAGATATCATCTCACTTCAGTTAAAATGGCTTTTATCTAAAAGACAGGCAATAACAAATGTTGGCAAGGATATGGAGAAAAGGGAACCCTTGTACACTGTGGGAATGTAAATTAGTACAACCACTACGGAGAACAGTTTGGAGGTTCCTCAAAAAACCAAAAATAGAGCTACCATAAGATTCAGCAATTCCACTGTTAGGTATATACCCAAAAGGAAGGAAATCAGTATATTGAAGATGTATCTGCACTCTGTCTTTATTGCAGCACTATTCACAATAACCAAAATTTGGAAGCAACCCAAGTGTCTGTCAACAGATGAATGGATAAAGACAATGTGGTATATATACAAAATGGAGTATTATTCGGCCATAAAAAAGAATGAGATCTTGTCATCTTCAACAACATGGATGGAACTGGAGGTCATTATGTTAAGCAAAAAAAAAAGCCAGGCACAAAAACACAAACTTCATATGTTCTCATTTATTTGTGGGAGGCAACATTTGAAGCAACTGAAATCATGGAGACAGACAGTAGAAGGATAATTACCAGAGGATAGGAGGAGGAGTGGAGAGAATGGGAGAGACAGAAGAAGAAATAGTTAATGGGTACAAAAAACAGAATGAATAAGGTCTAGTATTTGATAGCTGAATGGGGTGACCATACTCAACAATAATTTAATTTTACATTTAAAAATAACTAAAAGATTGTCACTGGATTATTTTTAACACAAAGGGTAAGTGCTTGAGGCTATGGATACCCCATTTACCTTGATGTGATTATTTTATATTGTATGCCTGCATTAAAATATCTCATGTACCCCATAAATATATACACCTACTATGTATCTACAAAATTAAAACTAACAATATTTTAAAAGTATTAACCTTCTGAAGGAAGTCATGTCTTATATTAAAAAAAAAGATAGGATGTCTCTCTTAAAAAATAAAAGGTAAGGCCAGGTGCAGTGGCTCACGCCTGTAATCCCAGCACTTTGGGAGGCCGAGGCAGGCGGATCACGAGGTCAGGAGATCGAGACCATCTGGGCCAACACGGTGAAACCCTGTCTCTACTAAAAATACAAATAATTAGCTGGGTGTGGTGGCGGGCGCCTGTAGTTCCAGCTGCTCAGGAGGCTGAGGCAGGAGAATGGCATGAACCTGGCAGGCGGAGCTTGCAGTGAGCCAAGATCCCACCACTGCACTCCAGCCTGGGAGACAGAGCAAGACTCCATGTCAAAAATAAATAAATGAATAAAATAAAAATAAAAGGTAAGGGAACCTGGGCATTCAAAAGTTTGATAATTTGCCAATGGTCATTTAGATTAGTCCATACACTTTTCCTTTTGATAATATTTTTATTAACTCTATAGGTACTAAGAGTTTAAAAAATTGTTGGCAGCTAAAATAAAGAAAATCTGCACTGGAATTAGCTTCTGCAGTAGATTACATTATATAACTTTTACTTTACTTTTGTTAAATGATTCACTGCTTTAGAATTGCTATAGTTTTACCTCAAGGCTTTTCTTTATATGTTCAAGATGTATATTACAATTTTGCAGAATTTCAAGGACTCCTGCAGAAGTGGTTATTTGCAAAGCATTCTGTTTGTTTTGTATTTTTGACATTATTTTTTTCCACATGGAAATCACTTGAGAGAAAAGTTCTGTTTCTGCTGGGAGTTGCCTTTAGAAACAAAATTAGATGTCATTTTATTTTTTTGAAGGCACTATAATTAAAATCTATAATGTAATGCATTGTCATGGAATACTGTTTGAGTTACAAAACATTTGATGTTAAATTTTTTTTTTTTTTTCTTGAGACGGAGTCTCGCTCTGTCGCCCAGGCTGGAGTGCAGTGGCCAGATCTCAGCTCACTGCAAGCTCCGCCTCCTGGATTTACGCCATTCTCCTGCCTCAGCTTCCCGAGTAGCTGGGACTACAGGCGCCTGCCACCTCGCCCGGCTAGTTTTTTGTATTTTTTTTAGTAGAGACGGGGTTTCACCGTGTCAGCCAAGATGGTCTCAATCTCCTGACCTCGTGATCTGCCCGTCTCGGCCTCCCAAAGTGCTGGGATTACAAACTTGAGCCACCGCGCCCAGCCAATGTTAAATTTTATTGATAAATCATCAAAGATACGTTTTCAGTGCCTATTATGTACAAGTGATGTACGTGGTAAGAAATGGATAAATTAGACACAACAACCATAGTTTAACAAGATTATACTTAGTATACAGTGGAAGACAGACATATAGAAATTCTACATAAGGTAAGTAGAAATAATTTGTGTCCTAAGAAATGTAATAAAACAAAGGGTTACTGACATTCTGGAGCAGAAATGGTATCTGCCAAGAGCTTCTTGGAGAAGACACTATTTAATCCGTGTTTTAAAGGAGTAGAGCTTTGATGTGAATAGAAGACAGAGAGGGCATTCAGCTTAGAAGCAAGAGTATAGAGGTATGTATAAAAACACTGAAGTTCTATTAATGGTTATCTCATCTTAGAGGATAAGAAAATGTAAGGGCCATGTCAGCCTTGGTATATAAATTTTCCTTTACAGAATATTATCATTATTTTCTCCCTTTGGAAAAGGGAAGCAAAACCCACATGTGAAGTGATAAACCATTAATATATTTAGTTTTGTTTCTGCTGTTGTTGGAATTGAATGAGGGAGATATTTTCTACAATTATATAGTTGCAGTCTTTCACTTTTTTTCTGTTCACCTATATTTCCTACCCCTCTCCCACCCTAGCCTCAACCTGATTCAAACTCCTCTTGGCTCTGAAGTTGAAGAGGGGAGGAATTTAGAGGGACTTTTTTTTCTTAACTCAGCTAGTGTTACTTTGAATCCTCTTTCGTCTCTTGCATGCCCTTTGTCATGGCAGATATCCATAAGGTACATTGCTGGAGATTTCAGAGCACCCCAACAGGAACCTCTATATTGCACCATTCCTTGGCTTTTGCCAGCTGACCTCTTACAACCATTCCTCAAGCTCCTGCTCTAAGTAATACACTTCTGGGATTCCCTTGTTCTGCCATTTTGGGGTGGAGATCTTCCAAGGTGGCTCTAGCTTGGAAACTCCTACTATGTCTGTCAGGATATCTCAGTTTCTGCACTGTTGACATTTTGGACTACATAATTCTTTGTTTGGTGTGGGGGGTTGGGGATAGGGAGAGGTTCTGGTGCATTGTAGAATGTTCAACAATATCCTGACCTATATCCACGAGATGCCAGTAGTATCCCCTCAGTTGTGACAAGTAAAAATGTTTCCAGACTGTGAAATGTCCCCCAGAGGTCAAAAAATCACCGCTGGTTGAAAACCACTGGTCTAAGATAACCATGTATTCTTGTACTTCTTCCTTGCCCTGTTATAAAGGCTCCTTTAAAATTCTCCAGAGAAGAGGCAAGCGCTAGTTTCTAATGTCCCTACACTCTAGGGAAATACATGTCAAAATCTCCCAAGAATCCTTCCACTATTATCCCATTCCCTATCTTGCGTGATGGACCTAGAAGTTTTCTGTAGCTCAGCAAAAATCCTATGAAGG
The DNA here is from genome assembly GCF_001698545.2 of Rhinopithecus bieti. Lineage (NCBI taxonomy): Eukaryota > Metazoa > Chordata > Mammalia > Primates > Cercopithecidae > Rhinopithecus > Rhinopithecus bieti. The sequence goes on along the minus strand of NW_016806651.1, from coordinate 34,026 downwards.
AGGAGACTTCAGTCTCACCTTCTCTTAAGTATCCTTCCAATGTCTCTGGGATGTCCTAGCACAGCCCTCATAGTTAGTTTGGAGCTCTGGTAAATGGCACTGCATTCTATACTCTCATATATTCCCTTTAGATAGTCTGCCCCTTTAATGCAATTCTTGTCCCATTCTTCTTCTTCATGCTTTTTCCCTGGTATCAGGGCTCATCATCCTGCTCCATTACTCAAAGGCAGATTCATTATAGACCCACTTTTTCTTTTCTTTAGATCTATTATATAGATGCCTTAAGAATCCTATAATTGAAAACATCTTTTTCAACTTCAGAAAGTCCTATAAAGGAACCATTTAGTGACACTTTGAACGCTCTTGCCAAGGATTCTGATCTTTAGTAAAAGGTAGTATTAAAGTTTAAACTTAAGGCTCAAAGTTGTTGCATCCATAAGGACATACACCTTAGATATGTGGTTTCACCTTTGAGAACTTTCAGAACAACTACAGATCAATCAAATAAAAGAATTCCAAGCATTCATATAAGAAATATACATGTGTAACACATATAAGAAATATACATGTGTAACACAAATGGATATTGTTCCCCACAAAGCAATACTTATATTTAAACAGTTCCCTTTTGTAATCTAATGGCTTCCCTTTGCCTCCAAAATAAAATACAAAATACTTGACATAATATTTTGCATTTATGTAAGCCTTATTACTTGACTTATCATTTTCTAAGCCTTATTACTTGACTATTGGTATAAAAATATAAAGAGCTAAGAAAGAATTGCTAATACATCATTATTGGCTGGGCACATTCACTCACGCCTGTAATCCCAGCACTTTGGGAGGCCGAGGCAGGTGGATCACTTGAGGTCAGGAGTTCAAGACCAGCCTGGCCAATATGGTGAACCCCTGTATTTACTAAACATACAAAAATTAGGTGGGTGTGGTGGTGGGCACCTGCAATCCCAGCTAAAATGATATAATATTTTACACTTGTGTATTTATGTAGCAACCCTGGCTGTATTTTTTTAAGATGTGGGGCTTCCCCACATTGCCCAGGATGGCCTCAATATTATGACACAAGATTTTCCAGATTTTCCATTGCTATAATAGGCCTTTCAAATACACACCCAATGTTTTCCTACCTTATTTCAGAATGGCTGATAAACTAGCTTGTATGATTTGCTGTCAGTAGTTTAAATTCTGCCTAATTTATTTGTCTCAACTTGAGCACCCTTAAGACCAATCACTTTAAAAAGTCAAAGGTCAATTAATTGGAATGGTATGGTGTTTTTTAAAGGCAGAATTTTTAACAATTGCCCAGACCCTCTATTCTTCCATCTGGTGCAAAGTAATAGTAATAGTAATAAATTCTTTTTTTTTTTTTTTTTTTTTCTTGAAACAGCGTCTCTCTGTGGTATGGATCAGGCTGGAGTGCCATCCTGCAGTCACAGCTCATTGCAGCCATGGCCTTCTGGGTCCAAGCCATCCTCTCACCTCAACCTCCCAAGTTGCTGGGTGGGACCACAGGCATGTGATACCAACCCTGGCTGTTTTTTTTTTTTTTTTTTAGACATGGAGTTTCCCTGTGTTGCCCAGGATGGTCTCAAACTCCTGTGCTCAGGTGATCTTGGCCTCTCAAAGTGTTGGGATTACAGGCATAAGCCATCACACTCAGCCTAAGAAATTCTTATTAATGTATGAATGCTACTAAAAACATGTTTATGATTCATATCAAAATAACATTAGCATTCCAGAACAAAAGAGACACATAATATTGTAGTTTTGGGATTATAATGATGTATCTGACACTTTTTTTAAAATACAGAGCAATGCTCTGTCGCCCAGGCTGGAGGAGTGGCACAATCTTGGCTCACTGCAACCTCCACTTTCCAGGTTCAAGTGATTCTCCTACCTCAGCCCCCCGAGTAGCTGGGATTGCAGGTGCCCACCACCATGCCCACCTAATTTTTGTATGTTTCGTAGAGACAGGGTTTCACCATGTTGGCCAGGCTGGTCTTGAACTCCTAACCTCAAGTGATCCACCTGCCTCAGCCTCCCAAAATGCTCAGATTACAGGCGTGAGTGAACGTGCCCAGCCAATAATGATGTATTAACACTTCTTTCTTAGCTCTTTATATTTTTATACCAATAGTCAAGTAATAAGGTTTACAAAAATGTGCTTATAATCTTTTATGAAAGAAAATAATAATGATTCAGTAAATTATACTCCTGTGTCTATAAGTAGGATAGGATAGCTTGACTGTTCATTGAAGAAATGATTTCTCAAGAATTAAAGAAAACAAATTACTCACAATGCATTTTTAACCCGTATATGGTATATTTTAGGTATTTTACCTTCGTATTTCTGAAGAATGAAAGATTGGTTCAAGATAAAGCCAATTTCTTTGACAATTCATCCATTCCTCAAGGGTGTAAGAGAAGAGAGTCAAGTTTTGATCCCATTCATTCACAAGATCCTACAATGATAGAAACATATATACAAACAAATCTAAATATATAAAATTCTTCTTTAAGAGTTACATAACAGAAACAGATCAAAGGTGATTATCAGTCATTGACATACAGAAAATAATTAATAGAAGGTCACATAAATGAATACAGATCTAATTATATTTAGTTGTAGGAGAGGTTTAAGATGTCCTAATCACCCATTTGCTGTCATATTTATTATACAACAAGCAAATATTTTTGTAAAAGATTTGAGTAACACACATATACATGTAGAAATTAACATGTATGTCTAGCACTCAACACTTATTTCCTACTTCTTATCACAGAGGAAACATAACCAGAAATGTGATATGCATATTATTTCAGTCCTTTCTTTAAGCATAATTTCACATATAGATACACAATATCCCTAATGTATTATATAAATATAAATACAACCATATTATATACATTGTTTTATAACTTGCATTTCATAACAAATAGTGTCTTCTAGAGAGGTTTTATGTCAGTACTTATACGTTTTCTTCACTATTTTGGTGATTTCAGAAAATTCCATTGTATGGCTATAGTGTCTTTTTCTAACTGCTATGTTTATTAAAATAATAGGAAAATGGTTAAAAATAAATTAATACTAAAAGGCTTATTTGGAAACCAGTGGACTTGCCCATCCCCTAACTCTCTGGCTCCTCATGGGGAACCATTTATAACTCATTTATATTTGACTTCTGGTACTTACCTCCATATTTCTTACTTTTTAACTTTATTTTATATTTCAATAGCTTTATTAAGGTATCACTGATACACAAGAAACTGCACATACTTAAAGTATACAATTTTGTCCGGGGACGGTGGCTCACACCTGTAATCCCAGCACTTTGGGAGGATGAGGCGCACAGATCACTTGAGGTCAGGAGTTTCAGACCAGCCTGACCAACATGGTGAAACCCCATCTCAACTAAAAATACAACAACAACAACAACAACAAATTAGTCAGGCATGGTGGCAGGTGCCGGTAATCCCAGATACTCAGTGGGCAGAGACTGTGCCACTGCACTCCAGCCTGGGTGACAAAGCAAGACTCCATATCAAAAATAAATACATTAATTAAAGTATACAATTCTATGAATTTTAACATGTTCTTCTACCTGTGAAATGATCACTATAATCAAGATAACAAACATATCCATTACCCTGAAAGCGTTCTTTGTGTCCTGTTGGAATTCCTTCCTCCTATCCCTTCCTACCCCTACCACCAGGCAACCACTGATCTACTTTCTGAAACTACAGTTTGTATTTTCCAGAATTTTATATAAACAGAATCATATAACATGTATTCCCTTTGCTCTGACTTCTTTCACTTAGCATAATTATTTTGAGACTGATCCATATTGTTACATATATCAATAGTTCATTCCCTTTTTCTGTATAACTTTTAGGTTCACGAGTACATGTGCAGGTTATACAAGTAAATTGCATGTCACAGGGATTTGGTATACAGGTTATTTTGTTACCCAGGTAATAACATAGCACACAATAGGTAGCTTTTTTATCCTCACCCTTCTCCCACCCTCCACCCTCAAGTAGGCCCCAGTCTCTGTTGTTCCATTCTTTGTGTCCATGTGTACTCAATGTTTAGCTCCCATTTATGAGTGAGAACATGCAATATTTGGTTTACTGTTCCTGTCTTAGTTTGCTTAGGAAAATGACCTCCATCTCCATCCAAGATGCTACAAAGAACATGATCTCATTCTTCTGGCTGCATAGTATCCCTTGGGGGTATATGTACCACATTTTCTTTATCCAGTCTACTGTTGATGGGCATTTAGGTTGATTCCACATCTTTGCTATTGTGAATAGTACTGTGATGAACATAAGCGTGCATGTGTCTTTATGATAGAACAATTTTATATTCCTTTGGGTATATACCCAATAATGGGATTGCTAGGTTGAATAGTAGTTCTGTTTTAGGTACTTTGAGAAATCACCACACTAATTTACATTCCCACCAGCAATGTATAAGCATTCCCGTTTCTCTGCAACCTCACTGGCATCTGTTATTTTTTGACCTTTTAATAATAGCCATTCTGACTGGTGTGAGACGGTATCTTATTGTGGTTTTGACTGGTATTTCTCTCATGATTAGTGATGAGAAATGTTTCATATGCTTGTTGGTCATGTGTGTGTCTTCTTTTGAAAAGTGTCTGTTCATGTCCTTTACCCACTTTTTAATGGAGTTGTTTGTTTTTTACCTGTAAATGTGTTTAAGTTCCTTATAGATTCTGGATATTATACCTTCATCAGATGCAGAGTTTGCAAAAATTTTCTCCCATGCTATAGGTTGTCTGTTATACTCTGTTGATAGGTTTTTTGTTTTTTGTTTTATTGTTTTTTTTTTTTTTCTGTGCAGAAGCTCTCTAGTTTAATTATGTCCCATTTGTCAATTTCTGTTTGTATTGCAATGGCTTTTGGTGACTTTGTTATGAAATCTTTGCCTTGGCTCCTAGAATGGTATTTCCTAGGTTATTTTCCAGGGCTTTTACAGATTTAGGTTTTACAGTTAAGTCTTTAATCCATGTTTAATTGATTTTTGTATATGTTGAAAGGAAGAGTTCCAGTTTCAATTTTCTGCATATGGCTAGCCAGTTATTCCACAGAATATAAAATTCTTTCCCTATGTCTTGTTTTCGTCAACTTTGTCAAAGATCAGATGGTCATAGGTGTGTGGCTTTATTTCTGGGTTCTCTATTCTGTTCCACTGTTGTATGTGTCTGCTTTTGTACCAGTACCATGCTGTTTTGGTTACTGTAGCCTTGAAGTATAGTTTGAAGTTAGGTGATGTAATGCCTCCAGCTTTGTTCTTTTGCTTAGTATTGACTTGGCTATTTGGGCTCTTTTTGGTTCCATATGAATTTTAAAACATTTTTCTAATTCTGTGAAGAATGTCATTGGTAGCATGATAAGAACAGCACTGAATCTGTAAAATGCTTTGGGCAGTATGGCCGTTTTAGTAATATTGATTCTTCCTATCCATGAGCATGGGATGGTTTTCTCTTTTGTTTGTGTCATCTCTGATTTCTTTGAGCAAGCTTTGTAATTCTTGTAAAGATGTTTCACTTTCCTGGTTTGCTGTATTCCTAGTATCACATTCTTTTTGTGACTATTGTGAATGGGACTGCATTCTTGATTTGGCTCTCAGGCTGGATGTTGTTGGTGTACAGAAATGCTACCGATTTTTGTACATTAACTTTATATCCTGAAACTTTGCTGAAGTTGTTTATCAGATCTAGGAGTTTTGTGCAGAAATATGTGGCATTTTCTAGGTATAGAATCATATGGTCTACAAACTGAGACAGTTTGACTTCCTTTCTTCCTATGTGGATGCCTTTCATTTCTTTCTCTTCCCTAATTGCTCTGGCTAGAACTTCTAGCACTATGGTGAATAGGAGTGATGAGAGACAGCATCCTTGTCTTCTTCTGATCTTCAAGGGGAATGCTTCCAGCTTTTGCTTATACAGTATGATGTTGGCTGTGGGTTTGTCATATATGGCTTTTATTATTTTGAAGTATGTTCCTTGAAAGCCTAGTTTGTTGAGGGTTTTTAACATAAAGGAATGTTGAATTTTATCGAAAGCTTTTTCTGCATCTATTGAGATAATCATGTGATTTTTGTTTTTAGTTCTGTCTATGTGATGAATCACATTTATTCATTTGTGTATGTTGAGCCAGCTTGCATCCTAGGATAAAGTCTGCTTCATCAGTGTGGCTTAGATTTTTTGATGTGCTACTGGATTCAGTTTGCTAGTATTTTTATGTCCATGTTCATCAGGGATATTGGCCTGAAGTTTTTTTTCATTGTGTTCTGCCAGGTTTTGGTATCAGGATGATTCTGGCATTACAGAATGAGTCAGGGAGGAGTCCCTCCTCCTGAACTTTTTGAAATCATTTCAGTAGGAATGGCACCAGCTCCTTTATACATCTGGTAGAATTTGGCTGTGATCTATTCTTGAGCTTTTTATTACATATTCAATTTTTGAACTCATTATTGGTCTGTTCAATGATTCAATTTCTTCCTGGTTCAGTCTTTGGAGGTTGTATGCGCCCAGAAATTCGTCTCTTTCTTCTAGTGTTTCTAGTTTGTGTGCATAACGGTGTTCATAGTAGTCGCTGAAGATTTCTTGTATTTCTGTCAGATCAGTGGTAATGTCCCCTTTGTCATTTATAATTGCGTTTATTTGGATCTTCTCTATTTTTTTCTTATGATTGTAGCTAGAAGTCTGTGTATCTTAATTTTTTCAAATTACCAACTCCTCAATTCAGTCTTTTGGATGGCTTTCCACATCTCAATTTCCTCAGTTCAGCTCCGATTTGGGTTATTTATTATCTTCTCCTAGCTTTGGGGTTGGTTTGCTCTTGTTTCTCTAATTCCTCTGGTTGTGTTGTTAGGTTGTTAATTTGAGATCTTTCTTTTTCATGTGGGAGTTTAGTGCTATAAATTTCCCTGTTAACACTGCATTAGCTGTATCCCAGAGATCTGGTATGTTGTATATTTGTTCTCATTAGTTTCAAAGAATTTCTTGATTTCTCTCTGAATTTCATTATTTACCCAATAGTCATCCAGGATCAGGTTATTCAATTTCCATGTAATTGTATGGTTTTGAGAAATTTTCTTAGTATTGATTTCTATTTTTATTGCACTGTGGACTGAGAGTGTGGTTGGTATGATTTAACTATTTTAAGTTTGCTGAGAATTGTTTTCTGTGCCATGTACATAGGAGAAGAATGTACATTCTGTTGTTTTGGGGTGAAGAGTTCTGTAGATTTCTATTAGATCCATTTGATCAAGTGCAGAGTTCAGGTCCTGAATATCTTTGTTAATTTTCTGCTTCAATAATCTGTCTAATACTGTTAGCAGTATTATTCTCTCACTATTATTGTGTCATTATCTAAGTCTCTTCCTAGGTCTTTAAGAACTTGCTTTATAAATCTGTGTGCTCCTGTGTTGGGTGCATATATATTTAGAAGAGTTAGGTCTTCTTGTTGAATTGAACCCTTTACCATTATGTAAAGTCCTTCTTTGTCTTTTTTGATCTTTGTTGGTTTCTAATGTCGCTTTTGTCTGAAACTAGAATAGCAACCCCTGCTTTTTTCTGTTTACTGTTTTCTTGGTAGATTTTTCTCCATCCTTTTCTTTGACCCTATGATGTCATTGCAGTTAAGACGGGTCTCTTGAAGACAGTACATTATTGGGTCTTATTTATCCAACTTGCCACTCTTTCCCTTTTAATAGGGGTAGATTGTTTACATTCAAGATTAGTAGTGATATGTGTATATTTGATTCTGTCACTGTGTTGTTAGCTGGGCATTATTCAGACTTGATTGTGTAGTTGCTTTATAGTGTCAATGGTCTATGTATTTAAGTGTGTATTTTAATGACCAGTAGTAGTCTTTCCTTTTCTTATTTAGTGCTCCCTTCAGGACCTCTTTTAAGGCAGGTTTGGTGGTAACAAATTCCCTCAACATTTGCTTGTCCTAAAAGGATCTTATTTCTCCTTTGCTTATGAAATCTAATTTGGCTGGATATGAAAATCTTGGTCAGAATTTCTATTTTGTAAGAATTCTGAATGTAGGCCCCAATCTCTTTGGTGTGTAGGGTTTCCACAGAAAGGTCTGCTCTTAACCTGATAGGGTTTTCTTTGTAGAGTTGCCCCTTCTCTCTAGCTGACTTTAACATTTTTTCTCTATTTCCAACTTGGAGAATCTGACGACTACGTGTCTTGGGGATGGTCATCTTGTACTGTATCTCACAGGGGTTCTCTGTGTTTCCTGAATTTGGGTGTTGGCCTCTAGTAAAGCTGAAGAAATTTTCATAAACAATATCCTGAAATATGTTTTCAAAGTTGTTTTCTTTCTCTCCTCTCTTTCAGTAACACCAATGAGTCATAGATTTGATCTCTTTATATAATCCTATATTTCTTTCTTTTTTTTTTTTATACTTTAAGTTCTAGGGTACATGTGCATAACGTGCAGGTTTGTTACATATGTATACTTGTGCCATGTTGGTGTGCTGCACCCATCAACTAGTCAGCACGCATCAATTCATCATTTATATCATGTATAACTCCCAATGCAATCCCTCCCCCCTCCCCCCTCCTCATGATAGGCCCCAGTGTGTGATGTTCCCCTTCCCGAGTCCAAGTGATGTCATTGTTCAGTTCCCACCTATGAGTGAGAACATGCGGTGTTTGGTTTTCTCTTCTTGTGATAGTTTGCTAAGAATGATGGTTTCCAGCTGCATCCATGTCCCTACAAAGGACGCAAACTCATCCTTTTTTATGGCTGCATAGTATTCCATGGTGTATATGTGCCACATTTTCTTAATCCAGTCTGTCACAGATGGACATTTGGGTTGATTCCAAGTCTTTGCTATTGTGAATAGTGCCGCAATAAACATACGTGTACAG
>NW_016806651.1:14509-23268 GCF_001698545.2 Rhinopithecus bieti | reverse complement strand
AGCTGTGCCCTGTCCCCAGAGGTGGAGTCTACAGAGACAGGCAGGTTTCCTTGAGCTGCTGTGAGCTCCACCCAGTTGGAGCTTCCCAGCGGCTTTGTTTACCTACTTAAGCCTCAGCAATGGCAGGCGCCCCTCCCCCAGCCTCGCTGCTGCCGTTTTGGTTAGATCGCAGACTGCTGTGTTAGCAATGAGGGAGGCTCCGTGGGCGTGGGACCCTCCCGGCCAGGTGTGGGATATATTCTCCTGGTGTGCCCGTTTGCTTAAAGTGCAGTCTTGGGGTGGGAGTTACCCGATTCTCCAGGTGTTGTGTGTCTCAGTTCCCCTGGCTAGGAAAAGGGATTCCCTTCCCCCTTGCACTTCCCAGGTGAGGCAATGCCTCGCCCTGCTTCAGCTCTCGCTGGTCGGGCTGCAGCAGCTGACCAGCACCGATTGTCCAGCACTCCCCAGTGAGATGACCCCAGTACCTCAGTCGAAAATGCAGAAATCACCGGTCTTCTGTGTCGCTTGTGCTGGGAGTTGGAGACTGGCTGTTCCTATTCGGCCATGTTGCTCCGCCCCCATAATCCTATATCTCTTGAAGGTTTTGTTCACTCTTAATCTTTTTCCTTTATTTTTAATTTCCTTTTTAATGCCAAGTAGTATTCCAAATTATATGTATACATGTATGATAATGCTTATCACTTACCTGTTGTACACTTGGGCTGTTTCCAGCTTTTACTGTTACAAATAAAACTGCTATGAACATTCCATTTACAAGTCTTTATATAAACCTAGCTTTCCTTTCTCTTGGGTAAATACCTAGGAGTGAAATAGCTGGATCATATGATAGATGTATTTTTAACTTTTTAAGTGCTTGTAACATTTTACATTCTGCACAGCAGTGTGTGAGAGTTCTAATTCCTGAATATCCACACCAACACTTGGGATGATCTTTTATTAGTCATTTCTTAAGGTGTGTAGTGATATCTCATGATAGTACCATCTCCCTAATGTAGTTAAACATCTTTTAATGTGTTCTTTTCCATTCTATATCCACTTTGGTAAAGTCTCTATTTTAATATTTTGCCCATTTCTTTACAGGATTATTTTGTTTTCTTATCATTGAATTTTGATAGTTCTTTATATATTCTGGATACAAGTCCTTTATCAGATGTATGCTTTACAAATATTTTCTCCCAGTCTCTGGTTTGTATTTTTGTTCACTTAAAAGTGTCTTTCTAGGAGCACACATTTTTAATTTTGATGAAATCTAATACATAAATTTTCCTTCTATGGATAGTGCTTTTGGTGCCATATTGAAGAAATCTGCATAAAGCAAGGTCACAAAAATATCTCTTATCTTTTTTTCTCATACTTTTATAGTTTTAACTTTTGCATTTAGGTCCATAATCCTTTTTCTGTGTTAAATGTTGTGTATGTTGTAAGATGTGGCTTAAGGTTTTTGTTTGTTTTGCATATGATTGTTCAATTATGTTAGCCCCATTTCTTTAAAATTGGCTGGTTTTCTCTGAATTATCTTTGCATATTTGTTGAAAATCAGTTGTCCATATGTATGTGGGTCTATTTCTGTACTCTGTCTTTCTTGTCTATTTTAAACCAAAAAAAAAAAAAAAAAAACTGTTTGGATAACTCTGGCCTTATAATGAGCCTCTGAATAGGTAGTTTTAATACTCCAACTTTGTTCTTCTTTTGTAAAATTGTTTACACTATTTTAGGACCTTTTCATTTCCACAAGAATTGTAGAATCAGCTTGTCAATTTCTACAAGTAGTCTACTAGGATTCTGATTAGGATTGTATTGAATCTAGAGATCCATTTGCTGATATTTGACATGTTTATTAGGTCTTTCAATGGATGAACACAATGTATCTTCCATTTTTTAAGTCTTCTTTAATTTCTCTCTGCAGGGTTTTGAAGTTTTTTGTGTACAGATCTTATATATTTTTCTCGGGTTTATATATCTTATTTTTATGCTATTTCTCAATGCCAGTATATATAATGAAGTTGACTTTGTATACTAATCATGTATCCTGCAAACTTGCCAAAATAAGTTTAGTTTGTTTGTAAATTTTGTTTGATTTTGTTACATAGGTAATCATGGCATCTGAATATAAATAATATTTTACTTCTTCTTTTTCAATCCGGGCATCTTTTATTTCTCTTTCTTACTTCAGTACACTGGCTGGAAACTCCAGTAAAACATTGAATAGAATTGGTAAGGGAGAACATCCTTATTCTTGATCTTAGGGGAAAAGTGTTCAGTCTTTCACCATTAAGGACAATATGTGTTTCATAGATGTTCTTTATTCAGAATGTTATCTTCTATTCTTAATTTGTTGAGAGATATTTTAATCAGGAATGAATGTTGAAATTCTGTAAAACTTTTTTAACATGTACTGGGAATATTATCTGGTTTTCTTTTTATGTTTAATATGGCAACTTATAGATTTATTTTTGAATGTTAAACTAACCTTGCATTTCTCAAGTTAATCTCTCTTGGTAATAATACAACATTCTCTATATATTGATGGACTTGATTTGGACATTTTTCTTTACAATGTTTGCATCTATATTTAAGAGGGCTATTGATTTCTAGGTTTTTTAAAATTTTATTAATATCTCCTTTCTAAATCTGTTGTTTTCTTTCTTTTTTCTTCTTCTTCTTTTTTTTTTTTTTTTTTTTTTTTTTTTTTTTTTTTTTTTTTTTTTTTTTTTTTTTTGATTCGCTCTTGTTGCCCAGGCTGGAGTGCAAATACATGATCTTAGCTCACTGCAACCTCTGCCTTCCAGGTTCAAGCGATTCTCCTGCCTCAGCCTCCCTAGTAGCTGTGATTACAGGCACCCGCCACCACACCCACCTAATTTTTGAATTTTAGTAGAGACGAGGTTTCAACGCATGTTGGCCAGGTTGGGGTCTCGAAACTCCTGACCGTCAGGGTGAGTCGCCGTGCCTCGGTCTCCCAAAAGTGCTGGGATTATAGGGTGTGGGCCCACCTAGGTGTGAGCCACCGCACCCAGCCTGCTTTCTTATAATATCTTGGTCTTGTTTTGGTGTCAGGGTAATACTGGCCTCACAGAATGTGTTACGGAGGATTCCGTTCTCCACACTTTTCTGAAAAAGTTGGTGCATAACTGATATTATTTTTTCGATAAAAGTTTTGCACAAGCCATCTGGGTCAAGACTATTCCTTGTAGCAAAGTTTTAAACCATTTTTAACTATCAATTCTATATCTTTAGTACACATTATAGTTATTCCAGTTATCCATTTCTTCTTGAGCAAGCTTTAGTAATTTGTGTATTTTAAGGAATTTGCCCATTTAAGTACTTAAATTAACTTAAAGTTGTTTTTAATATTCCAGTTTACCTTTTAATACCTACAGAATCTGTAGTAATGTCACCTCTTCTATTCCTAGTATTGGTCATTTGTCTATTTTCCCCACTGGTTTTGAGAAATTATGATGTTTCTTGTGCTTAGAATGTATTAAGCATAAATCTATGGCTTTATGGTTTTCAATACACTTGGAAAATTTCTGGTCATTATTTTCTCAGTAATTTTTTCTGTTTCTCCCTCTCACTCCTCCTCTCGGGGAATGCCAACTATTTATCTAGTAGGTTGCCTGAAGCTTTCCCACAGCTCATTGAGGTTCTTTTCATTTTTAACATTTCTCTTTCTCCCTGTTTTTCATGTGGAATCATTTCCAATGTTATATTTTTAAATTCACCAATCTTCTCCTGCACTGTTTAATCTGTGTTAATTTCCTCCAATGTATTTTTCACTTCAGACATTGTAAATGTTTTCATCTCTAGAGGTTTAATTTTGGTTTTTATATTTTTACCTCTCTCTACTTAACTTTTTTAACATATGGAATAAATGTATAACCATTTTAATGTCCTTTTCTCTAATTTTAATAACTGTGTCAGTTCAGATTCAATTTCCATTGGTTAAGTTTTCATCATGAGTTCTATTTTTGGTTCTTTTTTGCATGTCTACTAATCTTTGATGGCATTCTAGAAATTGTACATTTTATCTTATTGGGTACTGGATATTATTATATTCCTATAGTCTTGAGCTTTGTTCTGGGTGCAGTTAAATTACTTACAGTTTCATCATTTTAGGTCTTGCTTTTAAGATCTGTTAGGGAGGACAAGAGCAACGTTTAATTCAGGACTAGTTATTCCATATTACTGTGGCAAGACTCTTTGAGTGCTTATGAATTATGAGGTTTTCTGTTCTGACCATGCATGCAGGCACTATTCCCAGCCCTATGTGAGCACCAGGCATTGTTCCCTCTAATTTTCTCAAGTAGTTGCTTCCCTGACCTCTGGCAGTTTCACGTGTCATTGATTAGGTCTACTGAATGCTTGTGTAGAGACCTGCCACAAATCTATGAAGATCTCTGTCTCTGCAGCTTTATCTTCCCTGGTAGTTTATCCTAAATACTGTAGCCTACATTGGTTCTCCAGACCTTCAACAGCATCTCCTCATATCAGAAGTCTGCCAGGCTCTGCCTGTATTCCTCCCTATCTCCCCTCTCCAAGGTCTGGAAACTCAAGAAAATAAGTTGGTAGAATCGTAGGGCTTACCTTGTGTGTTTCTCATCTCTCAGGGATCCTTGTCCTTCATTGCCTGATGTCCAGTGTCCCAAAAACCATTGTTCCATATATTTTGTCTAGTCTGATTCAGCTATTTCAGGCAAGCTGGTGCTGTGGTTTGAATGTCCCCTCCAAAACCCATATTGAAATTCAATTGCCATTGTAACGGTGGTGACATCTGGAGTCTTTAAGAGGTTATTAGATAATGAGGGCTTTGCCCTAATGAATAGATTACTGCCATTATCACAGGGATGGATTAGTTATTGTGGGAATTCAGCCCCCTTTCTCTCTCCATCTTGTGCTTTCACTTGCTCTTCTGCCTCCACCATAGGATAATAATGCAGCACAAAGGCCCTGGCAAAATGCCAGCCCCATGATCTTGGACTTCCCAGCCTCCAGAACCATAAGCCAAATAAATTTCTTTTCGTTATAAATCATCCAGTGTGTGGTATTGTTAAGGCAACATTAAGTAGACTAAGACAGATGGTAAATCTGGTCCCTATACTCCATCTTGCTTAGAAGTAGAAGGCTGTGTGTGAGTGTGTGTGTGTTGTTGTTGTCATTGTTGTTCTTTTCAATTTCTTGAATGTGCTTATTTATCATTTATTAAATTCACTTTTCATTTTTAATGGAGGCATTTAATGCTTAAACATTCATTTTTGTAGGGTTCTAGCCAATTGTGACAGGTTTGAAACGTGATTTTCTCCCGTTCCTTACTTTTAAATTAAAAAAAATTAGATTACATTTCCTGTATATTCTGATGGTTGCTTTTAAATTTCTATTGTTTTGGGTGTTTTGTTTTGTCTGCCTTTTTTGCTGTTTTTCTGCTGTTCATTTTTTTTGTACTGCATGTGATTAAAGAATAAAGTGTATTGGGTTTATTTTCTTCTGTAATTTATTGAGTTTTTTCTCTCAAAGTTTCAGTTAACTGACATTTTCCCTAAATCCTACAAATAATGTGAGTTCCCATTGTTGTGTATATACTTTCTCTCTCTCCCCATCTGTTTATATAGATGCACATACATATATGTGTGCATATGATTATGTTAATTTTGCTACTTACTATCTCTATTTTGTTACATCTCATGTTGAGTTTCTTTACATCTTAAAATAATTATTAGGTATATTACCAGATGTGGGGTTGCACAATGAGGGACTATCAGGGAACACTGTACACTGGTGATAAAAGTCACGGTAATAAGGTCATATTTTTCTATGATCTAAATTTATCTTTTCTGCCAAAATTAAACTTTGACATTTCCTCATGAACAATTAAGGCTTCCACAAAAAGTTATTTCTGGTATTCAAACTAGTAAATATTCAATGTAATTTTTATATAAGTATATTAATGATTTATACAATTCAAAGGCAAACTGTAGACTGCAAAAGATTGAAATAATAAAACTACGGAAAAAGAAAACATTTTCCTTTGCCATAATACTTACCTTAATGGGCCCAATGTGGGGAGATCCTTTAATTGTTGCAAGTATGACTTGAGACTCTTCTAACTGAGCTGATATGTCATCTATAGATGGTATTATGAAGATAGAGTACATCTCTGTGTGGTGAAGAACTAAATGCAAAGGAGTAATGTTCCAAAAATCAATAATCTTAAATAGCATTTTTTCAAGAGCAGCTTCATTAGTTGCTGAAGTTGACATATCATTTATTTCATTTTCATACTGAAACATCTAAAATGAACAAATTATTCTTTAGTATCCAGTATAGCAAATAATTCCTGATATTTCTAAAATGGAAATTTTAAATGCATGTTTTGAAAGGCACATCAAAAATATTGAAGATCTAATTCCAGTTAGGTTTACATCCTTACCAGCAACTTTATGGTCTAACCTTCACGACATATCTCTTTGCACTTTAAAATCATCCTAGTTCACGTTTTTCATAATCAGTGAAAATTTCCAACTTTCCTCTGATTCTAGCCAGTTATAAAGAGTGTATACCTTCTGTATATGTGTAGGTGGTATTATTTCCTTCAGCATTCTTTCCTCTCCCCTAATGCCAACTGCTGAATTACTTTGTGACATGCTTTTACTCTCTACAATATTCTTGGGATATATTCACGTAAGAAAATGCAACTCTGATGGATCCCGATTTCCATGGCTTCCATTTCTTTGCCTCATTTCTTTCAGGATACATGTTTCTTAAAATACATTAGTGGAGTATATACAGACCTTCTTACCATGTGCATTGACCTGCAATTCCTATAGGACAAGATCCTGATATAAGATCTCCAGAGTCACTCACCATAATAGAGATACTCAGAGACCTTCTCATCTACACATCTTAGAATTAACTAGTTGGGCTTATTGTTTTATAGCTGGTAGGTAAGACTCTGCCACCATTCCTATATGTCATCTCTATGGTGTTAAAGAATAATGCCCAATCCCTATGTTTTAGTAATGCAACTCAGTGGGGATTATGAACAGATATGACTAGTTTTTATCATTTCTCTTATATGCTTGCCAAAGATGAATTGTAAGGATGGTGGGATCAGTTACTTCTTATGGCCTTAAGTAACAGTTTTGGAAAAGAAGCCTACCTTTTGACATAGATTATTCAGTCAAAGGCAGATAAAGAACTATAGAACCATCAAAGTTCGTGCCTAATGCTAACATTATGAGATTGCTAAAAACTAAATCCAGACACTGATAATGTGTAAAGCAAAATTTCAGTGAAGTGAATCTAGCCTTGTCAAGTCTTTATGGTCAAAGTATGGGACCTGACTGACAAATAGTCAGATCTTCCAACTGACTTGATAATAGCTGGGTGGTTTCAGCTGAATTTTGATGGTTATAATTAATTATCTAACTTCATTATAAAGCATATGGCTTTCCAAAGTGAAAATTATCAACCATAAAATGATTGATAAGTGTTCATCATATGCATACCATTGCGTTCTTGCTCTTAATTTACTTCATGAAATGCTTTTCATGTGGTAGGTTTTTCAGAGCCTGCACAACATCTTGGACAAAATGGTTGTCATATAACTGCAAGCCATCATACTTTATTCATTTAATAGAACTTCTAATATGACCTATCTTGGAAAGTCTTGCAGCATGACCACCACCTCTGGGTCAATCCTCCAAAATGCAAGTTTTAATAAATGAAGACTGAGTTTCTGGGCCAAATCCTGTCCATTTTGGCATCTACATTATACTGGATACATTATCAAATTTCTACAGGATGACCAAAATCATCCAGGAACTCTTAGAGTTCACTTGAAATTACCAGCTGATTGCCTCCTTATCCCTTCTATTATTACAATTATCTTCAAGAAGAAGAAGGGGTTCCTCTAACTCCTCACAGCAGTATTTCAAAGGCTGAAGACCTTGCTCACTTTTGTTCACATGTCAAACTGTCCTAATTGGGGCCCTCTAAAAAATGCATGGGTCTTCCTTTTTAAACTATCTATTAATGTTAGACATGTAATAGCTGATTGGAACCCTTTGAGTTATTACAGGCCACCATCCCCATGTAGGCCACCAGCTGCTATCATATGTACCTATCTACCCTAACTTTTATAGCTCACTGCTACATTTAGTCTGAAAAATTCTCACCCTTTATCTAACTTACCCAAGAATAGTTCCAATAACCCAAGACTGGAAATAAATACCACTCAAATTGTGCTAGATTTTATGCATGCTGATTTGAAATAAATTCATCTGTTGGTATTTGCTCTTATGCTCTGACATCATCTAGCTATCTTGCTGAATTCCCCTTGGCGTGTATATCAGTTGGGCATGTATGTCATCAGTGAGGAGGCTCTAAGATGAGATATTTAGATACGATGAGGATTATGAAGAAGATTCAGAATTATTTCATGATTTTAGTGTAAACAATTGGAAGAATGGAGCTACCATTAACTGAGATAAGAAACACTACTCTTCTGAGGAAGAGTAGAATCTGGGAGATGGAGAATGAAAGGTGAATGTTTTGACATGTTTTGTTATGTTTTGACATATCTCAACTTAGACATATAAGTTGAGATATTGAATAGGAAATTGCATATGTGAATTTGGAGTTCAGGAGAAAGTCGAGATTAGGGTTGGTGATAAAAAATAATCTAATTTTAAAATGAAAGTTGTTTTTTAAAAAATTCTTCTTTTAAATTCTTAAAAAAAAGTGTCCATGTTCCTCATTACAAC
>NW_016806651.1:0-11100 GCF_001698545.2 Rhinopithecus bieti | reverse complement strand
TAGGCTCTAAGATGAGATATTTAGATACGATGAGGATTATGAAGAAGATTCAGAATTATTTCATGATTTTTAGTGTAAACAATTGGAAGAATGGAGCTACCATTAACTGAGATAAGAAACACTACTCTTCTGAGGAAGAGTAGAATCTGGGAGATGGAGAATGAAAGGTGAATGTTTTTGACATGTTTTGTTATGTTTTTGACATATCTCAACTTAGACATATAAGTTGAGATATTGAATAGGAAATTGCATATGTGAATTTGGAGTTCAGGAGAAAGTCGAGATTAGGGTTGGTGATAAAAAATAATCTAATTTTTAAAAATGAAAGTTGTTTTTTAAAAAATTCTTCTTTTTAAATTCTTAAAAAAAAGTGTCCATGTTCCTCATTACAACAGATCATTTAGTAGAGAATTACAGGAACAAAATACGTGTTTTGATTACATTATATGTTGTCAGCCATGAAACATTAATGAAGCTTATTGCAAGTTAGGCATGAAAATAGAAAATTTTTAATCATGGAAAAATTGAAAAAAGTATTTTTTATAATAAAACTTACATGGAAAGTCAAATAGTTGTTTATTATGCATTTTAAATATAATGTCAAGTTATATATATGTTAAGGTAGGGCAATTCTTAGATGTCTTAACATATTTTCAGTTTACATATAATGAATACAGTGGTTTTGATATTTCCATTCCTAGAAAATATGTTCTGTATTAGTAGTACTGTTAAATAATGAAGCACTAATTTCATTTGTCATACATGAAAACCAGTATTACTGTTTTTTAATCACCTAAATAATAATGGAATAATTAATAGCTTACCCAGCATCTCCAATTAAATAATTTCCTATCACCTATTATTCTATAAACGTACTATTATTTTCCCAGGCACTCATAAACTTCCTTTCCTAATTCCTATGCATTGTATATTTACTTGCCTATTTAAAATTGGCCCATCTGGTATTTCAACCTATTTTTTTAAAAAACCATTTTTATTTACCTTGAGAGCTAGAAGATTCTCTACTTTACAGTTTTTATCAAGGGGAACTGACTTCCCAATAGTCTCCTGGAGAGCCTCCCAATGCCTTGGCTTGAGACAGGGATTTCCCAGAGCTATAATGATAGGCAGCTCTTGTTTAAACTCTGTTACCACTTGCTTAAGATGTGTCAGCATATCGCTTTTAGGTAAACCTATAAATGACAAGGGGTCAGTAGGCTTACAATATGTTCATTATATTTTTTAAACAAAAAAATTGAGAAAATAAGATTTTTTTTCTTTAAAATTTGTTAAACACTACTTTATCAATTATTAAACTACATTAAAATAACATGAAGCAGTGAGCTTTATTAACATCACCCTTCCATGAGAATCAACTATGCATTAAAATAAAGAGAAATAGTTATAAAGACTGGTGACTAAAGTCTAACTATCAAAACCAAATTATCTTAGAAAATTTGATACCAGGAGTGGCCAGCTACCACAGGTTTCCCAGATTTTCCCTGACATGATAAATATACAGACAAATGGGTACACACGCACACACACACACGCGCGAGCACACACACACACAAACACACACACTCACAGCACAAACATTCAGAAGACTATCATAGATTCTGGGTATTTATTTATTTAATTAACATCTTAACATAGCAAGATGAGGTCTTGCTATGTTGCCCAGAATGGTCTCAAACTCCTGGCCTTGAATGATCCGCCCACCTCAGCCTCCCCAAGTGCTGTGATTACAGACATGAGCCACTGTACTCAGCTGGTTTGGGTTTTTTAAAATTTTGGTAAGTATGGAAGAACATCAAGGGAAAAAATATACCATCACTACGATTTCATTAAAAAATACTTCAACACCAAAATGTAGGAAATGTAGGTGACAGCTTTGCCACAGACCAGCACTAGTCTGTCCTCTGCCATTGACAAACCACTGAAGTACAGGATTCAAAACCTATGGAGTGGAAGATTCAACTCTTACAATCTTTTTACTCAACTTGTAAAAGAAAGAGGAGGGGGCCAAAGTTAGGGACTCAGGAGAACTGAAAACTTCACCCAGACACTCAAAAAACCAATTTGTATACATGGGGCTTCTTTTATAAAGCCATATTAAATAGTAACATGTTTTTAAGACCTGATTAAATAAAAAATCAAGAGTGTAACTTTAGTTTTGCCAGTCTCGACTTTGGCAAACAGCAAGATTTTATCTGGGGAACCATGGGTAAAAGAAGGTATCATCTAGTTGTTACTTTACTGTTCTCCAAAGCATATATATAACAAAATATTAAGAGGAGATGCACACAATGAGTGTTATGTTAAAGAGACTGCGATTTGCCCCCAATGTTCTCTTTTCTAAACTTCTGTGCTATTGTTATGTTTCTTACATAATTTTAAAACAACTGAAATAAAGTGTTTTTCTGGCTTTTCTGGAGAAGAAATTTTAGTTTAAGGTATAACTGAGTGATAGGGGAGAAGTCTTTTAAAAAATACAAAGATATTCTCTTGGCCAGGTGAAACAAAATCTCCCTTTTGGAAGGGATATGATCTTACAGAAATGTTCTCACAAAAAGCAGTATCTTTGCACTGACAAGATTTCAAATTTTATAATTAAAATAAAATAAACCTCTAAAAATTACACGGTTTACCCACTGCCCAAAAGATAATGATTATGCAAATGGTCCTTTATCATCAAAACATCTCCGACCAGTGCCCTAAGAAGGGCCATACTCAGGGTGAGGTACCTGGGGTTCTATGCAGGGAACCAACTTTTAAAGGACATAAAAATTGTTAATTATTTAATAAAACTTTTTTGACAAGGACTTAATTTCTTTTTTGCTTCAATAAAATTCCTACCTATACTCCTGTACTGTAGCTCTAGCCATAATAGTCAACCCCTGAGAACAGGTAAAGAAACAAGCCAAGGATAATGCTCTTGATGTCCAAAGGCCATTTGGTATATAGATCTAGGTGGGAAAATTTGAGAAACATATTTTTACCTTTTTCTAATACCGAGATCATGTGCATCAGTTTTGAAACATTTTTCTGTACTGATTCTACCTCAATACTTTGAAGAGAACTATTCCTCCATTCCCAAGAGGCTTGCCTCCACTCCTCTTGTGCTTCCCATAATTTTTTCCTCAAAGTCAAGTCACATTCAATGTCAGAGATCTCTGAAAGCAAAATCTGTGCAATTTCTTCCACATTAATAGAATGCATATGAGATTGAGAATCACTGAAACAATCCTGATAGCTTGAATATGCTTTAGCTTTGTTAGTTAAACTTGCAGCTTCCCCTGAGAGAGTCTGGATCATTTCCATTGCCGTTGACACTTGAGTACCAGCACATAACAAAAGAGGAGTTCTTATCTAAAAAATAAGAGTAGGACTTTCTAAGAGAAATCAGTATGTCTAGAACATACCTGTTTTACTGGCAGTGAAAGCATTTTAGTACATAATCTAGGCTTTTACCTGATAAGTGAGTGAAACTGGAACTATCATTACCATTTTGCCCAGACAAAGATAAAGACTGGCCCAGAAAGATTTCAGGGGGTTTTAGTCCTTTTTATGCCATGAGCCCATTTGGCAGTCTCTTGAAGCCTATGGTAAAAGTCACCAGCCATGCTGCTGTTTGTTTCCTACATTCACTCATAGTTGAGAAAATGCTAAGTTCCAGTTAGAAATTAGTGAAACTAGAGATGTAATTTTACTTCCCATTCAAATTCACAAATCACCAAAATTCTGTCTGTGAATCCCAGTTTAAGAATACTTGTATTAAATTGTTTAGCCAAAATTCCACTGAAAGCAAATACCCAAATGCCTGGATTTATGAGACTAAGGTCAAGTTTTTAATTAAAAAAATAAAAAAAAGAAAGAAAACCTAAACACTTACCTTGGCTTTTAAATTGCTAACATCAACACGTAGACTACTGATACATGCTTCCAAGTTATCTCTGAATTTAGTTAAAGCAGTGTCTTTATTTACTATACTTAACTTCATAGATGATTTTAGTTGACTAAACTTAATATGAAGAACTTGGAATATGGCAATTTGCTCTTCTGAAATATGGATCTGGTGATGGGTTACAACAGAATATAGCTGAGAAATTGTTAAGTACTCTTTTTCTAATTTAGATATTTTTGAGGAAATTGCATTCAAAAAAATAAAATGCTCCACGAATTCTTCTATTTCAGTGGGATCACATTCCAGCTGCTGCAATGATGATTCCACAACCTGAAATCAACATGTCAATTATAATTGTGTAATGACTTTTCACCATTTTGAAAGACCAATTATTCTTTTTAATTTCTCTTACTTATGTAAGTCTAATTTCAGAAAATAATAAAAACATCATATATTAGTCTGTTCTCACACTGCTAGAAAGAACTGCTTGAGACTGGGTAATTTGTGAAGAAAAGAGGTTTAATTGACTCACAGTTCCATAGGCTGTACAAGAAGCATGGTTGGGAGGCCTCAGGAAATCTACAATCATGGCAGAAGGTGAAGGGGAAGCAAGCACATCTTACCAAGGAAGAAAAGGGGAGAGAGAGAGACAGAGAGAGAGAGAGAGAGAGAGAGAGAGAGAGAGAGAGAGAGAATGAATGTGGGAGTGCTACACACTTTCAAACAACCAGACCTCCTGAGAACTCCATTGCAAGAACAGCAAACAACCAGACCTCCTGAGAACTCCACTGTGAGAACAGCAAGAGGGAAGTCCACCCCCATGATTCAACCACCTCTCACCAGTGCCCCTACTTCAACATGTGGTGATTACAATTTGACATGAGATTTGGTTGGGGACACAGAGCCAAACCATATCACATAATCTAGACATAATTCTAAGTATTATTTAAGTACTGGGGCATTAACACGACCAAATCCTTCTACTGTTCACAAAAGGCACTTGAATGTATCCCACATATAAAATAAATGCTATTAAGACATAAAATAAGTAAATTGTGAATAACAATTTTCAAGAAATGTAATATAAATGGCAAATTATGACTGAAATGTGAACAGTGAATAATAATTGCTATAACTTTTTGAGCATGTATGTGATAGGTTCTTTAGGTACATGATCATACTTTATTCAGATAGTATATTTGCTAATTAGGTATTTTTTTCTAATTTGCACAGGAGGAAACTGAGTCTTAGAGGGATTTATTGTATCAAGATCAGAAATGTAGTAAGTTACAGAACTGTGATTCAAACCCAAATTGATTCCAGATCTCATTATTTTCCATCATACTTACATCTATTATATTTATAACCTCCATACTTTTCAAAGGTGCATATAAATTACTCCCTAATTACTCCCTAATGCTTGAAGTAATTGCATTTCTGTGCTGGAACTACAATTTTGTCATATTTTTTCATGTTTCAAGAGCTCTTAAGGAGTATGACTGCATAATTTTATGTAATTTTGGTATGAAAGTCAGTTCAATTTTTAATCTTCACAGCCTTGAATTAATTTCATATATGTATGTGTCTAATGTGATGTTAAAATAAATGTTCATGCAAAAATCACAATACACAAAAGTTTATAAGATGGAAAAGTTTATCAGATGGTGAACTATTATTCCATTACCGAGAGATTACCATTGTTAATCCATCAGAAATTTTATTATGGGGTATGTGTGTGTCTCTTTGCCACAGAGTTTATATTAAGAGGCCTTAAAATCAGAGAAACTTATTTTTGATCCCAGCCTCAGTATTTACTAACTGCATGAACCTAAGCAAATAGCTTTATTCTAATAAACTTATTGTCCTCATCTGTACTTTGGAGATCAAATAAAATAATTTAGTAATGGACTTACAATGTACCTGGCACATGGAAGGTGCACCAAGAATGATCATGTCAGTAGACTGAGTAAACATAACTATTTAGACTCCAATACAAATACTAATCAAATGACCCCAAAATTTTAAAATATGTATTTATATCACAAACAATGAAATAATTCCAATCTCATATAAACCAAGAGAATATAAAAAGGTAAAATATACCCAAACTTCATTTATGACACTAGCAACATATTGATACCAAAACCAGATAAGGATGGTAAAAGAAAATTATAGATGATTTTCACTTATAAACATAAATACAAAAATCTTAAAAATAATATGTATGCATGTATATGCACATGCTGGTAAGGTAAATGTATCAATTTGGATGTGAGATTACCCTTAGAAAGTCAATTAATATAACTCCCCACAGAAAGGTTAAAGGAAAACTGCAAGATTATCTCAATAGATATAATGAATAAGCATTTGATAAAATTCATTTACGATAAAAACTCTTACAAACTAAAAATAGAAAGTACTTTCTTATTGTTCAATTCCCACCTATGAGTGAGAACATGTGGTGTTTGGTTTTCTGTCCTTGTGACAGTTTGCTGAGAATGATGATTTCCAACTTGGACACAGGGCAGGGAACATCACACACTGGGGCCTTTTGGGGGGTGAGGGGCTGGGGGAGGGATAGCATTAGGAAAAATACTTAATGTAAGTGATGAGTTGATGGGTACAGCAAACCAACATGGCACATGTATACCTACGTATCAAACCTGCACGTTGTGCACATGTACCCTAGAACCTAAAGCATAATAATAAAAAAAAAAGTATTTTATTTAACCATATAAAGGTAAGCTACCAAAACCCTCAGGAAATATAAATACACCCAGGATAAGCAGCAGCCAGAAGGAGGATGAATAAACAGAACTTTCAGAACAGATTCTTTGAAAAATAGCTCAGAAACAACCTTCTGGTACTGGTACAAGAAAAGGCACATAGACCAAGGGAACAGAAGGGAAAACCTGGAAATAGGACCACACACCTAAAACTATCTGATCTTCGACAAACCTGACAAAGAGAAGCAATGGGGAAAGGATTCCCTCTTCAATAAATGGTGCTGGGATAACTGGTTAGCCACATGCTGAAGATTGAAATTGAACCCCTTCCTTATGCCATATACAAAATTTAACTCAAGATGAATTAAAGACTTAAATGTAAAACCCCAAACTATAAAAACCCTGGAAGATGACCTAGGCAATACCATTCATGACACAGGCAAGGGCAAAGATTTCATGATGACAATGCCAAAAGCAATTGCAACAAAAGCAAAAATTGACAAACGGAATCTAATTAAACTAAAGAGCTTTTGCACAGCAAAAGAGACTATCAACAGAGTAAACAGCCCACAGAATGGGAGATAATTTTTGCAAACTAGTCATCCAACAGAGATCTAATATCCAGCCTCTATAAGGAATGTAAACAAATTTACAAGAAAAAATCAAACAACTCAATAAAAAAGTGGGTAAAGGACATGAACAGTCACTACATGCAGCCAACAATCATATGAAAAAAAAAACTCAACATAACTGATCATTAGAGAAATGCAAATCAAAACCACAATGAGCTACCATCTGATACCAGTCAGGATTACTAAAAAGTCAAAAAATAACCGATGCCTGTGAGGTTGTGGAGAAAAAGGAACACTTATACTGTTGATGAGAGTGTAAATTAGTTCAGCCATTGTGGAAGACAGTGTGGCGATTCCTCAAAGACCTAAAGATGGAACTACCATTTGACCCAGGAATGCCACTACTGGGTATATATGCAAAGGAATATAAATCATTCTATTATAAAGACACATGCATACATATATCCATTGCAGCACTGTTTGCAAGAGTAAAGACATGGAATCAACCTAAATGCCCATCAATGATAGACTAGATGAAGAAAACATGGTATGTATACACTATGGAATATTATGCAGCCATAGAAAGAATGAGATCATGTTCTGTGCAGGGACATGGATAAAACTGGAGGCCATTATCCTTAGCAAACTAATGCAGGAATAGAAAACCAAATACCACATGTTCTCATTTATAAGTAGGAGCTAAATGATGACAGCACATGGACACATAGAGGGGAACAACACACACTGGGGCCTATTGGAGGGTGGAAAGTGGGAGGAGGGAGAGAGTAAGGAAAAATAAGTAATGGATTAATACATGGCTGATGAAATAATCTGTATAACAAACTCCTTTGACACATGTTTACCTATGTAACAAATCTGCACGTTCTGCACATTCCCCTGAACTTAAAATAAAAGTTAAAAAAAGACACATGTACACACGTTTATAGCACCACATTTTACAATTGCAGAAATATGGAAACAATCTAAGTGCCCATCAACTAATAAGTGGGTAAATTAAATGCGGTATATACACATCATGGAATACTACTCAACTATAAAAAAGGAACAAAATAATGTCTTTTTGCAGAAACTTGGATGGAGCTGGAGGCCATTATTCTAAGTAAAGTAACCCAGGAATGGAAAACCAAGTATCATATGTTCTCACTTATACATGGGAGCTAAGCTATAAGGATGCAAAGGCATAAGAACAATATAATAAACTTTGGGGACTCAGGTGGGAAGGGTGGGAGGGGGGTGTGAGATAAAAGACTACATACTGGGTACAGTGTATACTGCTCAGTTGATAGGTGCACCAAAATTTCAGAAATCACCACTAAAGAACTTATCCATGTAACCAATAATCACTTGTACCCCAAAACTATTGAAATAAAATATATAATAAAATAAATTAAAATTAAAAAATGAAGACTGAAAACTGTAAAACTTCTAGAAGAAGACAGGGGCAAAGCTCCATGATGTTGGTCTAAGCAATGATTTCTTGGATATGACCCTGAAAGCACAAGCAACAAAAGCAAAATGAGATGAATAGGATTGCATCAAACTAAAAATCTTCTGCAAACCAAAGGAAACAATTCATAGACTGAAGGGACAGCCTATGAATTTGGAGAAA
Source organism: Rhinopithecus bieti (assembly GCF_001698545.2). Classification (NCBI taxonomy): domain Eukaryota; kingdom Metazoa; phylum Chordata; class Mammalia; order Primates; family Cercopithecidae; genus Rhinopithecus; species Rhinopithecus bieti. Next base: position 2,265 of record NW_016806651.1, on the reverse strand, counting down.
ATATTTTGCAAGCTATACATCTGATAAGGGGATAATTTAAAAGCAACTCAAATACTTTTACAGAAAGAAAATAAACACTCCAATAAAAAGTAGATATGTCTCAAGAGAAGACATACAGATGGCCAACAGATATATGAAAAAAAAATGCTCAATATCACTAATCATTAGGGAAATTCAAGTTAAAATCACAATGAGTCATCACCTTACACCTGCCAGAACAGCTATTATCAAAATGATGAAAGTACATGTGGCAATGATTTGGAGAAAAGAGGACAGTTGAACACTGTTGTTTGGAGTATAATTTCATACTGCCCTTTTGGAAAACTGTATGGAGGTTCCTCAAAAAACTAAAAATAGAATTACCACATGATCCAACGATCTCACTTCTGGGTATTTACCCAAAAGATCTGAAACACAAGCATGTCAGAGATGTCTGCACTTCCATGTTCCTTTTAGCACTATTCACTTATGGACACTTATGGACACTACCTGTCTATCAACAGATGAATGGACAAATAAAATGTATTATATGTACACAATAAAATACTATTCAGCTTTAAAGAAGCAATTCAACCTGTCATTTCTGTCAATATGGATGGAACTGGAAGACACACTAAATAAAATAAGCTAGGCACAGCAAGGCACAGAAAGACAAATATCACATGTTCTCAATTATATGTGGAATCTCAAACAGTGGAACTCATAAAAGAAGAGAGGAGAATGGTGTTTACTAAAGGCTATGAGTGGGGGAAATGGAATGATGGTCAAAGGGTACAAAGCCTCAGATGGGAGGAGTAAGATTTGTGTGTTTTTTTTTTTTTTTTTTTGAGATGCACTGCACAGCATGGTGAATATATTTAATAATAGTGTATTGCACATTTCAAAATCACCAAGAGAATTTCAAATGTCTTTATCATAAAAATGATACGTATTTGAGATGATGGCTATGTTAATTAGCTTAATTATTCCTTATGTTCATAAATCGTTATATCACTTTGTACCCTATAAATATATACAACAATATAAATATACACAACAATGTAAAACCCTAAACCGTAAAAACTCTGGAAGATAACCTAGGCAATACCATTCAGGACATAGGCACGGGCAAAGATTTCATGATGCATTTGTTCATTTGCAATAAAACTTTTCAAAAAGACAAAAAATAAAATTAAGAAACAGCTTTGCAATAATTAACTTAATTCCACAACCATTCTAGGTTAAGTAATAATATTATCCCTAATTTACCTTTGCGGAAACTATGGTACAGACAGGATATCTATATTAATACCTTCCTTCAAATAGTAAACAGAACAGCTAGGTTTTTAAAAAAATCATTTGCATTGAAACATAATTTTTATATAGAAAAATGTTAATTGTTCATTTTGATGAGTTTTAAACACTCATACATATTTGTAACTACCTCCATAAACAAAATATAGAAAACTTCACCGTCCTAGAAAGATGCCTTGTGACCCATCCCAATCTCCTCCCATCCCTGGCTTCAGAAAACGATCTGTCTAGTTATTGTTGCTATAGATCAAATTTGTCTTGTCAAGTTTCATATATGAGTACATGGAATCACATAGTAGGTACTCCTTTGTGTCTGACTTCTTTTGTTCAACATGTTTTTGATATTTATCCGAGCTGTTGCATGTAGTAGTTTGTTTTGTTTTGTTTTGTTTTACTGCTGCATGCTATTCTAATACATGAATATATCAAATATATACCAAATTTTTCTTATCTGTTCACCTATTGATATACACTTGGATTGTTTTCAGGTTTTGGCAATTGCAAATAAAGCTTCTCTGACCACTTGGGTGCAAGTCGTTGTGTGGACTTGTTTTCATTTTTCATGGGTGAATAATGTGGAAAGGAACTGATGCATTAAATGGTGAGTATTTAACTTTAAAAGTAATTGCGGGGGCGGAGCAAGATGGCTGAATAGGAACAGCTCCAGTCTCCAACTCCCAGCGCGAGTGACACAGAAGACCAGTGATTTCTGCATTTTCAACTGAGGTACTGGGGTCATCTCACTAGGGAGTGCTGGACAATCGGTGCTGGTCAGCCGCTGCAGCCCGACCAGCGAGAGCTGAAACAGGGCGAGGCATCGCCTCACCTGGGAAGTGCAAGGGGGAAGGGAATCCCTTTTCCTAGCCAGGGGAACTGAGACACAAAACACCCAGAAAATCGGGTAACTCCCACCCCAAGACTGCACTTTAAGCAAATGGGCACACCAGCATATTATATCCCACACCTGGCCGG
>NW_016806650.1:4111-13588 GCF_001698545.2 Rhinopithecus bieti | reverse complement strand
TTTTTTTTTTAACAAGGTCTTACTTCGTCACTCAGGCTGGAGTGTAGTGGTGCGATCTTGGCTCACTGCAACCGCTGCTGCCAGGGTCCCAGTGATTCTCATGCCTCAGAGTCCCAAGGAGCTGGAATCACAGGCATGTGCCACTATGCCTGGCTAATTTTTTGTATTTTAGTATACATGGGGTCTTGCAATTTTGCCCAGGCTGGTCTTGAACTCTTGGACTCAAGCGATCCACCTGCCTTGGCCTCCCAAAGTGCTGAGATTACAAATGTGAGGCACCTCACATGACCTCAGCTATTTCTTTATTTTTCCAATATTAAAAAAAAAGTTTTAATTGACACATAATTGTACATATTTATGGGATACAATTTGATGTTTCAATACACATATATGTTATACAATGATCAAATTAGGGCAGCTAGCATTTCCATCATCTCATGTATTTATCTTTTTGTGTGTGGTGAGAACATTCACAAGCCTCTCTTCTAAATATTTTGTATTATACAATACATTATTGTTAAGCATAGTCACCCTATTGTGCAACAGAACACTAGAACTTATTCCTTCTATCTAATTGCAACTTTGTACCTGTTGACCTACCTCTCCCCATCTTTCTTTTCTCCCTCCCCTCCCCACTCAGTCTCTGGTAATTACTGTTCCACTTCCTGCTTCTACAACATCAACTTTCCTATTTGTTTTTCTGTGTTTGACTTTTTCACATAAAATTATATCCTCCAGGTTCATCCATGTTGTCCAAATGACAGGGTTTCATTTTCTTTTATGGCTGAAAAGTATTTCATTGTGTATATTTACCACATTTTCTTTATATGTTTATCCATTGTTGGACACTAATTTGATTCCGTATCTGAGTTATTGTAAATAGTGCTGCAATAAACATGGGAGTGCAGATACGTTTTCAACACGGCACATATACACCATGGAATACTATGCAGCCATAAAAAAGGATGAGTTCGTGTCCTTTGTAGGGACATGGATGCAGCTGGAAACCATCATTCTCAGCAAACTATCGCAAGAACAGAAAACCAAACACTGCATGTTCTCACTCATAGGTGGGAACTGAGCGATGAGATCACTTGGACTCTGGAAGGGGAACATCACACACTGGGGCCTGTTATGGGGAGGGGAGAGTGGGGAGGGATTGCATTGGGAGTTATACCTGGTGTAAATGATGAGTTGATGGGTGCTGACGAGTTGATGGGTGCAGCACACTAACACGGCACAAGTATACATATGTAACAAACCTGCACATTGTGCACATGTACCCTAGAACTTAAAGTATAATAATGAAAAAAAAAAAAAGAAAACTATTGGCAAGGATGTGGAGAAAAGGGAACACTTACATGTGGTTTTTGGGATTGTAAATTAGTACAGCAATTATGAAACAGAGTAGGAAATTTCCTCAAAATATTAAAAACAAAACTACCCTATTATCCAGCAATCCCCCTACTAGGGATATATTCAGCTATTTCTTTATAGCAATGCAAGCAATGCCTACTACAGGCGGTTCCTAATGTTGGATCCACATACAGATAGGAAACCTGAGACTCTGTGGTGGTCAAACAGTCTGCAGTTTCTACAGTGTCATTACAAACCTTGATCTGGCTGACACCAAGGATCTGTGACACAAGTCCCCTGAGGACTCTGATAGCTGCTTTGCTGAAAATGTTTGTGGCTCTGGACCAGGCTCAGAATCAGCACAGCCTCATCTGTCATTTGTAGTGTAAGACGGGTCTGAGCCTCAGCCCCAGGACTTGTTGCCTAAATTCTTGAGACCTCAGCTGTGCTTTCTTCTCCCACACCTTCCCACATGCCAACCCTGGGGATATGCTTGACTCTGTTTCAGCCCCCTGTGACCAGTGAGCAGAGCTACTTCTGTACTTTGTCCTCAAGCAGCAAAGTCCCACACTCAAGCTTTTGGGGAAGATGCCAATGATGACATTAGCAGGTGAAGCCCAAAGACAGCATTCTGGCAAGGAGGCGATATTGGGGTAGAGTCATTTTTCTTATGCAGCATTTGAGGGCCCCAGTGGCCATCAGGTTTCCTGGTGAGTTGGAACAGAGGCAAGGAGTCACAAGTGTAAGTCTTCCTCCCTCTTTAGTGAGAATGTACAGTAGATGCCTGTAATCCCGGCTGAGGCAGGAGGATAGCTTGAACCCAGGAGGCAGAAGTTGCAGTGAGCCAAGATCTCGCCACTGCATTCCAGCCTGGGAGACAGAGCAAGATTCTGTCTCAAAAAAAAAAAAAGAAGAAGAAGAAGAAAAGATGAGCCTGGAATATGGTAAGGAATTGCTTAAGAACTGAGGGGGACTTGACAAAAGGACAGATAATCCAGTCATTAGAAGGTAATTTGAGCACCAAAGTAAATAATGTTATAATAGATTATAATCCATTGAACACAACTGAATTTATGATTAATTTATTTATATCATTATATCCATAATATCCATAACGATATAAATAAATACATGAATACATTACAAACTTGATAGGGAATATCTAGTTATATAGTATATTTACACAGTAGCAAAGAATCGACCCACAAGTAGAGAGAGAATCAATGAATCTACCCACAAAGTGTTTCTTAATTACAAATGCAGGAAGAATGACATTATGGTAGAGGACACAACCAGACACTGTAATCAAAAATCAAAGTAAACATCACCCATAATGGACAGATTGAAATTATTTGTCACCAGATATGATGCAATAAGAAGTCAAAGCATCTTCTGTGATATTCCTGCCAAAGCTGCATAACCAGAATCTGATTTTGAGAAGACCTCAGATAATCCCAAATTGGGAAAAATTTTAAAACCTGCCAACCTATGCTTTTCAAAAGTGACAAGGTCAAGTAGGTTAAGGAAAGACTGAGGAACTGTGTGAGGCTGTGGTTGACTAAGGAGACATGACAACTAGTTGCAAAATGTGATTCGGGATACTAAACGGGATTCTGAAATGAATATAATGAATATCATTGGGATTTATTGAGAAAACAGTAATGGAAATGAGTATTAGATGGCCCTAGCACATCAATATTAATTTCCTGAATTTGAAGGTTTTATTTTGGTTATATGGTCAAATTGCCTTGCTTATAAGAGCTATATACTAAAATACTTCAGGTTTGGAACTTTAGGTCAGAAATTGCTCTCAAATGTTCAAAATAGAGAAAGTATTCTGTACTTTCAACTTTTTGTTCCATTTATAGTTATTAAAATTACATAAATATATATGCATTTGTGTATATATGTGTATATATAGATATGCATATATAGAGATATGCATATACATAGATAAATGATATATATAAAGTCAACAATGGACTCATACCTAAACTATGCAAGCCCTTCACAAAAGATTTGATATTGCCAAAGCACTTGGCATTATGAAGCTTCACAGAAATGCAAATTAAAACTATAGTAAGATATTATTACACACACATCAAAACAGTTAAAATGAAAAAAGACAATACACTAAGTGTTGGCAAGAAAGAGAAGCAGCTGGCACTCTCAGTACAATTGTAAATTTATTAAACCATTTGGATAATTCTTTGGCAGTCATTAATAAAACTGAGCACATGCACATCCAGCAAGTATGCTCATAATTATATCAACAGAAATCCTTATACTGGGATAACAATATATTAGAGTAATACCAGCACTATTCACAATAACCACAAACTAGAATCAACTCAAAAGTCCGTAACAACACAATGAAAAGATAAATTTTGGAATTGTTATGAAATGAAACACTCTAAAGTAACCCTAACTTGCATACTGCTATTTGTGATAACATGAATGAATCTCACAAGCAAAATAAAATGAAAATACTAGATACTTGGCCGGGCAGAGTGGCTCACACCTGTAATTCCAGCACTTTGGGAGGCCGAGGAGGGTGGATCACCTGACATCGGGAGTTCGAGACCAGCCTGACCAACATGGAGAAACCCCATCTGTACAAAAAATATAAAATTAGCCGGGCATGGTGGCGCATGCCTGTAATCCCAGTTACTTGGGAGGTTGGGGTAGGAGAATCGCTTGAACCCGAGAGGTGGAGGTTGCAGTGAGCTGAGATTGCACCATTGCACTCCAGCCTGGGCAACAAGAGTGAGACTCCATCTCAAAACAGCAACAACAACAATAAACAACAACAACAACAACAACAAACCCAGAAAAAGAAAATACTAGATACTAAAAACTACATCATATGATTTCATTAAGTTCACAAACAGGCAACACTAACCTATGGCATAATACTGGAGTTATATAGTGAGAGAGGAAGGTAGGAGGAGACATAAAAGGGCTTCTGGGGTCCTGGCAGAATTATTTTTCTTGACCTGTGTGTTGATTACACAGATGTATTCAGTTCATGATACGTTGCAGCTATATACATTTAGGATGTTTCTAACAATTCTATTTGTATATTTTACACTCCATTGAAAAAGGTTATTTAGAAAGAAGTTGTTTGCATTCACAATTCCAGGTGAGGAGCTGAGGTTTGCATTACTCTTGTCACTGTGGAGCGGTTTCCAAGCCAGATGGCCCTCCTTGGACCATCCATTTGGGCCAATGATAGGAATCTCTTGGCATGCTGAGAAGCCACTGAACTGAAATTAAAAACCTGGATTCTAAAAAAACAAAGTTATGTACGATGCAACTGGGCGGAACACTTCACCTCACTTATTCACCAATTCCTCATTTCTAGTAAACAGTAGGGATTTAGGCTAGTGGATCTCTGAGACCCTTCTGTCTCTAATTATCTATATTTCTTTCATTCTTTGAAAAGGACCAGGCAGAAGTCTCCAGGCAAGAAAGGAAGGAACAGAGGACCCATTTTTTTCAAGAAATAAAATGATCTGTTGTTTAAAGAAAGCCATTGAGATCATTTATCTAAAACAAGGTAGTGCACTTCTTTTAGAGTTTCAAGCTACGTGGAGCCAAGAGGTAAAACTGTTCTCTTTGTTCTCGAGATAAATTATTCATCCAAACCTCGGACTGACTCAAAATTCTAAAGGTTACAAAACCACACCCTAATTTGTAATCAACGTGTGTGCAATACTGCTGAGTTGGTTAATGTGTTATTTGAAAGTCAGTGATTTCCTGAGTAATGAAAATTATTGGCCTCATAGTACATGGTAAGTAAATGTTTTGGTGACTCTGGTTGAACTGAATTTCTTGCTGGGGGAATGATGTAAGAGTTAGGAGGATTAGGGTTCAGCCTCGGCCCTATAATTTCCAGCCTCTGCTGTCCTGAACAAAATACTGATCTCCACGGCCCAGCTTCCTTATCGCTAAAGTGGGAATATTTTTACCATAGGCAAGGCGTAATTGAGGAGAATCAAAGAGTTATGATGGTATAAAAAATTCCGTCTGTGAATTGTCGCAGAATCCCTGCTTAAAACATGTTTGATAAAATCATTGTTTGATTATGGGATCTTGACAAAGCTTGAATTTTCCTTATTTGCAGTTAGAAATAAACTGCACGACATCCAGTATTATTTCCAATAGCCAGATATGGAAATGACCCTAAGTGACCTAAGTGTTCATGCACAAATAAATGGATGAAGAAATTGTAGTGCATATTTATATACTCAGTGGAATATTTTTTAAACTTAAAAAGGAGATATTGCCTTTTGCATCAACATGGAATGAACCTGGAGGATATTATGCTAAGTGATATAAGCCAGGTATGGAGGAAAAAAGACTGCATGATTTCATCTATATGAAGAATCTTTAAAAAGTCAAATACATAGAAACAGAGAGTAGAATGGTGGTTACCAAAAGTGGGAGGGGGAGAAAATGGAAAAAAGTGCATCAAAGAGCCCAAAATTGTGGTTAGATAGGATGAATAAGTCTAAAGATCTAATAGACAGCAAGAGCACTATAGTTAATACACTATCCTGAAAATCTGCTAAAAGAGTAGATTTTAGGTGCTTATACCACAAAAAAGAAGGTAATTGTAGAACTGATGAATATGTAAACTTGTTTAACTGTAGTAATAATTGTACTCTATATATATCTACTAAACAATGTTGTATACCTTAAATACATACAATAGAAATAAAGAAAACAAATAACTGTGCTAGTCATTTAGAATGCCACAATGATATCTTTATAGAATATGCGTTTGTACAAGCATTGCCATTAGTAATCTAGAAATGTATGTATCATGTGATATATAGAGCCTCATGAGCACTAAATGTCATCTTCTGTTCAGGTCTGCACAACTGTGTTTGTTCTGTGCTGTGGGTCTGTTTAATGATTTCCCTACCTCCCATCCACCACTGAAGCACATCCTGTTGTTCTGCCTATAATTCCCCTTCCTTGCTGTGGAATATTTCATTCCATTATTTCCGACACAGACAGACCAAAAAAGCAACAGAAACAGTTGTGTCTGCAGGCAACTGGGAGGTGGAGAAGCCATAGTTTCTGAGATCTTACCCACTAAATTCTCTGAGATTGACTCTTTCCTCAGTTACACTGAGTAGGTTTCACCTCTGCAGTGATGCCGAGGGGAGAAACCCTAGTTTTTACTTCTTCTCTTGAAAACGTACAGCCCATTTTTGTGAACAGAGTGGTGTACATTCAGAGTGACTAATCGTTTTAGGATTTATTTAATTTTGCTAAAACTGTTCTCAAGGCAGTTGTGGTGTAAATGATAAAGCACCACAGTGGGCATCAGAAGATCTCAGTTCAAATCCCAGCCTCCCATTTATGAGCTGTGGGACACTGGAGAGTTCATCTGTTCTCCTAGACTCTCCCTTTTCACATTTGAAAAATGTGAAATAATCTTCTCAGCTGTCCAGTGTTTTCCAGGGGTTTAATGGAAAAGGTGTGTATGTTTACTTAGCTAGTTAATTGATAATCTGTTTAGCCGTTTAAGATAAGTGAGATTGTCAGCTATTTTATGTTTAGGCAGCTGTAATGTTAGTACTACACTGAAATATTTCAAAAGGATCTCATTTTCAAGGAAAATGATCCCAGTGCTTGAGACAGCATTATAGTGTTGCAGTCTTGCTGATCCTTAGCTCAGCTAGGTCCGAGTTGTTGTCTCGTGCAGGAAGAATTAGGCACACAGACACCGGAGAGTGAGTGGAGTAGAATTTATTAAGTGAAAGGAAAACTCTCAGCAAAGAGAGAGGCCCTGAAAGCAGGTTGCGGATTGCTACTTCACAGTTGAATACCAGGATTTTACAGAAAAGCTGATGAGGCTGGGATCCCTTTTGCATAAGGCGTGCATTGCTGGTGTTTCCACCCCTTCCTTCCATTGTGCATGTGGGCTTAGTCTAAGCCACTCCATATTGATTTATTTCCTTACTGTGCATGTGTTAAAAAATGGAATTTTCCACTGCGGGCATATTTAGGCAAGCTCCCTATGCAAGTTCCCTTATCTGCACAAAACATCTAGTGCAAGTACTTGGGGTTTGTGTGGATTGGGCAATGACCTGGAAGGGTTGGAGGTTCTCTGGGGACCCTTCCCTTACTGCCTGCCTAAAGCAAGCTGACTACCTCCTCTCAATAGGATAAATATTATTGTACATACAAGGGATGTAATACACAGATTGCCCTCAAAGTCCTATTTCCAACTGGTCAGTCTAAGAATCCAAAATTTTGAATAATTTTTTGATGAAATAATTTACTTTATTGGTTCTCAATTTTGGCTGCACAGTGGAACCACCTGTGGTGTTTAAAAAAACCTAGGCCTGGCCAGGCACAGTGGCTCATGCCTATAATCCCAGCACTTTGGGAGGCTGAGGCAGATTGATTACCTGAGGTCAGGAGTTTGAGACCAGCCTGACCAACATGGTGAAACCCCATCTCTACTAAAAATAAAAAATTAGCCATATGTGGTAGCGCATGCCTGTAATCCCAGCTACGCTGGAAGCTGAAGCAGGTGAATCTCTTGAACCCAGGAGGCGGAGGCTGTTGTGAGCTGATATCGCACCATTGCACTCCAGCCTGGGCAACAAGAGTGAACTCCATCTAAAAACAAACAAACAAACACCTGGGCCCTGCTTCAGACTAGTTAAACCAGAATCTCCAGGATGGGGCACTGGAAAGGAGAACAAGAAAAAAGAACACCTTATTTTAGCTTTTCAGTGAGCCAGCGTTCATTCAGAAGAGATTAAAGTGCTTATTGCTGACTGGTCACAGTCAGAGTTAGAATCGCAGGTGGATTAACAGGGAGTATCATAAAAGCCTTGAAGTGAAAGCCCACAGTTGTCTCATTAAGGAAAGAAACCTTCAGTGGATCCAGCTGTGGCTCTGGTGCTCTGTCTCTCCTGTTTGCTTCTCCATTCACTCTGGAGTCAGATCTCTGGAAGAGCCAGGTTCCCATCTAGCCCCACTCCTCTCCTGATTATTGGAATATCCTGCAGTTAGATGTTAAGGACATGAGCAAATCCTTAACCAATGCAAGTATGCTTTATGCTCCTCTAATAATGTACAAGGTGTATTTAACCTCATGATTCTTAAAGTTTTATTTTATTTTTAAGTGATAAATGAAAATTGTATATATTAATGGGGTACAGTATTACATTTTGACACATGTATACATTGTGAATTGATCATATTAGGGTAATTAGCATATCCATCATCTCAAATATTTGTCATTTCTTTGTAGTGAGAACATTTAAAATCCTCTTTTTTTTTTTTTTAAAAAAAAAAGATAGGACATTTCATTTTTAATCACTCAAAAATGAAAAAGGTTTGGACAATGTCAAATTCCACTCACCATAATGCTATAGTTATACATTAAATATAATTACTATCTATACATATGCAAAAATATAAAGTTCTATTTCATACAATAAAATCCTTTATAGAAACCATTTTAAAATTAAGCAGACCTTCTCAACATTAATATGTGAGGTCTAAGTCCTTCTAAAGGTTTCTTTAAAGGTTTTTAAACAAAATGCTAAACCTAAAAACACTGTCCTGTCAGTTCCCAAATTAAATCTACTTAGAACAAAAATGAAAATTTATAGCTCAGTCACATACTACTTAAATAATATTGTTCAGGCAACTCTAAAATCCTCCATGTTTTCAAGTATGGAAATAGAACTCAAATATTCCACAATACAGTACTAAACGGATGGAGTATGTAGGAAAGACTTTGTTGTCATATGGCACAATATTAATGTTTTGTTGCTTCAATACGTTTTGAAATAAATTATCAGGTATTTGGTTTTTTTTTCCTAAAAGACCAAAATTACAATCTACATTAAGATAATTCTGACTGTGATAAGACTTAAGAGTGTAAAATACAACATCAACATTTTATCACAAAAGTAAAGCTGGTAACAAATTATAAAAGGAGCTAGTACTCTACTGAGACAGGCTCGGCGATTAAAGCTCATCATGATAGAAATAGTCATCATGGAGCTGTCTGCCATAATCTGTGGCTTCACTGGTGAGAAACAAGTCCGGGTTTTCCAGAATCTCTTCTTCAGAGAGCTTTTT
>NW_016806650.1:0-3035 GCF_001698545.2 Rhinopithecus bieti | reverse complement strand
GCCCCAACGCCGCGGGCCTCGGGCCCAGTCGCATCGCGCCGGCCCGCGGAGGACACCGAGGGATACGAGGAGGGAGGCGGACGGGGGCCGGGGCCGGGGCCGGGGCCGGGGCCGGCTGCGACGCTCCGCGGGCGGCTACAGAGAGTAAAATCCTCTCTTTTTTAGCTGTTTTGAAATATACATAATAATAGCCAATCTAAGAGTTGTGATGTGATATCTCATTGTGGTTTTAATTTGCATTTCTCTGATGATTAAATTTGTTGAATATTTTAAAAATATATCTATTGACTTTTTGTGTGTCTTCTTTTGAAAAATGTCTACTCAAATCATTTGCCCATTTTACTAACTTATTTATTTATTTTTAGAGACAGGGTTTTGTTCTGTTGCCTAGGCTGGAGTGTAGTGATGGGATCATGGCTCACTGTAGCCTTGAGCTCCTGGGCTCAAGCCATCTTCCCACTTTAGTCCCCCAAGCAGTTGGGACTACACGTGCATGCCATTATGCCCGTGTAATTTTTTAGTATTTTGTAGAAATGTGGTCTCATTATGTTTTCCAGGCTGGTCTTCAATTCTTGGACTCAGGTAATCCACCCACCTTGGTTTCCCAAAGTGCTGGGATTACAGGCTTGAGTCATTGCACTTGACCCCACTGCTCATTTTAAGTAGAATTATTTATTTTCTTGTTATTGAGTAAGCTGAGTTTCTATATATTTTGTATATTAGCCCCTATGTCTGATTTGCAAATATTTTCTCCCAATCCGTGGATTGTCTCTTGACTCTATGACTTGTTTCCTTTGCCGTGCAGAAGGTTTTTAGGTTGTCAGAATCTCATTTGTCTGCTTTGGCTTTCATTGCCTGTGCTTTTAGGATCATATCCAATAAATCTTTGCCTAGACCAATGACATGGAGTTTTTCTCAGGTCTTATGCTTAAGGCTTTCATTCATTTTGAATTAATTCTTGTATAAGGTGAGATTACAGTTCACTTTTATTCTTTTGCATATGAATATCCAGTTTTCCCAACACCCTTTGCTGAAGAGTGCTTTCCCCATTGTATGTTCTTGGCACCTTTGTCAAAAATCAATTGACTATAGATGTGTGGGCTTATTTCATGGTTTTCTATCCTTTTCCTCTAATCAATGTGTCTGTTTTTATGCCAATGGTATGCTGTTTTGCTTACTATAGCTTTGTAACATATTTTGCAATTCAATAGTGTGATGCCTCCAGTTTTATTCTTTTTGGTTAAGATTGCTTTGGCTATTTGGGGTCTTTTGTGGTTCCATACAAATTTTGAGATTTTTTTTTCTGTTTCTGTGAAAAATGAGATAAAACTTTTGATAAGGATTGCACTGAATCTGTATATTGCTTTGGGTAGTATGGACATTTTACCACTATTAGTTTTTCCAATCCATGAACATGGGATATTTTTGCATTTATTTGTGTCATCTTCAATTTCTTTCATCAGTGATTTATAGTTTTCAGTATATAGATGTTTCTCTTCCTTGGTTAAATTTTTTCCTAAGTATTTTATTTTTTGATGCTACTGTAAATGGATTGTTCTCTTAATTTCTTTTTCAGGTAGTTTGTTGGTAGTATATAGAAATGCCACTGATTTTTGCATGTTGATTTTGTATCCTGAAAGTTTACTGAATTTATCAGTTCTTGCACTTTTGTACTGAAGTTTTTAGGATTTTCTAGATGTAAGATTATGCCATCAAGAAACAGACAATTTCACTTCATCCTTTCCTATATGAATGCATCCTTTTCTATGTGAATATTCCTATATGAATATTTTCTTTCTTTAGCCTAATTGCTCTTACTAGGACTTCCAGTACTCTGTTGAATAGAAACAGTCAGAGGGAGCATTCTTATCTTCTTTCTGATCTTACAGGAAAAGCTTTTAGCTTTTCACCATTAAATATGACATTAACTGTGGGCTTGTCACATATAACTGTTAATGTCACATAGAGCCTTCTGTATTACTGGAGGCCAGTTATTAAGCTTATGTGTTATATTAAATGAACATTCCTCAACATACCTCCTGTATCACTAGAGGCCAATAATTAAAATATGTTATTGTAAAGCAAATACTTCTTGTGGAGTATTTTTTTTCTTTTGTGTGTCATTGTCAAAAATAATGGAATAAAATAATGCATTTTACCAGAAAAGAAACATTTTAAGTTGTAAGGTAGAATCAAAATGATAAAGGCCTGATGCTTTTCTTTGCTTCACAGTCATTTGCTATAATTTTTTTGCCTGAAGGAAAATGGTAATGGAAGAGTTTTGTGATTAGAGATTTTATTTGAGAAGTCAGTCACTATATATGCTATGTATTTTGCTTATATAAGCCATGATCATTAAACTTCCTAAAAAAGCAAATCATACTTGATGTTAAAGAAATATCTGTGAGTGCATCATAAACATAAATGAATGAAAGCAAGAATTAACTAGTCAGGGCCATCTGGGTGGTAACAGAAAATTTATGGCCACTGTACAAAACTGCCGTCTGTGACCTATGAGTGTACAGTGTGGAAAACATTGTTACTCTGTGAGATGCCACGTGTCCTCTTACTATCTCTGTTGAGTTCACTCTCTTTCTGTGGTGATTATAGCAGTGGATCTCAAAGTGGGCTGGGCAATAGAATCATCTGGGTGATTTACAAAGGTGTAGATTTTTTAGTATAGATGACAGGACACCTGCATCAGGATCCCTATGGGAGGAACTTTGCAGGGGATCCTGAAGCAGTGTCCCAGAGCCTGATTATTCATCAAAATATGCACATTGGGAGCTGAAAAATTGCTCAGGCATCACAGGTTGACTAAGCAGGCTTCAAATTTGGACCTTCTGTTTATCAGTTGTGGGACACTGACGATGAATTTGAAATTCTTTAAAATTAATCTGTCTTATCTGTAAAATAAACAAATCTAGCTCAAAGTGTTGATGTGATGATTAAGTGTAATAACCTGCATACTAATTTCTTGGGCCACTGCCTGGCACATTGAAGGCACTGTATATGTGCAACTAAAACAACAATCA
>NW_016806649.1:517658-535882 GCF_001698545.2 Rhinopithecus bieti | reverse complement strand
CCTCCCTCCCTCCCTCCCTTCTTTCTCTCTCTCTCTGTCTCTCTCTTTCTTTCTCTTTTTGAGATAGGATCTTGCTCTGTTGCCCAGGCTGGAGTGCAGTGGCATGACCATAGTTCACTGCAGCCTCTACCTCTGGACTCAAGGAATCCTCCTTCCCCAGCCTCCTAAGTAGTTGCAACCACAGGTGTACACACAGTGCCTGGCTAATTTATTCTTTTTTTTTTTTTTTTTTTTTGTAGATATGGGGTCTCCCTTTGTTGCCTAGGCTGGTATTTTTCTCTGTTAATAGGGCAAAGTCCTTCACAGGACTGACTGCCCCACTTCAGATGTCAGCTGAAAGTCTCAGGCAGCCCCAAGCCAAATGCATCCCTGCTAAGCCAAAGACAAACCTGGGACTTCCCACACCTCTTTTAGTTCAATAATTTGCTAGAATGGCTCACAGAACACAGGAGAATGCAATACTAACAACCACCATTTTATTATAAAAGCTGTCAACGAGGAGCCAGATGAAAAGATACATGAAGTAAGGTCTAGAAGGTCCCAAGTGTAAGAGTTCCTGTCCCTATCAAATTAGCAGGTACCAATTTCTCAGTCCATTGATATGTTTCCCATGCCAGAAAGCTCCCCCAAGCCTTCATGTCTGAATTTATCAGGGTTTAATTACCTAGGCATGGTTGATTAATTCAATGGCCATGAGCTTGAACTCAGTCTCTAGCCTCTGCCCTTCCCAGTGATCTGTTGACTGAAAGTTCTTACTTCTAATTACATAGTTGGTCTTTCTGGTGACCAGTCCTCATTTTAAAGCTATGTAGGGACCCGTGCCACGAGTCACTTCATGAATATGACAAAGGCATTCATCATTCAGGAAATTCAAAAAGATTATGAAGACTTGGCCAGTCATGGTGGCTCACACCTGTAATCCCAGCACTTCGGGAGGCTGTGGCAGGAGGATCACCGGAGGTCCAGAGTTTAAGACCAGCCTGGCGGCCGGGCGCGGTGGCTCAAGCCTGTAATCCCAGCACTTTGGTAGGCCGAGACGGGTGGATCACGAGGTCAGGAGATCGAGGCCATCCTGGCTAACACGGTGAAATCCCATCTCTACTAAAAAAAATACAAAAAACTAGCCGGGTGAGGTGGTGGGCGCTTGTAGTCTCAGCTACTCGGGAGGCTGAGGCAGGAGAATGGCATAAACCCGGGCGGTGAAGCTTGCAGTGAGCTGAGATCCGGCCACTGCACTCCAGCCCGGGCGACAGAGCGAGACTCTGTCTAAAAAAAAAAAAAGACCAGGCTGGCCAACATGACGAAACCCCGTCTCTACCAAAAATACAAAAATTAGCCAGGCGTGGTGCCATGCACCTGTAATCCCAGTTACTTGGGAGGCTGAGGCAGGGGAATTGCTTGAACCCGGGAGGTGGAGATTGTAGTGAGCCAAGATCATGCCAGGCACTCCAGCCTGGGCAACAGAGCAAAACCCCATCTCAAAAAAAAAAAAATTTTTTTTTTTGAAGCTGTGTAACAGGAACCAGGATGAAGACCAGATATATATTTTTTATTATTCCACACCTCTCAGTGACCAAAGCTGTAAACACTTAAGTAACAAAATTAATTCCTTAGCATTGAATTATAAAACAAAATATAAATATGAGTTCATGTTGATATGAATAAACAATTGAATAAACAAATAAAGGAGAAAAGATATATCTTCCTTACAGAAGGATGGCAAATAATCTATGTGGATACCTCCCAGCAGATGAAGGTTAATTCAATGCCCCTTGCACACAAACACACATACTCGCTTTAATTGTGTGATGGGCTTAGACACTCCCTTCCAAAGCTTAGATTGTGGAAAGGAAAACACAGTAACCATATAGTGAAGAAACTTGACAAACACCATCTTAACTGATCAAGATTAACATCACCAGAGATAACTCATTCAAATTGCCTTAGACTGCTGACAGTATATGACATGATAAGTGTGGTCTTCTTCCCTAAAACCCATAAAACTAGTCTACCCACAAGAAAAAAGACAAATTCAATTTTCGTGACATTCTAAAAGTAAAACAGTGCTCTTCAAATGTATCAAGATCATGAAAAACAAAACCACAGAGTAAAACAGGCTGGGCAGGCAAGATGACTAAACATAATGTGATGTCTGGCCGGGTGTGGTGACTCACGCCTGTAATCCCAGGACTTTAGGAGGCTGAGGTGGGTGGATCACCTGAGGTCGGGAGTTCGAGACCAGCCTGACCCACACGGAGAAACCCCATCTCTACTAAAAATACAAAATTAGCTGGGCTTGATGGCACATGCCTATAATCCCAGCTACTTGGGAGGCTGAGGCAGGAGAATCGCTTGAACCCGAGAGGCAGAGGTTGTGGTGAGCCAAGATCACGCCATTGCACTCCAGCCTGGGCAACAAGAGCAAAACTCCATCTCATAAAAATAAATAAATAAATAATATATATATATAATGTGATGTCCTGGACTGGATCCTGAAAGAGAAAAAAGACTGTTAAAATGGGTGAAATGTAAATAAAGTCAGTTAAGAGGAATGAACCAACGTTTGTTTCCTAGACTTGACAAACGTTTCATGGCAACATGTTTACATGAGGGATACTGGGTGACAGATATTTCCGAACTCTCTGTGTTATACTTGCAAATTTTCTCCAGATCTAAAATTATTCTAAAATAAAATGTTTAGTTTAAGAAATTACAACCATTTATAATTTACAGAGGATCATATTAAAATATTTCCTATGTTTGAATTAATATCCTTTTCATTTCTTTTGAAGGTGTTCATTTTGCTCCCTTGGTGACTGCAAAATCAATATAAAGCTCTGCATTATGCCAGGCGCGGTGGCTCACCCCTGTAATCCCAGCACTTTGGGAGGCCTTGGTGGGCGGATCACTTGAGGTCAGGGGTTCGAGACCAGCCTGGCCAACATGGTGAAACCCTGACTCTACTAAAAATACAAAACTTAGCCAGGCATGGTGGCGTGCACCTGTAATCCCTGCTATTTGGGAGGCTGAGGCAGGAGAATCACTTGAATCCGGGAGGCAGAGGTTGCCTGCCTCAGTGAGCTGAGATCATGCCACTACACTCCAGCCTGGGTAACAGCGAAACTCTGTCTTAAAAAAAAAAAAAAAAGAAAGAAAGAAAGAAAAAAGAAAAAAAGTTCTGCATTAAACAAAACAAATTTGTGTATTTTGGCTTCAAATTGGTATTCATCTGCTGCTCCAAGGCTGATGGTTTCTTCCAAAAACTTGTCTCCTTAAGTTGGAAATGAAAAAGTCCATCCTGAAACCTACTTCTTGCCAATGTAGCCAGCTGCTATCAAGGCTTAACCCAGAACAATCTACCTTTTGAATATCTCAAAAATCCATTCAATTTCTTTCCCACCTGCCAAATCCCTATTTACTTGTTGTCTCCTATCTGCACCCTTTGTTTGTTTTTGAGACGGAGTCTCACTTTATCACCCAGGCTGGGGTGCAGTGGTACAATCTTGGCTCACTGCAACCTCTGCCTCCTGGGTTCAAGCGATCTCCTGCCTCAGCCTTGCGGGTAACTGGGGTTACAGGTGCCCGCCATCATGCCAGGCTAAATTTTGTATTTTTAGTAGAGACGGGGTTTCGCCATGTTGGCCAGGCTGGTCTCGAACTCCTGACCTCAGGCGATCCTCCCGCCTCAGCCTCCCAAAGTGCTGGGATTACAGGTGTGAGCCATCATGCCTGGCCCCATCTGTACCCTTTGTAAAAGTCAGCTGACACAGCTCCCTATATTCCTTTTGGTCTCTTATGGATCATTCTTCAAATGTTTACCTGGAAATATTTTAATATACTAATCTTTCTCAATAAGCATTATCACGTTTCAAATGTCCACAGTTTTTTCTGGGATGTAAGGCATAATTTCAAAATGAGGTTTGAAGACGTCAAATACCCAAACCATAACAACCACCCACATGCTATGCCCATTTATACAATTCCAAGCTCGAGTACATCTTGGGAAAATTTAATATCTCAGATTGAATGTTATACATTCAAAGATGTTTTCAGTATCTATACATTATTTCAGGACTATTTTGTGGAATCTGAAGTTCTTCACTGCAACCATTAATAAAAAATGCAACTATATAAGTACTTACATGTTAATTACATAAGATTTCATTTACTATGGCTATCATTATTTAGTATTTCACACTGGACAAGCCTCAGTCTGTCTTGTTCACCCCTCTCTCTGCAGTGAAATTGGCTGATAATCATTCTTAAGATCCCTTGAGGTCTGAATGCGTCAGTGGCCGACCATGAACCGAGAGAGCCAATTCACATTTTCCTGAAAACATGAAAGAATTGTCTATTTCTTCTGCAGCAGATACAGCAGAGCCTGGATCTGCTGGGGTCATGGCACATGAGAACAAAAGGGCTAACAATTGGAAACCATGCAGTGATTAGTGCAACAATGTTCACTAGCCACCAATTGGAATTATGAAACAGAGCTAAATAAACATAGGTGATGAAGGAAAGGGCACAACATGATACAAAGGTGCTCACCAATGCAAGGATGCTTTGGATGGCTCTGTTCTCAGGAGAAGAGATGGGGTAGAGATTGTTCCTATGGATGTATTCTACCTGCTGTTGGTGCCTGTACAAGACCAAAACTATGGAGCTACTGGCCCAGAGCAGGAGCCCCAGACACAAAACATCATGGAAGGATGTCAATGCTGCATAAACTGACTTGATGACTTCATCACTAAGTGAGGTGCAACAGCATCCCAAATCTCCTTTATTTGTGATGTTGTTGTTGCTCCATTTGCCAGTTGTATAAATAGGAAAAATGGCATTTACCAGCATGTGGAAGGCCGGGCACAGGATATTGGAGAGGCCAATATACGTTGAGGTTTTCACTTTCATCTCTGCCCCCCTGGAGCTCCTAGTGTTGATGGTGATCACCTGGAAGACACTCAAGAGGCAGGTGCTTCCAATGGACACACCCCTGCCTACCCTGTGTACATACAAAAGAACTTTGCATCCAAAATAATGGTCAAAATGTTTCAACCCAAAAGCTGCTATGGTCTCTGGGATTCCTCTAGAGAGGATAACCAAGGAGTTAGCTACAGTCAAGTGCCTGAGAATCAAATCTATGGATCTTGGCTTGTATCCCCTAAAGTAAAGGGACATATAATAACACAAGAGTGAAAAATTCCCCAGGATTCCAACAACTACCTGGAATAGGAAGTTCATTCCAATTTTCAGATCCACAGAGGCCATTCTGTCATTTTCAAGCACTCAATATTCAGTAAGCAGAAGGTTCTGCATGGTAGCATGAGTTGTGGGCCACATTTTCATGGAAAATAATCTTTCACTTATGACAATTTCTTCCCCCGAGAATTAAAAGTGAAATATATAGAGAGATATATTGTTAAGAAATTTCCCAAGTTTCATGTGTTTCTTTTTACAGCACCTACAATGTATGAGTGACTTTTATAAATGCTGTACCTATTCTAACATTTAATATTCACAACTCCATGAGTTAGGAATTCATGTTATTCTCCTTTCACCAACTAAAAGAGTTTAAGCACAAGGAGGTTAGGTGACTCATTTAAATACCAGAAGAGTGAAGATTTGAACGTGAGTAGCCTGATTGCAGTGACACTGGTGTTCACCACTGCGCTATACCATAATAGTTGCCTTGTTGTGTTCTTTATATATCTATACATATATTTGTATATATACATATATACACACATACATACACACACTACATATTTATAAATATTTGTCATATTCACTTTATAAATTTGGTTTGATAATTTCCTATTTTTGTCAAAGTATTTATTCTACATATCAATATAACTTCTGAGTGAACATTCATAGGTCTGAATAAATTATAATAAGCACTAAATAATTTTATATGACCCAATGTATTTAATGTGGGTAGATGTTAAGATACCAGTGGAAAAACTCATTTAATTATCTGCAAAGACTAAAAATACTATGGCACCCATCACGGAAATTAATGTACAAAATTAGGTAGGTTGTGCACTAAAATATGAGATATGAAATATAAAAGGTGATAAAGTATTTTAGGGTAGAAAACAAATTAATCATTTTAAAGATTATGTAACTATATATTTATTATTTTAAAACAACTAACTGAAACTTGAATTAATATTTGATTTGGGAAACTTATGAAAATATAATAAATATGCAAAATGGAATTTGAAAGTATGGAATCTTGTGCATTCAATACATTGAAAAGAGAAAGAGGCTGGGCGCTGTGACTCACACCTGTAATCCCAGCACTCTGGGAGGCCAAGATGGGTGGATCACAAGGTCAAAAGATCAAGACCATCCTAGCTAATACTGTGAAACCCCATCTCTACTAAAAACACACACACACACACACACAAAATTAGCCAGGTGTGGTGGCACGCACCTGTAGTCCCAGCTACTTAGAAGGCTGAGGCAGCAGAATCGCTTAAACCCGGGAGGCGGAGGTTGCAGTGAGCCCAGATCACACTACTGCACTCCAGCCTGGGTGACAGAGTGAAACTTCGTCTCAAAAAAAAAAAAAAGAAAAGAAAAGAAAAGAAAAAGAAAAGAGAGAGAGATGGGTAGTGAGCTTTGGAATAATGTTGAAATGTTCATAAAACAGAGAAAATATAACAAGATTTATATGAGCCTTAAAATTGCTTTCTTCTGATGAGATTATATTTAATAATTAGTTTTAAAATTTAAAATTTAAAATTAAGTCCTTAATCGTTTGCTGTCTGAAACCTTCTATTATGTTGTTAACTTTTTCTTAAAGAACCTTCCCTAATTTCAGGAAGGAAAATAGTCTCAGCATGATCAATAGACCACAGACATTTTCAGCAGAGACACATTTACTGTCTCTATTAAGCATGACACACCTATATTACAGAAAAATATTTATAGTTCAGCAATTCCTATTCAGTCACATTGCTTTTGCTGTGAATTAATAATTCAATGAGCTGTCATATTCGTTATCCCATGCATAGAGCTTTTACAGAAATAGTTATACTACTTCCAAAAATATCTCTGTGACTTTTGCACACCATATTAAACAGTAGGTTAATTTTGAAATTACAATCTTGAAGCACATTAAAATTCAGACTTTGATAACACTTGGATTAAACACCAAAAACCCCTTCAATGAGAATTTTGTTGTATTACATTAGCAGTAGTCACGGTTCAGTTTAGGATTTCAGACCTCCAGTCCCTCTCCACAAACTCAGCTCACGCCCCAGGCATTATTCCTTCTTCCTATCTAGTTTTGCCCCAGACCAATTTCTACCCCAAAAGAGTTTCTTTTCCAGACATGCACGCCTACCCAGATTCCTGATACATTTCCTATGTACAGACTCCTGATACAGACTATGTCCCTCAGTCTAAAGTAGAAAATACCCGACTCCTTCCTGCTGCCAGGACTGTGAGCTAAGGGTGACGATCTTAACATTCAAAGCATGTGTGGGAGGGAGGAAGGCAGAGCCTGAAATGTGGCTTTGTGATTCTGTGACCTCTTCTCCCCACAGAACTGCAATTAGGATTTCACCTGTAGTGTCAATGCCAGCTTACACTTGGGAAGCTGAGAATAGTTCTGGAAAACTTTTTTAATGCCTATAATCTATTAGAAGTTTCTAGTGAGCATATCCAAAGAGACCATTGGAGTGTTTGGGAAAGACTGTTTTCCATTATTTCTTATTAAAAAAAAAAAAAAAAAAAAAAGGCTATGAAAAGATTTTGTGACTATTATATTCCTAATAAGAAAAAACATTTTAATTAAGTTCTGAATTTATATATAAAATAGCAGACCAGGTGCAGTGACTCACACTTGTCATCCCAGCACTTTGGGAGGATGAGGTGAGTGGATTGCTTGAGGCCAGGAGTTTGAGACCAGCTTTGGCAACACAGTGAAACCCCGTCTCTACCAAAAATACAAAAAATAGTCTCATAACCTGGTCTCAAAATAAATAAGATAACCTGGTCTCAAAATAAATAAGTAAATAAATAGACCTAAATGTAAAAATAAATTCAAAAAATAAATAGTAATTTAAATATTCAGCATGCCTGAGAAAGGTTTATTTAGAATACAAGACATGCAAATAAGAGAATGTGGTTCAACATATTTAAAATTAAATAAGAAGACCATATTAACTGGGAAAATAGTTTTATACCCTTGTAAATTATTTCTCATTAGCAAATTAACTTAGAAATCATACTCTATTAGAGTGTTTAATTATTAGTGATTACACATCAGAATATAAGAACAAATAAATTAGTGGGTATATATTCATTGGTTAGATACTTGAAATGTATTTTTAATAAAATACTTCAGTGAACCTCTTCATTTTCTTACATTTATGTTATTTTGACCATGAGCATGCTATTTCCACAGGTGATTATGTAGTCTTCCTTAAGATGTCCATTGTTTTACCATAATGCTAATCTTCAGAAGAAAGCTGAGGACTCAAAGTCAAGTGTTCAGATGACTGCAGGGTGACCGACAGTGTGACCACCACCTCCTCAAAGCCAGTGAGCTAGAACCACCCTGTTAAGTTGGTCCCAGCTTCGTGACCATCAGAAACTGTAGGATAAGAGAAGACTGTTAAGTTTTTAAAAATTATTTTCCTTTAAGTTTGGGGATACATGTGCAGAACGTGCTGGTTTGTTACATAGGTATACATGTGCCATGGTGGTTTGCTGCACCCATCAACCCGTCATCCAGATTTTAAGCCCCGCATGTATTAGGTATTTGTCCTAATCCTCTTCCTCCCCTTTCCCCTCACCCCCTGACAGGCCCCTGTGTGTGATGTTCTCCTCCCTGTGTCCATGTGTTCTCATTGTTCAAATCCCACTTATGAGTGAGAACATGTGGTGTTTGGTTTTCTGTTCCTGTGTTAATTTGCTGAGAATGATGCTTTCCTGCTCCAACCATGTTCCTGCAAGGGACGTGAGCTCATATTGTATTTTACAGCTTCATAGTATTCCATGGTGTATAGGTACCACATTTTCTTTATCCAGTCTATCATTGATGGGCATTTGGGTTGGCTCCAAGTCTTTGCTATTGTAAATAGTGCTGCAACAAACATCCGTGTGCATGTGTCTTTATAGTAGAATGATTTATAACCCTTTGGGTATATATCCAGTAATAGAATTGCTGGGTCAAATGGTGTTTCTGGTTCTAGATCCTTGAGGAATCGCCACACTGTCTTCCACAGTGGTTGAACTAATGTACACTCCCACCAACAGCGTAAAAGCGTTCCTGTTTCTCCACATCCTCGCCAGCATCTGTTGTTATAAGAAGATCGTAATTTTAAGCCACTCAGTTTTGGGGTAATTTTTTATGCAGAAAGATATAACTAGTACAGCCTACGAGCCATCAATGCCACTTTTCAGAGACATCCAGATAACACACACACATTCAAAATTCGAGAAGTATGCTGATAGAATTGTACATTCTACCTAATATCTAAAAATGAAGCAATAGGGCCTGGGTGCAGTGGCTCACACTTGTAATCCCAGGACTTTGGGAGGCCAAGGCAGGCAGATCACTTCAGGTCAGAAGTTCGTGATCAGCCTGGCCAACATGGTGAAACCGTCTTTACTAAAAATACAAAAAATAGCCAGGCATTGTGGCACACGCTACTCGAGAAGCTACTCGAGAAGCTACTCAAGAAGCTGAGGCAGGAGGATTGCTTGAACCCAGGAGGCAGATGTCACAGTGAACTGAGATCGCGCCACTGCTGGGTGACAGAGCGAGACTCTGTCTCAAAAAATAAATAAATAAATAAATAAATAAATAAATAAATAAATAAATAAATAGAACAACATTGAAAGTCTAAAATGAAACTATTAAATAAAGTCTGGTACATTCATATTCTTTAAAATCAGAAAATAACCCCAGAAAGTACTTGTGATTAAGAAAATCAATTGGTGGGTTTATGTAAAATATCAGTACAGAATTAACAGCGCACTGTGACTATATGTACTATCCTACACCTTAAATACATATTAAATGGTCTGGAAAGATACAGCTCAAACTAATGAAGGTATATGTTGATACAAAACTAGTATGAAACAAGGGATAATCAATGGGAACATATTACCATCCACAGTATTTCCTTATTGTACAAAATTGTTCCCAGTATGAGTTATTAAGCAGAGTGAAAATTAAAGATTTTTCAAGTTTAGGAACACATTTCCTTAAACTTTTAACCCTATCCATCTCAATTATTTACTAGAATGGAGGGGTCAGAAAAAGGAAAACTTTCATTTTCTACTTCTGAATTTTCTTCACCCCCAAAATTGCAGCATTAGAACATTAAAATACACATCCAGAAATAAACTCCATTTCATCATGAAAAAAAAGTGACACAATCTTGGAGCATGTGCATTTTGAAGCTCTCAGGAGAAAATCAAATGTCTCTCCCTGTTTCCTACACTGGGAGCCATGATGTCCTCAAATTTCCCTCCTGACTGCCTTACATGTGACTATGTCCCCATCCAGGGGAATTAGACTCTCCAACCTACAGTTTATATATTCCACCACCAAGAACTGTGCCCATACACTTTAAAAACATTTCTTAAGGCCGGGCGCAGTGGCTCACGCCTGTAATCCCAGAACTTTGGGAGGCTGAGGCGGGTGGATCATGAGGTCAGGAGTTTGAGACCAGCCTGACCAATATGGTGAAACCCCGTCTCTACTAAAAACACAAAGTTAGCCGGGTATGGGGGCACATGCCTGTAATCCCAGCCACTCAGGAGGCTAAGGCAAGAGAATCACTTGAATCCGGGAGGGAAAGGTTGCGGTGAGTCAAAATGGTGCCACTGCACTCCAGCCTGGCAACAGAGCGAGCCTCTGTCTCAAAAAAAAAAACACAAAAAACAACAACAAAAAATTAGCTGGGCGTGGTGGCGCGCACCTGTAATCCCAACTATTTGAGAGGCTGAGGCAGGAGAATCGCTTGAACCTGATAGGCGGAGGTTGCAGTAGGTGGAGGTTGCAGTGACCGAGATTGCGCCACTGCACTACAGCTTGGCGGCAGGGTGAGACTCCATCTCAAAAAAAAAAAAAAAAAAAAAAAAAAAAAAAAAAAAAAAAAAATTTAAATACATATATGTATTTTATATGTAAAATAAACAGAATTTTTTATGTGTATGTTTATATTGTAAATAACATATATATGTATTTTCATGCTAAAATGCACTCTCATTTTTTCACCCTTCACCTGTTATCAGATGTAAGTCCCAGTTACGAAAGCAGAGACTCAAAGAAGCAGTGGATGGGCCTTGGTTTACTCAGACACCACCCAATATGGGCTCCTCTTCTCTTGAGGAGCCTCCAGTCAGCAAGTTTCCTCTCTGGGGCCAAGAGAAATCAATTCAGTTGGCCAGGAGCACGGCCAAACACATATTATGTTAAAAATACGCTTCCGAATAACTGAGAATAAAGACTTTACAAACTAAAGGCCAGGAGCAGTGGCTCACGCCTATAACCCCAGCACTTCGTGAGGCCCACGTGGGCGGATCACTTGAGCTCAGGAGTCCCAGACCAGCCTGGCTAACACGATGAAACCCCGTCTCTACTAAAAATGCAAAAATTAGCCAGGCATGGTGGCATACGCCCGCAGTCCCAGATACTCGGGAGGCTGAGGCAGGAAAATCGCTTGACCCAGGAGGCGCAGGTTGCCGTGAGCCGAGATCGCGCCATTACAATCCAGCCTGGGAAACAGAGAGAGACATCATTTCAAAATAATAATAAAAATGATAATAACGGTATTATATTAGTAATTAATAACTTAGGCAAAATACAAGATACCAACTCCAATAAATCCAGTACTTGGATTTGTAATTTATCTCAAGAAGCGTGCATTAGAATAATAAACTAAAGAAAGGAAAATACATTTATATCGATACAAGCAGAAATTTTTGTTCTTTTAAAGCCAAGCCTCAGCCTTCTACCCCCACAGCCCAGGGTCTGATCCCATAAATTCTCTGGAACTCAGTCCACGAATCTCTGCCTCCTGGGTGACTGGGGAACAGAAACAAAAATTATGTTCCAGTGAAAGTCAATATAAAATTTTACAGTCCGCATAGGCACAAAAATGCATCTCATTCTTGTTTCCATCACCTACGCAGACAACTCCAGCTTTCGCTTGATGAAATAAAAATTCTAATCGTCCAGATCTCAGAAGTTCCTGGATCCAAGCGCCCCCCATACCGTCGCCCTCTCCCATCCACCAGGTCCCAGCGCTCCTCCTGATTGATCGCAGGACGCGCCTCCATCGCTCGCAAAAACGTTTTCAAGCAAACCTTTCCAAACTTAAACTCCGATTCCAATATAAGGGACCTACGGGTCTCTAATTTTTTGCTTAGCTAGGCTCCAAAGGACACCAAAGAGATTAAAGGGAATCCAAAAGTGAAGAATCGAGTACTGCTGGACTACAAACAGACCAAAAAATGTCGCTGGAGACGCGCCGAGGGGAGGTCCTGGCAGTCCGATCCCTAGGCCCCGCCCCCGCCCCGCCCGCCCCCTCCCGCCCCCGCCCCGCCCCGCCCACGCCCCCCATTGTCCCCGCCATTGTTCCCCGCCCACCGCCTATTGTCCCCGCCCATCCCGTCTTTGCCCCGCCCATCTCCGCCATTTGCCCGCCCATCCCCGCCATTTGCCCGCCCATCCCCGCCATTTGCCCGCCCATCCTCGCCATTTGCCCGCCCATCCCCACATTGGTCCGCGCCCTGCCCCTGCCCTTGCCCCTTGCGCCTCCCCAGGGCACTCGCGTACGCGCAGGTTCCTGCCGACCCGGAAGCGGATCTCGCGGGGCTACTGGCACTCTCGGGTGAGTCTCGGTCTTTGGGGTTCAAGCCTGCGCGTCGCGGGCGCCAGGTTCCCACCCTCGGCTGTCGGGTTTTGGGGTCGCCCTGTAGGTTGAAACCCCGAACCTGCTCATTCCTCTCGCTGCGTGGCCCCTAGACGTTCCCCGTCCCGTAGCTCCGAGAGGGTCTGGAGGTCTGCGTCCATTTCGGATTAAAATCGTTCTGAAGTGGGTACTGGTCCCTACTTTTTTGCCTTAGGTCAGTGTGGTCACCGACCGCCCACCGCTTGGTTTCTCTGCTTAAAACTCTTCTCTGACTCCCTCTTCGCTCCCTCTGGTAAAGCCCTCATTCGGGGCGGATACACACCCTTCGCCCTCCACCAGGGAGAACAGAGGGGAAGCAGAAATGGAGGAGAAAGAGGGAGAAATGCAGAAAGAGTAGCAGGGACTGAAAAAAAGGATGCTACCAAGATGGGGCCAAACACTGTCAGAGAAGGAGGGGAAGGGAAGCAAAATGAGCAGAAATGGACAGAGAAACGCCAAAATGGGAGAAAGAAAAGGAAAGAGACAGAAGATGGGAGAGAGAGATTGACGGGGACCCAAATCCAAGTGAGTTTGGAGTTGATTTAATATGGAACATTAAGTTGTGAAGTACTGATGCATGGCTCTATAATTAATTTAAAATTTGTTTCACTGTTTATGCAGAAGAGAATGAACATTGCAAAACTAGGGTGTGAGGTTTCTGCGTTTTCTAATTATTACATCTGAAGTAACCCGTATTCAGCCAGAGGGTTAACTGACTTAGCTCAGTTGATTCCAGCTTACCCTCTTCCCTTTCTCTGATCTTGAGGAGAGTCAAGAAATGGGAAGAAACTGTGACACCACATGCTGCTTTACAAACAGACATTAACAATATTATTCCCTCCTTTTTTGTGTGTGGCTGTGTCATTTTCTAAATTTGATGTATATACAACTTGTCTTAAATGTAATTCCAGAATTTATTGGATTTTTAAAAATGTTTTCAAATTATTTTCTCTTAAATGTATTGTTCAGCTTATGAGTTTTAAATGCTTTGTTTTTCTTTTCTTTTCTTTTTTTTTTTTTTTTTGAGACAGAGTGTCACTTTGTCGCCCAGGCTGGAGTGCAGTGGCTCGATCTCTGCTCACTGCAACCTCCGCCTCCAGGGTTCAAGCGATTCTCCTGCCTCAGACCCCCGAGTGGCTGGGATTACAGGCGCACGCCACCACCATGCCCGGCTAATTTTTTGTATTTTTGGTAGAGATGGGGTTTCACCTTGTTAGCCAGGCTGGTCTCGAACTCCTGACCTCGGGTGATCTGTCTCCGCCTCCTAAAGCACTGGGGTTACAGGCGTGAGCCACCGCGCCTGGCTTTCCACTTTTTATCATATATTGGAACTATTCTTTTATGTCTGGTACCTGATTTCACAGTGTTTCACTCTAAGGGTGTTGATAATCTTTTAGCCCTTAACATCTGGTTTAACCAGTTAGTTTAATACAGTTGACCTTGAACAACACCAGTTTGAGCTATGCAGGTCCAACTATACAGGGGTTTTCTTCTACCCCTGTCACTCCTGAGACAGCAAAATGAACCCCTTCTCTTCTCCACTGCAGCCCACACAATATGACCTCGGGGAGGATGGGAGGAAGATGAAGAACTGTGATGATCCACTTCCTCTTAGTGAATGGTAAATATATTTTCCCTTCTTTATGGTTTTCTTATTAACAGTATCATTTCTCTAGCTTACTTTGTTGTAAGAATACAGTATACAATACATGTAACATACAACATATGTGTTTATCAATGGTTTATGTTTTCAGTAAGACTTCTAGTCAACAATGGGCTATGAGTAGTTAAGTTTTTGGGGAATCAAAAGTTGTACCTGGATTTTTGACTGGGTGCGGGGCACGGTTAGTGCCCCTATTACTGGTGTTGGTCAAGGCTCAGCTCTGTTCAGTTTCTTTACTCCCTTATATCATCTAAAAGCCTCCACTAAGTAGATTTCAGCCAGGTCCTCTTTGTCCTTTCTCTGCAAGATGTTGAAGAATGGCCTGGATTGGTGTGGAATTTTGTTCCAACAGAGCCCATCTGTTCATAATGAAGAGATTACTCAGCACGAATCTCCACAGCTGACCCCCTTTCATGCTTTCCAAGAATAATAGCTATTTGTAATTTCGTATTTTGAATATTTTCTGGAAAAGAGGAATTAAATCCTTGGGATTGATTAAACCCATGAAATAGAAGCTTCTACTCAGGAATGTGAATGGTAATCTGGAAATAAGGATAAACCTTTCCTACTGCCCTATCCAGGCCACCATTTCAGAATTCATTTACAACTGAGTTCTGCTCACTCAACTCAGACCTTTTCCAGGTAACTTGGTGAAATGTCTCCTCTCTCTGAGGCTCAGTGTGCCCACCTACGTAACATGGAGATGATGGGTATACCAGAAATTCTGAATCTGAGCTGATGGAACCCCTGAAATGATGTTTAGGATTGAGCATGTGTCTGCATGTGGCAATTTTTTGAGAGAGGGTGCCCAGTTACAGTTAGTCTTAAATGACTCTCAGACCTCCAAAAATGATGGAAACTACTAGGAAAGGGGTGGGGGCATAGGCTTAGAGATAGAGCTGCTTCTCTCAGCTTTTTATTCTTTCTCACTATCTCTGCATCAGGAGTAAGTCTTCCGTTTTATTATGTCATCTCCTGGCATTAAATCCTTTTATGCTTTCCCTCTGCCTGTGGGACAAATATCTAAACTACGTAGTATGGCTACAGCAGGGATTTCTGGAGCTATGGTGGCTCTTCACCTGTTCCAATGTTAGGCTTCTGTTATCCTGCATTGACTGACAGTCACTGGATGCTGGCTACCCAGGGAGAGGCTGTGAACTTGGACACAGCAGTTTTTCTTGGCTGAGCATCAGGTGGACAGAGGACAATGCGGTTGATGCAGAATGTTGGGTTTCAGCAAGAAGGGAGAACTTTTTGAAGACATAGGTGGAATAACTCACTTCTTAGTCTCTGTTTAGGAGTTTATTTTTTTCATGAGTTTATTTTCACTCTTGTTGCAGTTGGAAGCTAAGGACCATCTTATTGCTATATCAAGCCTCTTCCTGTGTGTGTGGTAGAGAAAGGGCCTGTATTGATTTTAAGCATCCAACAACATATTTTTGACATACAGACTGATCTTACCTGAGAAAGAGACTCAGAGGAAGAGGAAAGAAAGAAGAGGAGGGAATGACTGTTTCTCAGGTAAGTTATATTCTTGGTCGATTGTTTTGTCCTCTCCTTCCTGAAATGCCATATTTGGAGCTGCTGATTTTATCTGACTCTGAAGTGTCCTGACTAACATGTTTGTTCACACCCAGGGCTTTCCCTCAATTCCATCTCCACCTAGATTCCATCTCACTGTGACCCAGTAACGTGGGACTTTGGAAAAGGCTCCGTGTGGATGATTGTTCTGGGAAGGGTTTTATGCTTAGTCATGGATTGGGTGTGGGGCAGGCTCCGCGGCGCCAGTGAGGCTGGCTGGTAGTGACTGTCCAACAGAGACTTCGCTTGGATGCCCTTTCAGCTCTTTATAAGCCGGGATTAAAGAAGCTGCGTATGTAAGTGATTTTTTTTTTTTTTTTTTTTTTGAGACGGAGTCTCGCTCTGTCGCCCAGGCTGGAGTGCAGTGGTCGGATCTCAGCTCACTGCAAGCTCCGCCTCCCGGGTTTACGCCATTCTCCTGTCTCAGCCTCCCGAGTAGCTGGGACGACAGGCGCCGCCACCTCGCCCGGCTAGTTTTTTGTAGTTTTAGTAGAGACGGGGTTTCACCGTGTTAGCCAGGATGGTCTCGATCTCCTGACCTCGTGATCCTCCCGTCTCGGCCTCCCAAAGTGCTGGGATTACAGGCTTGAGCCACCGCGCCCGGCGTAAGTGATATTTTAATATGCACAAATACCTGGAAAACTTTGGAAAAGAAGGCTGATGGGGGAAACTTGCTTAGCTTGAGTTTATAATACATTTGTAGCTAAACAATTGAGTCTGTGTTTCTGGCTCTAAAATATTAATTTGGAATAGAATGGGAAGTTCAGAAGTAGACATTGGGGATGGAGAAGGTAGTCTTTTTTCATAATTGGTTTTAAAATATTAAATCAACATAATTGTCTTAACAGCAGGAGGTTCTTTAAATTCTTCACAGTGCATCCATCTCATGAAGACTCTGCTGTTCATTTAGGAATTCTCATGCAGTGGGTGTTTAGATAAAATGTCGATAATTTATTATTTTTCTTAATTTAACTTTAAGTCCAGGGGTAGGTTTGTTACATAGCTAAACTTGTGTCATGGGGGTTTGTTGTACAGATTATTTCATCATCCAGATATGAAACCTAGTACCCATTAGTTATTTTTCCTGATCCTCTCCCTCCCACCACCCTCCAACCATGATAGGCCCCAGTGTGTGTTGTTTCCCTCTATGTGTCCATGTGTTCTCATCATTTAGCTCCCACTTGTGAGAACATGCACCATTTGGTTTTCTGTTCCTATGTTAGTTTGCTAAAGATAATGGGCTCCAGCTCCATCCATGTTCCTGCAGAGGACATGATCTTTTTTTTTTTTCATGGCTACATAGTATTCCGTGGTGTATGTGTGTGTGTACCACATTTTGTTCATTCAGTCCACCATTGGTGGGCATTTAGGTTGATTCCATGTCTCCGCTATTGTGAATAGTGCTACAGTGAACATGTGCACGTATGTGTGTGTTCGTGCACGCATGATGGGATTGCTGGGTCGAATGGTAGTTCTGTTTTTAGATCTTTGAGGAATCACCACACCGTCTTCCAGGATGGTTGAACTAATTTACACTCCCACCAACAGTGTGTAAGTGTTCCTTTTTCTCCACAACCTCACCAGCATCTGTTATTTTTTTTGGCTTTTAATAATAACCAAAAGGGGCCGGGTGCAGTGGCTCACACCTGTAATCGCAGCATTTTGGGAGGCTGAGGCAGGTGGATCACCTGAGGTCAGGAGTTCAAGACCAACCTGACCAACATGGTGAAACCCTGTCTCTACTAAAATACAAAATTAGCTGGGCATGGTGGCACGTGCCTGTCATCCCAGCTACTCGAGAGGCTGAGGCTGGAGAATCACTTGAACCCGGGAGGTGGAGGTTGCAGTGAGCCAAGATCGTGCCATTGCACTCCAGCCTAGGCAACAAGAGAGAAACTCTGTCTCAAAAAAATAATAATAATAATTAAAAAATAATAGCCGGCCGGGCACGGTGGCTCGTGCCTGTAATCCCAGCACTTTGGGAGGCTGAGGCGGGCGGATCACGAGGTCAGGAGATCAAGACCATCCTGGCAAAACACGGTGAAACTCCGTCTCTACTAAAA